>NW_027466470.1:6035000-6520000 GCF_050575085.1 Anarhichas minor | reverse complement strand
TCCAGAGGAAGTGATGCACTTCAGTCTTAATTAGTGGAGCTCGACTCACATGTATGTTGTCGTTTTGATGCAAAAAGATGGAGACAGGGAGGTCAGAAAGCTTCCAAAGTGCTTTAGGAAGCTTTTAAACTAAACACCGACATCATCCTGTTGTACTCTGACACAGAAGACATGAATAATACAAAGTGTGTGAGTGTGTGCATGTGCATGTGCGTGTGTGTGTGTGTAATGTGCATTTTAGAAAAAAAAGGGACAATGTGGGTTTGATCTGATGTTGGTAGAGGAAAAAGTGAATAATGAGAGCTCTAAAGTGTGGTAGGTTGATAGCTTTGCAATTATCTCACATGCATGCACGTGCACACACACACACACACACACACGTAATATATCTCATAGTTATCTATGTGGTGATATTACAGTAATACATTATAATCAAGCTTCATGATCGCTCTATCTGGGACACCCGCTGCACTTTGGGGGATACATCACTGCTCTGTCTGCAAATATACTCATATACACTTGCACCCCCCCACACACCCCCCCCCCCCCCCCCCCACACACACACACACACAAACACGATAATAATGGACAAAATCTCTCTGAGCAATTAGGTTAGTGGCTAATGTTCCAACACAACACACTGAGAGCAGACCTGAGGCAGTGAGCACTGTAAACACACAGCGACTAGGCCTCTTTGAGGCTGTGATTCAGCCTGGGTCAACTCTGATAACAAGGGAACAGAACGAGGAGGAAAAGGGGAGCGTCCAGAGTTTGGTCGGTTTTGAGGGTTGTTTTTTTGACGCGGCATCCATCCACAGAATGTAGTGCTTTCTGTTTCTCTCTCTTCCTGACTCAGATTGTTTGATTCGTTCTGGCCTTCTCACACCCCATACTTCATATGTCAAAAGGTGAAAGATCACTGAAATATTAAAGACAACATTCACACCTCCACTCACTTTCCACCAGGCCAGTGGATCTGAAAATGGGATCCATGTGTCGAGGTTTTAACTGGTCCACCTGGTCCCTGGTAAGACAGACGTGACCCAGACGTACAGTAAGCGGAGCCAGGACCAAACTTTATTCAGTCTAATCGGTTTTGGGTCATTCTGTTGCAGCAGATATCGAGTCTGTGTTTTTCGGTAAAACAGAGAGTGTGAACTGCTTCATGCTGCGACTGCTGATGTTCTTTCTCTATTTGGGTCTGTTTGAGTCGCCCATATTTTGGACTGGTCTCATAATCCTCAGGTCCCTTTTGGATTAATACAAATCTGTTTAGTAAGTTTAGGTAGGTTGTCCATGTGTCCATTGTACAGAAAGCCTCTAATCCACGGTCTCTAATGGGGGTCTTACACAGATTATTGTGTAGGGCTATCTATGGACTATGTTTTTTAATTAATCATACGATGAAAACATTCATTTTGATGAATAATTTAATGATAAATTTATGATTTGCGGAAATGTCCTTTTTAAAGGGGTCCTTCTACAGCTACTGTTAACACTGCTACTTATGTGAGAAACGTAGCATGAACCGTTTTGTGGCTCCACAGGGAGATCCAGGACAAAATCTGGTAAATTGCCTCGGGTGAATAATTTGAGTCAGCAACAGATGAAGCTGAAGTTTGAAAATAAAAGACAATCTGGGAGTGTGGAGCTGGAACGAAGCTCACCAGAACTCTATTGCCTGCTCCTCATCCACGCCTGAGGCTATATTAGCTGCTACTAGCATAACACACTCACATCTTAGACCAACAAGTGGATGGTTTAGTTGCATTGTGGGTAATGTATAGGCGCCAAGTTTTGATAAAGAGAATGCGTGGAATAAGATCATGATATTTTTGATCTGCTGCGTTTATTTTTATACTTTTTTTTTTACTGTCAATCGTGAGATTGGAGGATGGATTCCGCTTTATAGAGGAACTCATTTTGAATTGATTTGCAACTACATAGTCCCACTGTATTTAAGGTGGAAAAAAAGCACCATCATGTTAAATACTGTAATAACTGCTTTGTCTAAAACGGTGCGATGCATAACATAAAAGACAAACTTTGAAATGATGTCTTTGCTCAGTGATTGCAATCAAATATTTCTATCTCTCAACACGATAACATCTCCATGCAAAGTGACCGAACGCTAAATCGACGGCAACAAAACATCTTCCTGCACGTGTTTGGGATTCAATCTTAAATAACGGAGAAATAAAGTGACGCAGGACTAAACAAATGTATTTTTCCTCTAAAGTCTGAATCCGTGAGCACAACACCATGACTGGCCCGGTCCTCACAGAGTCACTGTTCAGGCCATCTGACCACGGAAACTACACGACAGGCGGGTTGTTAATCAGCAGTCCTGTTCTGAGACTTTTTGTGCCTTCATGCCTTAAGTGACAACTGAGGCAGTGCCAGGGTCAGATTTTGCAGAGAGAGTTTATAATTGAGTTTGGTTCTTTTGGCTTCGGGATGAGGAGAAGGGAGGACAAAGAGGGAGGGAGAGACTGTTCTTCTCCTCCTGCCTCCCGCTGACACAGACTCTGTGACAATAGAGACTTTCAGCTCTTTGAATCTTATTAGCGCGTCCACTCTAACTTTCTCCTCTCTGTCTCTCTCTTTCAATCATTTACAAATGCCTCTACCAACTCTGGACTGTAATTGCTATATTCTTCCGGAGATGGGGAGAAAGAGAGAAAAGGGGATGGAGGTAGAGGAAGGGAGGAAAAAAAGGAGATGTGATGGAAGAAGGTAATGAGAGGGAGGAAAATGTGTGTGAGAAACAAAAAAGAAAGTCGGCAATATTTCTTTTCTTCTCCTTCTACAATATAATTTACTTTGTTTGTCCTCATTGTGGATCAATCCTAGGAGAGTGGCAAAGGTTGTGCTCAGCCATGAAACTGTGTGTGTGTGTGTGTGTGTGTGATAATTGACTGGATCAGAGGATTAATGGTATTTAGGAATGTCCTCGACATGCTAACATCTGTTAGTGTGGGGGTGTATTTATGTATAATACCCGGTGTGTGTGTTTGTGTGTGTGTGGGCTGAAAGATAAGCGATAAAGGGTTAACAGTGGTGTATTCACAGCTCACAAACAGCAAGCACAAAAGGTTGCCAAGAACGCTGCGACATTCGCGAACTGACAGCTTTGTTGTCACAAGCCATGTTGGTGGAAAATGAAACCCAGACGACAGAAAGGAAACAGGAACGTTATGAAAAGGATCTTTTGAGACCGGTCGGTTCTCGGTGTAAAAAGGTTGCTGCAGTTTCCTTGAGAGCACAGCATGAACATTTTAGTCGAAATTAATTTTTCAAGGACTGAATAATAACAAAAATTTAACAAGAAAGGTGCTGTGATTTGACTAATCTCTTGCAGTAAAATAAACAGATATCAAAAGACTTCTTGGAAGGATCCACAGTTAGATGTTAACGCCGTGTATTAGCAAGAATCTGGCGACAATATAGCACACACATCGCACAAGTCAAGAGGTAACAAATACAGGGAATAAAGAGAAAATAATGAATAAGATAATAAAATAAAGTCCTGTTCATTTTTTTGACAATGTTCAGTAATGCTACTACTACTGCTACTGTGTGTATGAAGACCCGAGGAGATGAATCAACCACGACTCCCACAGTAAGAAAAAAAACATTCACAAACTTTAAAATTCTGATGCATGTACTACTGACGGCGATTGGAACCTACTGTAAAAATTGTGTTTTGTAGAAACATGATTTATTCAGAAGTTTCAATCAATTCACTTTTGGATTGTAAATTGGTTTTGAATCTGATTCCTGCCTTCTTCAGCGGTTGAAGCATATGGTTGTTGTAGCGTTAACAGCCAGACAAAACTGCTGCAGAAAGACATTATTCCTCAGAAACAAAGTCCATAAAATATAAAGCCATGAAACAAAACTACAATTTGGTAAATTACCCAGGAACCTACAGGGATCCATGTTAAGAAACACTGAGGATATCATGAGAAGGAAACGTTCGAATGGGAAGTTAAAGTGGGTGAAATTACTTCCATAACCAGCGGCTACTACTTAGCATCTCTATTAACAGCAGCAGCTTTACAGTAAGCAGGTATAGGACCAAAGCAAAACCAGGAGCGGCACAATGAGGAAGACTGAGCACAGATTACTAAGACACCACAAAGTCTCGACGAGTAAAGCAGAGGCTGATACTGATCAGCTGATTTGGTCCCAACTTCCTGTGGTCTTTTAGCTACTTTACAGTAAATAAATAACACAATTAAATACAATACAATACAATTTTACAGGAAACTTATTGGGACGTGAAATCAAAGCCCATATTCCCCCTTTGGATTTCTTTTGTTTCTTTTTTTTAATTCTGGTGTGATGTACGACAAAGAACCTGAGTGTGCACAAACAAGCCTTAACAGGAAATGTTATCAATGAGTGTGAATTTCAAGCTGATGAAAGCAATTATAGCATTAAAACACTTCAGTTACAAGTACTGCGTCTGGAAAAGGAGCCGTTTCTAAGAGTACTTTTATCAGCATTTACTGAATTAGTACTCCGTGTTCGATTCGATACCAGTGTCGTGGATCATTACCCGAACAAGCAAGGTAGAAAACACTTGATGGCTGAAATCCATGAGCACAGTATGTTCACCGAGGTGTTTGTGTTCCGAGACGGAAGAGGTTGGAAGTAGGGGGGGGGCATGAAACAGATGGAGGATGCATGTAGCAACAACATTGTATCCTGGCACAAAAGCAGCGCATGTGAAAGGGAGACAAAGACGACATGAGAAATAAATAAAAGGAAGCAAACAGCATGAAAGAGGGAGGATACTATTTTAGAGGTAGAGGGACGTCAGTGGGAGAATAAAAAGACAAATAGAGAAAAAGAGAGAAATGCAACTGCTGAGGAAACAGTGATAACAGCTGAAACAAAGCGAGGGGGGGGGGGGGGGTTGTGTTGCTGACAGATACAGATTCCATGGAAACACACCAAGAGTGAAAGCAAAGGTGTAATATCACTATTCTGCAGTACTGTTACTGTAACTGTCAGGTATCTAATTTGTTTTGTATCAAAGGCGGTCATCCCTTCAACTATCGCAATAAATTCATATTGATGTTGAACATAAACCAGTACTGATGACAGACTGCAGTGGCCTCAAACAGCCCTTCATTTTCTGCATAATTAAACTACTTGATTGTTCAGAAACATACATTTAAGACTCAAAATAATATCGTAGCCATCACGAACCAACTTAAGGCAAACTAATTTACCTACTTACTTAATAAGTCTTTAATGGCCATTCTGGCCAAAGTATGAGATTATGATTGAAAACCAGCAGGGATGATATGGTTTAGAATTATTTATTACTATAGCACACTTTTTCAGTTTGTTTTTTTTAAATAACTTTTTAGGATTTCAAAGTTTCTGCCAACATTGACACCATTGTGAGATGATGAGCTTCTGGGAGTTCTAACTGACAATCCACAAAAAAAGATTGAATATGAATACAATCCATCGTTTTATGAGTAAACCCAACACTTTTAAAACCCAGTAGACACCCTGTGGTTGTGACTCCATAAATCAAGTATCTCAAAGGTGCCAGTACAGCTAAATGACTAAATTCACTAAATTGCTAATTTCAACAGTTAGCGGCTTTAAGGTTGATAAGCGTTAGATTTCCAAAGTTGGGCTCTGTTACTAGACAATGGTAAAATACATTGAAATCCATACAGTATGTTTTTAATATATATAGAGAAAAGCAATTGTGTCCGACAATATTGAGTTCATTTGATAGTTTTTATTTCAAGATTTACCTAATAGCAACAATACAAATAATGAGGCTTTAATTCACAAACTACTCAGGAAACTTCCTCAATCACAGGAATAGAAGAAGCAGAACAAAAGTATTGTGTTGTTTTTAATTAATCACATGGACTGTTGTTGTACAGTTGCCAATTATGCGAACCCAATCCTTGATTATCATCATCCTACTAATCTGGAATTAATCTATTCCAAGTAATCTAGGGACAGCAGCCACAGTCAAGCTGTGCTGTGTACTGGCTCTACCGACCGTGCAAACATGCGTGTATTTCCCTAGATGCTGTTTTTGGCATGATTGGGACTGTTCTCCCTATTACATGATATCAAATCTGCATGACTGGCAGTGGAGACGACACCAGCATGCCAGCATGCCAGCGTGTGTGTGTGTGTGTTTTTGGCGGTACAGCTACAGGTCTCACTGCCACTGTCCAGCTGGCACACTGATGTGGTAGTTGGCACATATGCTAAAAAAACACACACGCGCGCACGTTACAAACACTATTCTCAGAAGAATCAGTATCCTTAATCCGCTGTAGCCAAGCGCACAGAGACTCCAAGGTCATGATGCTGTCAGAGAAGAGTGTGGCTCGGTGGGGTCAGACATGAAATGGTGCTGGGTTCAGGCTGCCAGGGGATTACAATACAGACTCAACTTTTCATGCTGCCAGGACACTTCAGCTAGAAATAACACCGCAAAATATATTCAACACTGGTCCAGAACCGAGTTAAACAACTAGCATGCGGCAATGTTAAAGAGTAACTGCACACTGGTTTTTAAGCTATAAACTAAATGATATGACTGGACTTCGAATAAACACATGAATGCTGGTGTTAGTATTGACATTTCGTACCAAACTAATAAAAATACGTATTGTATGGTTGAAAGTGGCTTAAAGCGGCATCTTAAGTCACAGCTGATCCTGCAAGGCCAATCATGAGACAGAATCGACGGGTTGGGAGGGTCTGCCTAATAAACACTAAATTCATCAGTTCAGTGCTTCATGCCATGTCACTATTTCCGAAGCTACCTGTCATATTTGTCAAAGCTGCGTCGAGGCTTTTTAAGCTCCTTGCCCACTTTTTTTTGCATTTGTCAAAATGATTCGGCGTGGATTTAGGTTTCTGTAGTGGTTCACAGAGAAAGAAAAACTGAACACTCTTTCAGGGAGAAGTTCATGTTGAGCACATGACTCTGACATTTCTGAAAGCTGTACTTTGACACGTCCGGCATGCATGTGCGCATTTGCATGCGTCTGACACTGACACACAGACGGACATTAAACCATCTGAGAGTAACAGTGTCAGTTTATCCGTGGCCCTGTGCTCACGTCCGTCTTGATCTTCCTCTACTTTAATCTCTTTGCTTTCTTTTCTCCCTGGAATTTCTCTCTTCTGTCCGTCACCATTAAAGGCTATCCAAATACGTCCGACTGTGCTGAAATGCTGAACACGCAGACATCAGACGCACCGTGGTAGACCTGACTTCTTGAAAGAAACTAAATCAATTCAAAGCAGTCATGCCAAGGGGGAAAGACGAAGATGGACAAATGGGGAGACAAATGAGCACAAATACAATTTAAGTTGAAGTGTTGATGGAGAGAAGATCAAATGGAAGAGGGAGGGGGATTAGATAGTTTAGGGGTAGCTATACTGGGAAACTGAATCTTGGAAGAGCTTTTGGTTAGAGGATCTAGAGCCGGCAGGGTGCCGTTGGAGGGACTCAATAATCAGAGTATTCCGGTTTTTAATTTTGAATCTTGTTGAAAGCCAAACCTTAAAGCCACATACAGCAGCTGGAGACGAGATAGAGGAGGACGAGTGATATCAAAACATAGAGTAGTCAAGGACGATGGATATAAAGGGATGGATAAACACACACACACGCACACACACAGACAAGAGAGACTTAGACTTTCAATTAAGATGAAAAGAGAAAGAGTTTATGTATCAAAAACTGATGGGACCCTCATTAAAAATGTAGCTAAATCCTTAAATTGAGTGTATCCCTTCATTAAATCATCAGTGAAACCAAAACAGCTTAATTTGCCCTCTAAAAGTGGTTTCACAGTGGATCATTGTTCACTGATTTTGCACTCGATGGCAATTATATTGAGTGTAAAATGACGTAATGACTGTGAGGGTAAAGTGCAGGCTATATGTTTTAATCTGAGAGCCTTGCAGCCACAAGAAATAAACAGAACAGTTCCAGTGTTTCTCAACCCTGCAGCATTTCCCCCCCTTTCTCTTTTTTTGTTACTTCATTTAGTGAAAGTAAAGAAAAACCACAAGTCATCCATGCCTGTGTCAAAAACTCGTAGCTACTGTAGCAGAAATAGCACAATGAATCAAAAGCAGCTTGACGAGTCAGCTGTATAGTACATCACCAACATTAGGATAAGTGCTTAAGCATCATTTGGTGGGACAAAGTGCCACCAAATGATGCTTAATGTACATCATTTGGTGGGACAGGTCTACCTGCAGTTTGACTGCCTACACAGACCAGATGAGTGTGGTGGTGGTGGGGAACCTGTGCAAAATGTTGCTCGGCTGCATTTGCTGACCCAAGCTGAAAATGTGGGCGGCTTCACTTCACTAAAAGCTATTTCGTTTTTTTGGTTGTTTTTTTCTTTAAGCTGTTTTACAATTTACATTTATGAACTTTGGAAGATGCTTTTCTCCAAGGCAACTCACCAATAAGGGAGAATTCAAGCCACAGTAGATGAAATACAATAGTACATTAGATCGTTAATAAACGCAAATGTTTTTAATTACAAAGCCATATCTAAATCTGTCCAAACAACCTGAAATAGAGGAGATACATTCACTAAAAGCTGTACTTTCACTGTGGAAACCAGACCTCAGTGAGTGTGCCCAGAGTAATAAACACCTACTGCATTCAACTGAAAATACGAATATAATAAGTAATAAGTGTCTTTCTTAATGGGGATGAAACAAAGAGGCTAATGGGTTTACATGAATCATTTAGTCCCAACTAGTCACAAGAGAGAGTGTTATTAAGCGGAGCTGCAGACGACAACACAGGAAGTTAACCCGGCTGAAGACACTCTGAGGTCTGCAGGAGAGGACCGGCTGTTAGAGGGACAGAGAGAGAGACGCTCTCGACCCCTCCAGCTGGCGGTGTTTGTCCGACCGGCAGCCCTGACGGGTTGGTATGGACTTCCACACACCTGAGGTCTCTTCATGTTCTCCTCTCTCCATCTATAAACAAAATTCTTCTGAATCTCTTATTCAGTAACCTCAGCTGCAGCATACCTGCATACGTTAATGATTCATGCTTCGAGCTGTAGTTTGACTCAGCACTCAGCAGCCGCTGTTAAAAGCCGTTTGCAATTGACCTGACAGCACATTTGAGGTCTTGGAGAAAGGAGAAAATGAAATGAATATATTTTTAAGAACCTTTTCTTTTCCAAAACTTTTTTTTCTGGCCTGAAAATCAGCATTTTCATTGCTGTAGCAGCTGCCTTTGTGTCCTGCAAATGCACAATGAAAAATTAATTTACCCTGCATTGAAGAAGCAATACAGTACGCGCGCACACGCACGCACGCACGCACACGCACACACACACACACACACACACACACAAAGAAAGACAAAATGAAAGTGGACTTTAGAGTTTGCTTACACTGATGCAAAGAGATATGATGTTCACAGCACAATAATGTAGAAGTAGCAACATAAAGAGCACCACACACGTGCAGCTGATGATGATGTTTTCTATCCGTACGAATGAGAACAGACGGCCTCTCAGCTTTGAGAGAAGACAGCCAATTCAATTACAGATACACACACACACGGCAAACCGCTCAATAACAATACATCTTAAGCCTTCATAACAAATCAGCTCTTTTCACCTCTTGTTGTTGTATGCTGTGCCCCAAAACAACAGTAATCACTGAGTCGATGAGATGAAAATACTAAATTGAGAACGTGGCAGGGCGATCTCATATAGGACGACCTCACCTGGCTTCTTATGCAATGTGGAGCAAACATACAGCAATAGAAAGATAATTAATGTACGGTAACAGGAATAAATGCAAATGTGGTCACAAGTAAACAGGGAGAGTGTTATATTCCCATCAAGAGTAAGGCATCACAAACATCTGTAATATAACAATAAATAAAATGTTTCAGCTGCTCTGACGTGAATAAATTGGAAAATAGATCTAATCATTGTTTAGCAGTAATGATATTGGCTAATTATGGTGGGCAAGCTGAGCAAACGCCCATAGTTTACATTAGTACCTAATAAAATGAGTGCATTTGTTACACGTACTTATTATCTTGTACTGTACCAGAGTATTAGCAGGCTGTTGCTAATTTGCAAGCGTCCCGCTGGCAGAACAGTAATATACAGTATATTAGCAGCAACATTAAATAATAATATAACACTTATATAACATAATTATATTCTTGTTCAGTTCAGCAATTACAGGAGAAACAGGGCTAACATGCACCAGTTACAGTTAGTTAACACATTAAAAACAATTATTGTTGGAGTTATTTAAGTGTCTATTCCACTTATCATTTAAAACATCAGTTTGGCGTAAACTTAGATGTAAACCCACCAACAGACAGGCAGACAGACAGACAGACAGACAGGCAGGCAGACAGACAGGCAGGCAGGCAGACAGACAGACAGACAGACAGACAGACAGACAGACAGACAGACAGACAGACAGACAGACAGACAGACAGACAGACAGACAGACAGACAGACAGACAGACAGACAGACAGACAGGCAGGCAGGCAGGCAGGCAGGCAGACAGGCAGACTCTCAGAGGCACATTCACCAAGTGACACACTGCCCACACACACAAACACACACCCACACACACACTTTGGCTGTGGCTCAAATGTGAGCTGATTTAACTGATGTAACTGCAGCTTTGCTTTTCTATGGGTTGAAAGCCCTGGCAAACCAACTCTATCTGTCTCCAAAGACACAGTGACGCTCTGAAAGAATAGAGGAAGAGGAGGGACGCTGGAGGGACGAGGAGGAGGAGGAGGAGGAGGAGGCCAACGGAGGAGAAATACAAAGCTGAGGAAGGTGAGAGAGAATAATGTACTGAGGGAAAGATATCAAGTGAGGCAGAAAGAGAAAGTAAAGCATACAGAGACAGAGAGGGAGAGAGAGAAATGAATGGTCAGGAAAGAGGGAGAGCGAGGGAGACAGACAGAGATAGAGGGAGAATCCATGGAGATGGAGGAGGAGAGAGAGAGAGAGGAAGGACAGAAGGCTTCTTTTGTTTCCTCTCCTTCAGCAGCTGTCCTCTCCTCACTGTTCAACATGCTCTTTCATGACCAGCCATGCTGAGACAGACAGACAGACAGACAGACAGACAGACAGACAGACAGACAGACAGACAGACAGACAGGCAGAGAGAGAGAGAGAGGGAGAGAGAGAGAGAGAGAGAGAGAGAGAGGGAGAGACAGAGAGAGAGAGAGACAGAGAGAGAGAGAGAGGGAGAGGGAGAGACAGAGAGAGAGAGAGACAGAGAGAGAGAGAGAGAATACTGGTCATCAGCAAAGTAAGCTGATCTTCCTGCTGTCTTTATTCTCCGCATCTTTCTCTCTCTCTCTCTCCTGTGGAAACCTGAGTGAGCTGTGCTGCAGCTACGACGAAGGTGTCAATCATCCAAAGAGCAACATGTGAATGACGAGAATGTCTTCCTGTGTTTCATGCATTCAAAGAAACTACACTGGAACGTATGTTGGTTAGAAAATGCACATGTGATTACAGGTGGAAGATTAATATGGTCGTCAGATGCTTAAAGCCATGCCAACCTTTTTTTTTTAATACTGAGATATAATATTGCAACTCTGGAGAGTTTTCACATAAACAATATTATTCTCCTCCGTCTGGATGATTGTGAGGCAGCAGAAGTAATAAATGCTGTTCATATTACAGACTCATAACGTCTACATGTGACCCATCATTCACCACATGCCTTAGCATGGACATAAACACTTTAACCGAGAAGTTTCCTTCTTGCATTGTTTTGTTTATCGTGTAATTTGATTTTTGGAGACCTGACAAGATAAAAGCAAAAGGCAAAAAAAGGCCAAAAAAAAAATCACATGCTAAGTGAATGGAAAAGTATTTCATTAAATAAATAAATAAATAAATGTCTCCTTAGTGGCTGTTCACATGCCACGTTTATTTTGCTTTTTGCTGACTCGACTCTATTGTTGTCAATGTAGACCCGGGCGACACCGTCGCAATACTCAATTATTCCCAAGTCCTATTGTTCAGGGCGCGGCAGCAGAGTGCTTCGTGCAGGGCTACCCAGAGCTTCACGGTTTCTCACACAGACTATTTAACTGGCTTCACCCTTTCCTTCCACGGACGTCACAAAATCCCGTTGAAAGGTCAGCCAAACTGAAACAGACTAATCGAGCAGAAAATAAAAAAGACACCGTGAAGGATTTACGGTGCTGGAAATCCATTTATCTTTCTTTTGACTTTGTTTTAATTCATAGTCAGTGAGGCTTCACGCTAAATCACCGCAACTTCATCATCACGTCATCACTGGAGGTTTGGGGATTTGGAGTCCAGCATCACACTTTAGGCTGCTACAAAACCTAATGAAGATGTTAAGTCTCTTAAAGTTATCAAAGTCTAAACCCATCTATTGCTTCACGTTTTGATAACATAATATATATCTCATACATCGAACAGTTAGACCAGAATCCCGAGGTTTCGTGGCCACAACGAGTACATAAATCCGTGCGGGTCTTGATTTGCTCTTCTGTGCCGCATCCCTACTTTGTGATTCAGGCTGGATTTCTCCATAAAACATCTCCACTCACACGGATTTCAGTGAAATGACCGAAACTGTATCAAGCAAGAAATCACTGTGAATATATTTGGAAGCCGCGTCTGAAATATTTATCATCATTGTGCTGCAGCTACGACGAGAGAGCAGCGAGACGGGGTGAAGGGAAGAGGAGACGGTGATAAAAAAAAATGAACTAGCACATCTTGTGGTAAACTCATCTTTCTGCCTCCTGCGCTGCGAGCTCCTCTTGCTCCTCTCATCATCAACAAAGCCTACAGGTCTCGGGCCTCTCTTGTTTGCACAAAACCCACATTCAGATTCACAGTGTGAGGCTCTGTTTATCTGGGACTTTACTGCTCTTGTTTCGCCCCTTTGATGTTTTTTGATGAATTATTAATATTGTTTCTTGTACTTTCTTCCAACTAAATACTGTTCTCAGTGAATGCATTACCACATTTTTAAGGCAATATAATGTTGCATTTGCTGGTGAGAAGACAGACCGACTTAACATGCGATGTTTCATGTACAACGTTTTAAATGAACCACAAGTCATTAGTCTGTAGGCAGCCAATAGCATAGGGTTGTGAATAACTCAAAACAAAAGCAAGTGTAATGTGTTTTGTGTTTTGTTGCAGTTTTTTGCTCATGACGCCGACTAGAGGACGGGTCAGCTGGGGATTGAAAGAAAAAAAGAGTTTCCATTGTTGTGTAAAATATCTCAGGCAGCTGCATGAAAGAAATACGAGTAAGGAGGAGTATTTGAATGTGATGTATTGCCAGACATTTGCTGACTCAGGTGTTTTGGGGCCGATATTCAAATGCCAGCCTGTCACATACCGCTGCCGGAATGCACCGTGCTGTCTGAGGCCTGCAAAAAAAAAAAACACGTTGCATCACCGCGTCCTCCGGTTATCTTATTAAAGTATTTTTAGTTTGTCATAAGCCATTTTTGTCTTGATCTTAAACGAGGGGTCACCGTCTGCTCTAAAAGCACAGCGATGACAAACACAACCCAGTAGGAGGCCGTGACAGGACAAGTCAACGGTTTGAACACTTCTGCAGCTACAGGGAAAGCGGCAACGCAACCGAGAGTATTTCATCACTTCATAAACAATCAGCAGTGAAACATCTGCAAAACGGGGAGCAAATGTAACCACCGACGCGAAAAACAAACTACAAAAACAAGAGCTGGAGGTTTGAGGAAAACAGATGCCAGACATGAGCAAGGGTTGAGAAAGGGGCATCTCTTTGTCTGCTAAGCCATGCAAACAGGGAACACAGACTGTTTATGACAGCGCAAGCACCACATTAGCATAGCCCCAGCTCTGTGAGACTTGATAAGCTATGTGGCAGACGCCGGCTGCATCACAGATGATGGGCGGATGGATGGATGGATGGATGGATGGATGGATGGAAAATGGGACTGGCAGGCGGGGAAATGAAGGCAAAAGGGAATTAAAAAGGATAAAACATGCAGGTGCCGACAGGGTGAAAGTGACAAGCTTAAAACAAAATGAGCTACTGGGTTAAAAAGTGTCAATAGAGAACAATTCATGACAATTTACATTTACTGATTAAAGGTTTAAGCTTGAAACCCCTGATACAAAAGAAGACTATTGACCCCAATGTGCATGTCTGAGTTGTGAGCAGTACTTTCAGTCAGGTTTTTAACTCCATTGTTCTTATTATAGGTATGTATTAAACTACTGTTTTCTGGGAGCTATATAATGCAGTCTGGGAAATTTGATATAACAAAGACTGAAGTATAATAATTTGTGCAACTGCAAAAAAAAAAAAAGGAAATGATAATTCTTTATTGTAGAAACAACTCCCAGGACACGATGAACAACACAGACCGATCCTTCAATGGAAAAGTATATAAAAGATTTTGAAGTCCAGTTAATACATCAAAGAGTTTGGGGGTTTAAAACAATGCACAACAGTTTATAGTACTGAGATTGTAACTCTGGAAAGTTATTACACTAACAGGATTTTTCTCCTCAGCCTGGACGATTACGAGGTAGCAGCAGCAGGACATGCTGTTCATATTATAAGGCAGTGATTCCCTTAAAAGGTCCCACAAAATGAAAAAGGGAGATTTTCATGTTCTTTTTATTATAAAGCAGGTCGAGGTGCTATATAACTACTGTGAAAGTATCGAAACGCTCAATCCGTGGAGAAATACACACTGTGCCTTTTAACGTGTAAGATCTGAGATTGGTGGCGTTTCCATTGCCTCTCAACGGCTCAAAGCTAACGGTGCTAACAGCGCTAACAGTGCAAACTCCGGCCAAAGTGCCGACAGAGCTGAGAGTGTTTAGCTGAGGGGGAACCGGAGGGTGGGTGCTACGCTTCCGCAACATGCTGTCAGTCGGGACGGTCTCATCAGCTGCAACCGGCGCTGTAATGAAAGCAGTGCAGAGCAGCAGCCGCGAGCTAACCACTGGAGCGCGCTCACGTGCACGAACATGCACTAAAAGCATGCGCGGCCGGCCCGGCTGTGTCAACACAGCGAGGAGAAGCTTTGATAACAACAACACACACAGAGGTAGAGAGACTTCATTCTCTGCTGAAGTAGACATGACTCCACTGTATCTCTTCAAAGATAACAGTTGTTTGCTGCTGTATTAATGTTCAGAACATTAAAGACAGCTCCCTGAAACGACCCGTCAGCAATTCTGTACGGTAGTGCCGTCACAACTACACAGCAGTTCGACCATTTCACAGTTTTAAAACGTAAACGTTCTAAATGTGTTCATTTCAAGAAGGCCCTTTCCACAGCAGCCATTTTGACATTTGTCACTGCAGGGTAAACACAGGTGTAATTGATAACACTGATGATGGTCCTGTTCCTTTTAAGTGGTCACTAATGAGTGTGACACACTAAATGGAATGGGACCATGAATCATTTTTTCATCAGTTGCAGCTGTGTTTACCTTGCTATGACAGTCAAAATGGCTGCTGTGAAAAGGGCCGGTTGCAAAACACAAGTACGGACCAGGAAGTGAGCACATGTCTCCTTTAAAATCAAGCAATATAATAAGTTATTATATATATATATATAATCATTTTCTGTAAAACAAATATTTGTGTGGTACAAACTGAGTAGAATGTGTGATAATATACTGTATTATTATGATGTCTGATGTGTATAATTAATCAACTTTCAGCAATCACCGTATTACTACAAATTAATTGTCTTCCTCTACAACCCGTCATGGCTTCTTGACTCAACAGTTTAACAACTTTTTTTTTTTTTTGTGTAAGTAGCTTAAATGACATTTCAGAACTGCGTCCAACTGGCGACATTTCTGCCAAAGATGCTGGCAGAAGTGACAGTTTTATCAGAGTGAAAATCTGTCTGTGGGATTTCACGGCCCGACTGCACAGATCACATCCAACGGCACAGTCTCTGGTGTTCAAATCGGCATCATTTAAAAAGAGAAAGAAAAACGACATTTGAGTATTTAATTGCTCTTCAGCTCAGAGCTGTTCTCTGGAGGTCAAGTTTTATTACGATATCAAAACCAATCCACTGAGAAACTCATTTTTCTCGCTTTTCTTTGCACAAACTGTCAGAAATGAAAATGGGCTCGCGATACTTTAAATGCACAAACTGCTCATGAATAAAAGCGCAGCTTGTGCCTCATGGTTTTTCGAATTGAATCAAATTAAATTCCAGTAGCTTCAAACCTAAATACAGTTGAACTCACTGGTCACATTTGTTTTCTATGCCCGAGTGAACACTCCATGCTCCCCTCTCAGCAGTGCACACGCTCTCTATGTGTTTTCCAACAAAGATAGGTCCCTATGACAAGACGATTATTTTGCATGATCACTGCTTGACATCAGATGCTCATCCGAACATAACAACAGGGTGGCAGAGAGGAGAATTCATAGTGAGCGTGGCTACGTTGGAGGATAATATCATTGATGGATTCAGCATTTAAACTTTAGCCATTGTGAGAGTATAAAGGACAGGAATAAAAAGACACAGAGCTTAAACATCCTGTATTTCATGAATTTATGTATTCTGTTTGAGATTGGAAAAAGTCAGCCCCTGATAATAATAATAATAATAATAATGGATACACTTCATGACTTTGTCAGACTTGTTCATTTCAGATGCCTGTTGAGCGCAATAGTACAACAATGTTGATTGGGCTCAACTGTCTCCAGATGATGACAGAAATAACAATCAGACAGATTCGTCTTTGTAGAAAGGGTCACAATGTGCTACAATATTCAATAACTTCAGGAATATAATAACATTTCCTGCAATACACACACACACACAGACAAGATGATGGAGCTACTCATTACCGTGACAATAAACACCATAATAAGAGCCCTGACTGTTCCTCAGTCGGGTGGCAGTCAGAAAATGACACAGAAAGAGTTTTATCTTATTGTCTTTCTGATGTCCAACGGACAAAGTGAAAAATATAAAGCATTATGGCCGCCATTAACCGTTACATTTTTCTATTATTTTATCACCATTATACAAACCCCCATCTTATCTCACCTTGGGAACTCTTATTAGAGGCAACAATTGTAATACAGCATTCCCCTTTTCTACTTTTTGTCACTTACAGTAACAGTCCTGTTGTCCCAGTGAAGACCACGAGTTAAAGGCACCAGTTACATAGATCAACTCTTTTGTGTCTCTTTCCCTCTGCAACTGGTAAAACGTCTCAATGGGACAACAATCCTCTTTTTCAAGAGCGAAACGGCAGCGAGGCAGCATGAAAACAGCACTACGACAATAAATAAAACACCAACAACATTAAGTGGCCGAGATAACTGTCTCAAAGAACACCAAAGAGAAGAGAGAGTATAAATGAATTATACAGAGCTTCTGTCTTTCTTTGTGGTTTCCATTCGTCAGTCCTTCGTACTCTCCTCAACTTATGTATCAGTGACTCATTTCTTCCTGTCCTTCTCTTGTTTCTTCTTGCAACCATTCCGCTCCCGCTAGGCAGCTTATGCCCGAGAGCTACAGGCCGACCCTGATGAATAATTAGTGATGCGTCTTCGGGAAGTTGGAAAACTCCCGATCAAAATAAATAAATAAACATGTATCAGACTCTCGGCTGCTCTGCTTTAAACAGAGCAAATAAAAGCAAAGTAAAGCAAAGGATGTCCCTTCTTTGAGGTGTAAACCGAACACTCTTGTCAGCTCAAAACTTTCTCAGAGTTTTATTTCCGTGTCTTGTGTGCAAACTGCAACTTAAAGCTGCCCTGTGGAGTTTTCTTGTGCACAAACAAAAGTTATGTTTAAAAGGCACTGCTCCATGGCTCTGCTCGTGGTCATGAACTCCAAAGGGTAAAAATAAATAAATAGTAAATAGAGCCTAAAGTGACATGTTCAGTACTCTTGTTTTATCTGACTGGAAGTCCAAAGCTGGAAAATATGCAATTTACAAAGAAAAAAACAACAAATCATCAAATTGAGAAGCTTAAACCAGATGTTTTGGTAAAAATGACTCAAATGATTAATGTAACATCAAAATAGATGCAGATTTTCTTTCAATGGACTAATTGATTAACCAACTTCAGTTCTTAACTGGTAGTACATATTTAAATCTAAAATACATATGTTTTCCTCTTACCTTTAGTGCTATTTATCAGTCTAGATTGTTTTTGTGTGAGTTGCTTAGTTTTTGGAGATATCGACCAAAGAGACGACTGCCTTCTCTTCAATATAATGGGACGAAATGGCACTCTGATTGTTGTGCTCAAAGGGCCAAAAAAATACATCCGAAAAACAAAAAGGTCTTTTTCCAGAAACCATGACCCCGTTATTGGACATCATCCAGAGACCTTGTTGTGAGCAGTTTATTGTGGAATTAAACTGCTCACAACAAGGTCTCTGGATTAATCTGGTCGTATTACGTTGGAGAGAAGGCCGACGTCTCTACGGCCGGAAATCAAAACGATCTCGATCGATTAATAGCACTACAGCTAAGAAGAAGATATGTATTTTTGATTTTGAGGTGAACTGTCCCTTTAACTTGACACAAATAAAGTATCGGAGCTGGACATTGTGTTTCGATAATTTCACACTAAAACATGACAAATGATGGAAGAAGAAATTCAAAGGCTGTAAAAACGTAATTAAACATGAATTAAAGCTCTGCACTGTAAAGTATTGTGAGAACACATGGCATCACTGAACACCAGAACATAATACAACAGAGCAGCAGATATGTAGGCTCCGACACAAGAGCTGTGGCACAGGAACAACAGTACTGAACACAGATGGCTGAGTCCCAGTCCAAATGCTGCGAGGCTGATCCAGTATCTTTGTCTAATTAGGGCAAGAGGAAAGAAGGATCATTTCCAAACCAGACGGTTGTGGCCGGGGTGTGGACAAGTCCCAAACCCACAAGTCTGTGCCCTCAGTCTGTTTACAACCTCAACTAAATATAAGGAATTCAATTAATTTTAATTCTAACTGAAATGCTCCTCTTGTCAATATCTTCTTCTAGTTATTGCCCGGTGACATGTTTTTTTAAATATGTGTAAATCAATTGAAACTTCACTGGACCACATGTAAAGGGCTTTTCAGCTTTGAAGTAAAGTGAAAGAAGATAGGCCATCGATCGTAAAGGACAAAGCTAGCATTATTCTATCGTTTTCTTACTGTCAACAAAAAACATAAAAATAACGATTTATTCTCGTTCTACACTTTCTGACTATCATGTTCCTAGTGAAGCTGTCAATCTCTAAAAACAGGTTCAAAAAACATTTGGAACTTAAAAGATGCTCAGTAATATCCTAGAACAGCTGGGCATTGTAGTTTCTTAGCAAACATTACTCCAACAGGAGTAAATCCTGCATTCGTCTTGGATTAAGTGATGGATTGTGGTTCAGTGTCTTGGTCAAAGACACCTCCACACGTGGACAGGAGGAGCGGATAGTCAAACCACCAGCCCTTCACTTATTGAACGACCAGCTCCACACCTGAGCCAGTATCAGGTTTATACATGACAGTAAGTAAGTATGTGGGAAATAAACTACAGTGACCATGTTCATTGCAATGGAGGAACAAGCCGCTCATTGCAACCATGATGCTTTATTGTTGTGTTTTTATCATCTTCTGGACAACAATGGAAGACAGCGTCGCATGAGATTTGTTGACAATAATAAATTGAGACTCGCCCTTTAAGATCAACTACTAACTGCAACTAACAGTAAAATGCTAAAGAGGAAATCATAGGAGGCTGCTGAGGGTTTGGAGTTGTGACTTTTTCATAGCGCCTTCCTCTTCTCTCGGCCGTTACTGATTGCTGCAACTACTGATTGTTCATGGAGGTTTCCAGGGAGTTTTCCCCCCTGTGGCATGGACCCAATACATGTGAAAGTGTATGCATGCTTTGCATTTGTGCAGCACATGCGCGCACGATGGTGACTGGTAGTGTGTGAAAGCGGGAGAAAGATAACGGTATCCCAGAGTTCAAAGCGGTGACCTAAATATAGGTACCACGGTAATGTACCATACTGGATCAGCTCTCAATAGCCTGAAAAATATATATGAAAATTTGGATTCCATTTGCCTTTGGAACAAGTGCTCCTCTTTGCAGGGGCAACACACTCAAGTGTGCAATGTTTTTCATTTCACAGCATTTTTCACAGCATTTTTCACAGCAAATAATTACAACATTTAAAAACACGTCTGTAGGTAGAAACTATAGCTAAGAATAAAAACAAGAAACACAACACGAAAGTCAGGTTGTGAATTACGTGTGAAGCTAAATCTGCCATCCCCTCTGTCAATAGACGGAGTTTTAAAGCACAACGAGAGACGTAGGACGAGGTGACAAATCACCACTTAAGCTTCTGCTGCCTGCCCACACTGCAGAACAATGCAGACCTGGCCATATGTGAAAACCATTCAACACTATGACAACAGTGGGAAAATATGGTGCCTTTTTAAATTGTTGCCAAGCATATGAAATATAAATGAGGTGCATCTCAAACGGTCAGGCGGTTAATGCCTGCAGCGTTCGACCCTGCCAGCCGGAGGTACATTTTGTTTCCATTACTGTTGTTCATAATTAAGAGAAAGTCAAAGTTAGTTATTTATAACCCCAAGAATTATATTTTCCTCAATCTGCTTGTTTGTTCATTTTTGACGTTTTTTTATTATTGTTTTCTTAATTTCAACTAAACAAACACATTGGCATGCAGGCTCTTGTTTTACCACAGAAAGGTCTCCCTTAAATAAGTATGTAAAAAACATCTCTAAACCATTACTGTGCACATTCATACAGTCCCAAAATGTGTGTACAATTCTGAGAGATTTCAATGTTTTGCTGCTGCAGGACAGCACTTTGTAAGACATAATTAAGAGTGTATTTCAGATCCGCAACAGCACTGCTGATGGACAATAAGCAATATACTGGAGGCCGGCAGTACTGGAGATGATAAATAAAAGTTACAGTTGCAATGGCAACTAACAGCTCACATAAGCATTCATATCTAAATGTCACATTAAATCGACCTATAAGTAGAGCCGAGCGATAACTTCACTTTACTGTAATGCAGCTTTTAAAACCAGAAATAGACATCATTCGATAAATATTAAGATGTTACAATATCCAAAATCTAAGACAATATCTCATATCTCAACATTGATATATTGATATATTGCCCAGCTCCAGTACAAAGACAACTAACTCAGTTATTAAAAGTAATCAATTACTTGATTAGAAGCCACGATTTTACTAATAGGCTTTACCACATTGTAGACCTATATTAAAAAAAGGAACAACATTGCAGACTTTGTGCACAGAAAGTAGTAGAAGAAGTAGTACTTGTCCACTAAAGGCAGTGCAGAAAAGACATTTCACCAGTAGGCCCTTTAAATATAATGACCTCATCACAGGTGAACTGCAGATGGAATTAACAAGCTAGCAACACACAGCTACAAAGCACAGAACATCATCTCTGTGTGTGTGTGTGTGTGTGTGTGTGTGTGTGTGTGTGTGTGTGTGTGTGTGTGTCTTTTTAAATCTCCTCACTGCTTTGATTTGGATGAAAGTAATGGGAAGAGGACTATTTACCCAAAATATTGTTTTTGCAGCATTTTGGCTCTCAAACAAACACAAACACTGAGTTTTTATGCAAACACTCAGCACAAACAGAAGGAGATGAGAAAGAGGCTGAAAATGACAGTTTCTGTCAAATATTCATTTGCTTTGTGAAAAGCATGCAGCTTAGTAAGATTAATGTTTGCTTTTGTGAGACTTCTTCCTCAGATAATACAACACAAGTTAGATGTTTTGGTATCAATAATTAAAAGGGAATAAAACCCAATTAATAAACGTCAAAATCTAAATACATAAAAGACAAAATGATAATATTATCCAAATCTCTCATGGATCCCTTCGAAAGCTCCCTCACACTTTACTGCCCTCTCACCCACAAGTTGGTCCAATCTTAAAATGTAACATTAAGAGAGACGGCCCCAACAGGGAGCCTGGAGGATGCCAACAAATCCTTTAAATGTGCTGAGTTTAACAGATGCCCAGTGTGTTTATACACGAGTAAGCTTTTAATCAATGAGCGGTGCTGTCCGTGGAACGATGATGTGAAGAACCACATTGCATAAGCTTCCCTTTCCTCCTGATGGTCCAGGGAACAAGGAGGGGGGGGGGGGGGGGGGATCTTTAATCCTTGCAACAATCCAGGCACGATGTGAGACAATTTAAGACTTCTGATTTCAAAGGTGAAGTTCCCTCTATGCAATGGTTATACAAAGTATGATACAGTCTTTCTGTGAAATCATCCTCATCAAAACTCAATTAGTGCCTTAGCAGACAAATGCAGGGTTTATATATAGTGAAGACAAAGAAACCAAGGTCTTGACTTTTATATTGCAAACATAAAAGTGTGTCAGCATGGCAGTAGCTCTAAGGAACAAATATAATTTCCATAAGATCCGAACAAATAGTCTACAAGCACTGACTCGTGCTCTAAATGTGCATAAATAGTATTCTGTACAGGCAGCATAATATGTCATTGAACAGTTTAACGTATCTTCACAATTATTGGACCTAAATGAGAAACATCAATGAGATATCGTGACTTGACTTCAAGTTTCATAATGTATTCCTGTCTCTTTAAATATGTATGGGAATTAGAGCTGAAAAAATTAGTCGCTTAACACGTTCATTAATATTTGAAATGTGCTTTTATGTGGTTTTGTCCTCTTTGTATAACATCAACCTGCCGAGGGACTGCAGATGACAATAAGCCTTCTGGCTCTGAAACATTTAAAGCATATTGTTGTTAATTCATGTGTGTTCGTCTTGAGAAACAAATTAATACAATAAAGTAAAGCAATGAGTTGATCAACAGAATATTAATTGTCATTTGTTAGATAAAAGTGCCAAACATTGGCTGTTTCTAGCTCCTTAAGAGAATTTGCTGCTTTTGTTTCTATTTTACTTTCAGAAATAAGGAGTTTAAAGACTTCGACTTGGGAGACAAAATTATTAACAAAGAAAATAATCGACGTGCTACAACACGAGCATATAATAAGAGATTTTCCGTGAGTGAATTATTAATATTTTCTTTCATTCAACTGAAAGAATAAAAAGATTCTTTCCCAAAAGAAAACACAAACGTGGACGATATCCCTCAAAATACCAAGTCGGTGCCTCATTTGCCAACAAATAATTCTCCGATTCTAATATTTGCCGTACTTAACAAAGGTCAAATTTGAAGCTTACATTTTTTGCTGTCATCCAGAGGCTTTAGGAAGCTATTTTAGTCGCGCATGTTTTAAGCCTCATCAGTTGTAATCAACTCAAATGCCAGACTGACCAGACCTGCTGCCTCGTTCCTGATGCTGGACATGTTTCTAAATGACAACAACCACCCCCGCCTGTCAAGCATGTTACGGGCTAATTTCAGATTAGACAATGTTGCTCATGTCAGAGGCAACTGTAAGCATCAGTGGCTGATCATCCACAGAGAACATGAAGGCTTTACCCCCAAAAAAATGAAATAAATAAAAAACAGGCACGAGGCACAGCGGGAGGGAACTGAATTTTTCCGGCAGCGGGACAGAAGGCGTAAGAGGTTTAGGAGACAGTTGGGAAGCAATCTCTCTAGCTATTTTCTGACAGCTGACAGGGGATTGCAAGTTGGCGACGCACCGACAGACATTTTAACGGCTGAGGTACAGCGGAGGTAATTTATATGCTCAGCAATATGTCTATTCTACGGTATCTTAAATGTAAAACAAATTGATAAAACATAAGGCGGCTCCAAGCTCTGACAGAATACTGATCAAAGAGTTCAGGACTAGCATGTACCAACACCGAACCGACATTCCTCTGGATTTTATCTGGGGAGATCACCGTCTGGTTACGCGAGCTCTAATTCGCTCCGACACATCCATACGAAGCGTGGTCAGATGATGTCATTGTGATGAAACGTAACCCAATGCAGATCGTCTTCCCACGCTGGGGCGTGAAGGGCAGAGGCACTTTTAATTTCCCCTGTTAGGAGATCAGATGTGACAAGATGAGATGCGATTACAGCATATGTTGGTGCCATCGCGAAGCTGCCGTATTGATTCGTTTTCCCGTGTTAAGTCACAGGAGCACATGCGGAGATGTCGTCAAAGACACCTGATCATTTCATCATTCTTTCACTGAGAATGTTTGTAGAATTTGACCCTCTTGTGAAGCCTTTTATTTAACCGAAGATCCTTTTCTGTGGGCATCTCGAAATGTTTATACTCTGATTTCCTGTAGAATGTAACAATACAAAGAAAATGACTGTCAACAAACACAGAGCTTTCAACCACGTGACCAGTGGTGGCACAAAGTGTTGTTGTGGACCGACGCGTTCTAGACCGTTTTCCTTGTTGCTGTTTTCTAGTTGTGTTTTTTTTGCCTAAACCTAATTGTACGTGGTTATTTTTTTATTGTTTTCGCTTTGTAGCATAAATGTGCCCCGTATAAGAAGTTGTGTCAAACGACCCAAAAGAAATGGACAAATCGTGTCGCTCTGCACGAAACCAATAGAATGAATTTCTGTGACTATTTCGCAAACTGCCGTGAGACTGTGTTGGGTGTAACAAAGTACAGCTGAGCTGATCTGAATGGGATTATTTAAACATAAACCAAATCACTGGACACATGTTGAGATGATTGCATTAGATGAAAAGTTACGTTTCTCCAAACCACCAAAGTTGTTAGAATTCATCCTGAGTTGGTCATGAAGGTCTGTGCAGAATTTAATGGCAATCAATCTGATACTGTAATTATTAATGTAGGGAAACTTCAGTCTGGACCAAAATGGTCGACCGACAGCCCGAGCATGACTGAAAAAAAACCTGAAATATACTGTATGTTGCATTTAACCACTCTTTGCCACAGTCAAAGGGCGTGCTGCTTTAAGAAGTAATAAATACAGACTCGGGCAACATAGAGCAACATCAATAACGAGGATGATAGAGACCGAGCCGCCCGCCACTAGCTGTGATGATAAACACTCGCCGGGACCCGGCAGTGAAAAGTAAGTTTATGTTTAAGTCATATTCTCTTCCATGCTTCCATCTAAACTTCTAAATAGCAACCACCTGAACTGGCAACCAACAGTATCTCAAGGGAACTACCTAGATTGTTCAGTGCATCGATTTCCAACTGTCTGTTACTGAGTCAATGTGTGTGCAGGTGTGTGTTTATGTATAGGTGTGTGTGTGTGTGTGTGGGGAGAGAAAACAGGCTGTGTCTCCCTAACGGCCTACATGAACTCCTCACAAGTAATTGAAGTGAGATTGAGGAGTTGTAATTGGAACTCAGTGTCTGTCTGAAGCACACACACACACACACACACGCACACACACACCTACACACACTCACAGACAAATTGGGACAGGCGAGGTGAGAGGGCAACAGTCTCAGGTGGGTCTATGCTCGGGGCTTTTGCTTTTGTCTGGAATTGAACAGCTCCAAAATACCACTTCTCTAAACTTAGGTGAACTGACAAGTCTGTGAGTATATGTGTGTGTGTGTGTAGGTGTGTAGATGTGTCTGTAAGTGAGATTGCCAAAATATGTACATGTTAGTGTGTGTGTTAATACAAAAGTGTCTACATGTATGTGATTGTTTTTGTTCCTCTACGCGACAAAATACAGTATGTCAGGCTGATATACACGCTGTGTGTGTGTGTGTGTGTGTGTGTGTGTGGGAGTGGTTGTGTGTGTGACTGACAGCGCGGCCAATGAGCCTGTCGCTAGAGGAAGTGTGACTGTGCTCTTATATAAAGTACTGCTCTGTGGAAGCTGTACAGTAAAAGGTCCTTGAGCAGAATCCTTCACCGCCAAAGATCACTGCTGACTTGATATAGATTAAAGAAAAATAAGGGAGCAATGGTGAAGCATACAGCAGCCACAATGAACTGGTCTCGTGCTCTCAGTACTGTTCCTTTATTATAGTGAAGTCATTGGCATATTTCATGATACACTTAAGGCCAATTCCTACTTTCTACCATGTCTGCATGTCCGTGAGGGTCGACTTTGGTCAGTGTGGCATACATTTCGTCATCCGCCCAGGTGCAGCATAACATTTGTGAAACGTGTCGACTGCACATGCTGTAGTTTCTCTTACCGCTACCAGCTGCACTGTGAGTGTGGATCAGGGAATGTGGAGCACCAGACTTACGCAGACCCGCAACCGTAGTGTGAATGGAGCTGCATGCGCAAGACCAGTACAATTCCGGAGGCTCTAAGCAGCGCTGTCAACGGTGGTCTTGACATTTGCGCGGGCATATTGTGGATGACTAAGAGCAGGCATGTGATTGGAGAACGTAGTGAGCCAGCAGGAGAGGGGCGGGTCACACACACACACACACACACACACACACACACACACACACACACACACACACACACACACACACACACACACACACACACACACACACACACACACACACACACACACACACACACACACACACACACACACACACACACACACACACACACAAAAAGCTATTTGGAGAGGTTTTTGACAGCCATATTGATTTCTTCAGAATTCCGGTCTGGTTGTTTATCAGACAGTCTGTGTTGTTTTTTTAAGATCATTTCTTTGGGGCTTGTTTGCCTTTATTATACGACAGACAGCACAGGGAGAGAGAGAGGGGGGGGGGGGGGGGGGGGGGGGGAGACAGGACATACAGCACCCATTGTGTCTGTTCTTTTAAAACTATCGATTCATCTTTACTTTTCTTTGCAGCATCACGATGTGCTGCTCCGATTCATTAACGTAGAACGTGATCAATCAATTACCCGCTGAGCTGAATAAAACAGATGCTGACACAGGTAGTTACTGGATGACGCTTTAATCGTCTCACTTATTAAATGTCAAATCATCCCAATATGAAGTTTGTATATCACAATATCTTCTGACATTGGCGGATGGAGTCCGCTATAAAACACTGTGGGGAAACCCCGAGCTGTTGTTTGTTTTTTAATATGTTATTGATCGGCCAAATTCTTAATTATTTGTAGGACTACAACCGATAATTATTGTCATCGTGATCTATTAGTCGTCAAGTCTGTAGACAGTTTAAAAGCTCACGGCGTCATCTCTCAAAAGTTAACACAAACAGGATTCAGAAATAAATAAATAATTCAAATATAAAATACTTTAAATGATTAATCGCTTATTTAAAAAAGTGACGACAGACTAATCTGCTAATCATCACGACTGTTAAAATGCAAAAGAGGAGCAGAAATCCTCATGCTTGATGTCTTGGCTTGTTGCTCTCCATTACGGTGGTGAGCTAATAGAAATGCCTTCGGTGGAGGAGTCTGCCGTTTCTTAAATGGATGGTAATTTCATCCACGCCAGATGAACCGTTACATGTCGTCCTTTTTTGTTTTTTTTTTGCTCTCAGGCAGCAGCAGCGGCGCGGAGACGGGAAGCAGGTTGGGTGAATCACACCCTGATGTACTTGCGTTCCTTCAGCCCATCATGCACGCCATGCAGCCCAACGGTAATTTAGCACCCTGGGGAGTCGCTGCTAAATCCTCGTAAAGATACGCTCAAACATAAAAGGGCTGGGAGAAGAACTTGACGGATAAGCAGAGGTATCAGGAGGAAAGTGGTGTTTATCGGTTGCTGTCATTGCAGGGCAAGAAATTTTAAATTTCAAAAGAATTAATTCCTGAATCCAGTCAGTCTAAATATGTCTGGCTGTCTTTGAATGAAGGGCCGTGATTAAAAAGGGCTATGAGGGCTAAAAGCAACATCCTTCAACTGGAAGCAACAGCGCTGCATCACTTCAAATGAGGAATAAAATGTGTCATTAACTTCATGTTTGTCAGCTTTATCATCGCTATATAACCATTCATCATCAACGGTGGCATCGCCTCTTTATTACCGCCGTGTCATTTGTTTTTATACGGGAAACAACACATAAATACTGCATACACCCTGCCAAGAACTGCATGTATACTTCAAGTGAAAATGCTAAAACTACTTCTGCTTATAAATCCAACGTATCCTCTCTGCTGGTATCGATTCTACAACCTTAAGTCTTAACTTAATCCTCTTTCCAATCATTTTTAAACAAGTAAACCTCACCGCGTCTTTGGATTCATTTCTACATAAGGTAACATGAGGCCAGGAATCGTTGCGGCGCCACAAACTGAGTGGGCAGCCCACTGTGACTGCAGTAAATCAATGCAACTGACAGAGAAACCGTGCTCGGTGTGGATGTCACTGCAGATGTGCAAGCCACTGAAAAGGTCAGTTAACAGTGCTAAGACAGATTTGGCGGAATGGATTAGTGCATTCGTACTTCTGACCTTTTCCTTATATGCCCCTCAGCATCCTCAAACATTCATATCTATAATATATTTGTATGTGTATTTGTATTTGTACCTGAGTTTATGAGAGCTGGAGAGTCCTTAAAACAACATGCTTTACAGTTCCGCTTCTCAATTCCTAACAGTGAAGGTCTGGACCCTCCACACTTTCATCTACAAAGCAGGCGTCCGTCTATGGTGTAGTTTTTACAATACGGCTGACAGGCGCTAACTGAGCACCTTAAAATATCCTCAGTGCTCTAACATTTCAATCTTAGATGAACCCATGGAAAAGCTACCCAAAACTGATGTGCATGAATTAATGTTGGCCTTCAAGTAATGGTTGAGTTAAGAGGCAGATATTAAACGTAGGGAGAGAGAGAGGGCACAATAAAACCTGGAAGCAGGATGAAGCACCAGCAAGTTACTTTATTTTAATGAATACATATGTTTCAGAGTGTCTGTTTATGACGACCCATGAGATGAATGACTTTCATGGCCTTTTGCTCCACTTGTTACCCACATTCTTGATACCGACTAAACTCCTGCAGCGTCTTTGACTCACGCAACAACTTTGACTGCTTCACAGCTGATTCGCCAGACGTCTGTTGACCTGTTGAGTGAATCCCAAACCGTCAAAGTGTACAGAGATGACACGTCAAACAATGGCCTCCCTGTGCGAATATTTGCAGAACTAAAAAAAACAATCTTTCATCTTATTCACCTCGCCTGGGCGTTGTGTAAATAGCATAGCGGCCTGAATAGAGGCATTAGCTGCTGTATTAGCCTGCTCCATTAAGATGAATCAGCAGATGAAATCTTAAGAGGAACAGTAAAATGCTCAAATATTTAACCAGAACTTATAAACTGCCCCCAAATCAATTGTATACACACAAAATGTCATAGAAAATAATTTGACAGAGCCTATTGTTTACTTCTATAGTCTTAGTTATGTGAATGACTAATAAAATGTGTATTCAGATTGTTTTAATTTATATACAATTTGTTAGATTGGAAAGTAATCAATTAACTATTTTAGATTTAAACTTAAAATATTATTCATTGAATTTACTGAGAGAAAAAGAAAAAACGATTTTATATCGTGATACATTGAATTAGTGAATCTGAAATTGATTTACGGAGCCCTTGCAGAGCGCCATGTACCCCACTTAGAGAATCACTGCTCTAGTGTGTGTGTGTGTGTGTGTGTGTGTGTGTGTGTGTGTGTGTGTGTGTGTGTGTCAAACCTAGTCTAAATAGATCTATTCTTCCCATAGAGGAAGTGGCTTCTCCACAGACTCCACACTGCTGCTGCCTCTGGCATACTAAACTCTTCTCCAATCCACCGTCTTCTTTATTTTATTTTTTTCTCACAACCCCCCCCCCCCCCTCTTCCTCCCCACCACCTCCTCTATTACTCTTTATCTATAATCTGTTCATCAACAGCTCATCTCTCTCCTTATCTTTTTGTTTCCTTCCTCATTTTGTGCTCCCCGTTCTCATTTGTTCCGTCTCTTCCTCATCCATCGTCCATCGCTCCGCGGTGAATTATTAACCTGAGAGCTATTTAGTCTTCCGTACACCTAACATGGAACATGGAGCGGCAATAGATACCATATTTTATCTGATCTGATACATCACGTCTAGTTATCTTGAAAAATCTGCACAAAAAGCACAAAACTGTGCACACACTAAGGACAATTACATCTGCCGGTCACTATGGTCTCCAGTCTTCTCCTTTTGTATGTGTTGAAATGTATTTTTGTTACATTACGAGTGGACACTTCGAAGTCTTGGTTTTTTTTTTAAGTTATGTGAATTGGGACCATACTAAGACCACGTGGTTTTATATACTCTCGTGTGAATTAAACACTTGACAAAAGAAAAGTACTGATGATTTACTCGTTTAAGAACTTTAGTGCAAAATAATCAGATTTTCTGAGAAATTTAAGTCAGTGTGTGCAGTGTGTGCTGAAAGTAATAAAGGTCTGGAGGAAGTATCAGAGAGCTACGGTGTTTGCAGTAGGTGGTAGTAACACGATGCAACACCACATATGACAAAAATAGAGCAAGTAGGACGACGTGACATTTCTATTCAAATGTGAATTCTTTAGTAGATCCTGTTCCCCGTGATTCAGCAGCAAGCGCTTATCCCATTCCTTCTGATTCCAAATACAGTACATCCAAACCCCTTATAGTCCGCTGGTGCACCACAACCAGTAAATAATCCTTTTAACTAATCCACATCAAATCTCTCACAATGCTAATCCGTCAGGCATGATGGTCCACGGCAGCCATTCATCTGTACACACTTCTGACTCTGCTCTGGCATGCATAATTAAATTGTGATGGCAATTTGTTGTATTGCTGGGGCTTGGCAATGACTTAACTATTCACGTGCTGAGGGTTCACACGTGTTTATGATGGCGGTGGGACGAGGCAGCGTTGTGCATTATGGACAAGACAATGGTGACGTGACTGGAGATGAGGAAAACAGAAATTAACAGCATGACGATTTTTGAATAAAAAGTCTGATGTTAAACACTTGAGTGAAACATTCATAATAAACATGTATGGATACAATAGCTAGTTAGTTAGTATGGCTGCCCCCTCTTAGTTGTGTACAGATTGTAAAGTTCTCCGAGGCAAATTTGTGATTTTTGATTTTGGGCTATACAAAATGAATTGAAATTGAATTAAATTAGTTAATTAGTCGACTAATTTTAATTTTTTTTTTTTTTTTTAATTAATTGTGACTGGAGATGAGGAAAACAGAAATTAACAGCATGACGATTTTTGAATAAAATCGTCCATCACAGGTGAGAGTTGAAACCAATGCAAAAGTGGCTTAGGATGTTCATGTTGGCCTACAATTTTAAATGTTTATCAAACAATTTGCTCCACATTTTGAGTGTGAAAATGACCCATTTTTGAGATTTCAAATCTCTATTCCGACCTGACCAAGATGGCAGCAAGTTTCACACATAAAAGCACAAATAAACATTCACATACAGGCACAGATAAAAGACTTAAAACCAATACAGCAAAAAGGTTAAAAACAGCAAGCCGGATTTCACAAAAAGGAGACAAGCAACAGCAAATTGCAGCCACCAATGAATTAGCATTAGTCGTTCATAAACAGGACATTTCACTGTTCAAATTGTCCTTAATCCTGTTCTTTAAAATCGTGCATGCTTACAAAACAATCTAGTTTAAAATGACCCGCACCAAGATGTGGATAAACGTGTCTTGAATATTGAAACTTAAATCAAAATAACTCATTTGCTTATATCATCAGAGGAGAAGCTGCTACAACACTGAACATATGTAAATGTTTCAAAGCACTGCTTTTGTTTCTCCTGTAAATGCTGCTAAGCCACCACTCTGAGAGACTCACGCAGGCTGACGTCTCAAATAAACTATGTTGAATGAAAAACAGAACTTACATTAAATTGAAAAGCACATTGGTTAGCGTTTCTTATTTTTGCTGAAAATACACTAAATCGCTAATCAACACCGATGAGAAAAAAACGATGCATTTTGTGAGGCGTGAAACAAACACAAAAGCCGCCTACACCCTCACATCCAAATCAGCTGATGCTGCTTTGCTTTGTCTGACATCATTCCTCTCATAAAAGGTCTCGACTCTTTAACGTGGTGACGTAACTGCCTCACAGACTTGGGCTTATATCATCTTATAGACCTATAGAAGGAGCTATTGATGAATCCCGCAAGTCTGTTCAGAGTTATATAACCAGTGCACTGATGTCACTTTTCTTTTTTACCCCGACAAACATGTTCTGCATGAACACATCCAGGCGCTCAGTTGTTACTTTGGGAGCATTACATTGCAAAGCGGCTGCATAGTACAGCAGCAACCCTCTGCACAGCTAATAAATGAATGTATGAATATATGCAACGCATTGTGAACGCTTGTTTCAAGGCACAGCAAGTCCCTCGTTGAAAACACTGGGATCTACCTACTTAAGACACATTAAAAGCAGACCTCTTAGGGTGGTGAATATGACAAAATGTCCTCCGACTCATCACATTTATTGTCTGCATGACAGCACAGGGGATACATCTGACGTGATGTGATTGATCTAAGCAAGAGTTTTGACTTTTAAAATTGCTTCTACCCCGATAGTGTTTTGGCAGTGTGCCTGCTCTTTAAGATCATGCTCATCAAACCAGGTTGAGGTCAGTGCATGCAAGCGTTTGTTACATGGAGCAAAGGCATATATTAGTTTTCTGTATATTGCAGTACGAGTTGTCATCGATCATACAGTGGCAACACCGTGACGTGATGGGTGTGAACTACACAGTTCCATGTCAAAGCCTTAACGAACCTCAAAGGCTGCATGTGCCGTGACCTAAATCCTAACATCAGCATGCTAACATGCTCACAATGCTAACATGGTATATGGTAAAAAGTATCATCTTAGTACAGCGTGTTAGCATGCTAACATTTGCTAGTTTGTTCTAAATGCAGCTGAGGCAGACGGGAATGTTGTTAGTTTTACAGGTATTTGGTCATAAATCACGAATTTCTGTACATAATTTAACGTTAATCCATCCAATAGTTGTTGAGTAGTTTCAGCCCAGACCAAAGCGGTGGACCGACCGGCCAACCGACGACTATTAAAGTAGTTTGTCTACAATCTATAAACGTATTCAAGGATTCTCTTAAGTGCAGAATAAACACATGGCTTGTAGAGATTTCATGGTTTGATGAGTGCTGCAGCTGTTCGGTGACCGACAAGTTCTTCTGTTTTTCAAAGCACATTTCACAGCCGTTAATAAGTGACCGAACACACGAATCCTCTCCCAGCACCCACTCAGAGGAACAGGGTTGTAATGCAGTCGGTGAAGCCTCATCAGAATCTGACAAACGGGAGGCGGACAGATAACGTAACATCAACACGCTTTTCATCATCAGTGAACATCCATTCTAAGGTTGCTTGTAAGAGTCATTTAAACATTTCCAATCTCACAAAAAAGACTTCTTGGAACATTACCGCAGCCAAGCCGTGACTCTGAACATTTAAGTGCGGAAGAGTTACATTTGTGGCTCGAACCTTCAGAGCTACATGGCTAACTACCGATAAACTGTATCTCCATCTTCTTCCCACATGACTTCCAGAAGATGCTTTGCCTGGCGCCAGTGATCAGTGGCCTAATGAATCAAATCAACAACGGCCAGCTCCAGCATCAACTCCAAAAAAAAGCTCTTCAACATCAAATCATAGACGGCTAAAGGTCAGCTACTTTCGTTGCATAATCAGAAGGCAAGCTGCTACAACATTGGAAAATACAGTTTTTGTAGCCATGAATATGTTGATGTTGAAAGTGTGTGAAAACACACTAGATTATTGTAAACAAACTGTCGTAAAGCGTTTACCTCTCTTCTCTCTCTCTCTCTCCTCTCACCCTGTCAAACACTTTCAGCACATTTAAACAGAGTTAAACTTACTAGAAGAACAGTGAACTGGAATTAAAATGCAACAATTAATCATTTTTTTGTTTCCCTTGGTCCGGACCAAAGCAACGGAAATCTTCAGTAAGAAATCATGGACTAAATTATTATCAAATCATCAAATATTCTCTTCACTTCATGACCAATCAGATAGAATTCAGGGTGATGGATTATCCCTTATTTAATGTCAGCTAATGCCTCTGATCCCTTCATGCCATCCGTTGTTAACCGCACATCAACACACAGACACAGATGCATTGAAACAGGCTTGGAGATAAACACATTTAGCAGCTAACACATACTGAGACAATGATAGACGGTCTCACAATGAAGCCAATAAATCATCATCACTAAAGAGTTGAGTTGCTCCGTCATTCACTCTATCGATACTCAAAAGGGCTCAGAGGAATACAGGCCTTTAAAACAAACAATCTCCTCTGTAATGTTTATGGTGAAGACATATGTTGGCCCTGAGGTGCAAAATAACAAATTAACATAATAGCAATAACAAAATGTCAGACGAGAAAACAAAAAATATTACAGCAAGTTAACACACTCAAAAACACACACAAAACATAAACCAAAGTAGAAAGTAGGGACTTTTTATGTATGCACCATTATTATCCTGCTTTATAGGCACTTGGTTCCAGCTGCCCTCCTTCAGGGATTTGGTATAAAAATACACAATTGTTTTCTTTTCTATTCATTTGTGCTGATTTGCAATTCCCTCCACATCAGCTGACCCTCCTGCACCTACCGTTTGTGACATGGTGTTTGTGCAGCAGGAAGAATACTTTCTCACTCTAACTCTCACCTCCCTTACATTTCCATTTCTACCTCTACGTGTTACAAGCATCACAAACAAAAGGTGACAAAATGCACCGGACTTATCAGTCGATACCATATTATGTGCAGCAGAGAGTTTCTCTCTTCCTTTCCTGTTTGCAGTGATCAGGCTAACCCAACCTCACACTCCATGTGCTACTGTTACCTAACAACCAATCAAAACAGTCATCAGCATCTACGCTGTATGCCAGGGGTCCACTATCAGTTTGATCAGTGCTGTTCAAGGAGTCTGACAGTGCAGGTTTACACAGAACAGTATGTTTGGATTCTGTCTTTGAAAAATTAATTTGGAAATAAAATTGCGATGAGGTCACAGCAGCCACTGCGCCAAATCAGGCCCTTCCCGACTTCCTAACCTACTGATTCCTGCGCCCTTGTTCGGACCGCACCTACCTTCAAACTAGACCTCCATTTTGATCTCAACTACACACCTGTAAAGTGTCACGGTTGCATCTTGCATGGTTGTAATGCTATCGACAAAATCTGTCCACAGAGTGCAAAAAACAGCTCCTGTGGTAGTTCCTGCTACAGTAGGGCTACGGTCGAAAAGTAAAAAATAACGTCCTGATGTCCTTTCCGAAATCACTTTTCCTTGACCTCGATGGAAAAAGTCATGAGGTGAAGGAGTATTCATAAGGAAGTAGGAAAAGACAACCGCGGTGCTCAGGGAACCGGACTACGCTTCCAATGAGCGACATATTCAGGATGAGGCAGTGGATGTTATTGATGTCTGCCGTGGTGAAGTTACAATCTTCAGAAGATAGACTGCAAAAATGTTTGCACAATAATGTGAATTTAACCGTTCAATAATATAGCTTTTGTTTTTACAGTTTAATTCATATTGTTTTATAGGCCTGTCTTTGCTTTGTTTAACTTGCATTTATTGTTGTTGATCCCATTTTTTGCTGAAATGTTCCCGCCGTGGGACTAATAAGTATTGTCTTATCTTAAACGTGAACATTACCACGGCTGATATTAAAATATAAACACTTGGCAAAGAGTGCCAAACACCTTAAAGATCTATGTGATAAATATTAATTGAGGGGTAGGACTGTATAAATGTGTACCTCTTACTACTCCTATTCGGACACATATTTATGTTGGTAAGTTATGTTGTTTATGAGATTTGTTTCTTGAAGGCTTGCTTTATATACTGTTCATTTTATTTGTTGTCTTTTACTTATTTCTTACGTGTTCGATGTAAATTAATACAAATAAAGGGACGGCATTAACTCCTTTCCTTTGGTAAAGGATGGTCCGATGCATCCTTTGCTTAAGGAGATAAGAAAGGAAGCATTGGAGCATTTAGGGAATTCGACCAGCTCTTGTCACGAGATATTCACGGGTCATTTTACTCATTCAGGAGCCTTCCTGAAGAAGAAACGACTTCTTCGATCGCAGCTGTTTCCAGGACCACATTGTGCCATGACGACACACACACGCACACACACACACACACACACACACACACACACACACACACACACACACACACACACACACACACACACACACACACACACACACACACACACACACACACACACACACACACACACACACACACACACACACACACACACACACACACACACACACACACACACACACACACACACACACACACACACACACACACACACACAGAAAATATAACAATACAGTAAAAATCAATATTTCTAAAACTATCTGGATGATGTACTGCATGAATGAGTTGGAAATTGCCAACAGACCAGCCAGACTCTGTGTTACCTTCACTACTTGCTGCCACAAAGATACTATCTATGGAAATGTCGTTCCCATTCTACAGTCACTGCGGCTGCGTTTTCTAGTCTTTTCATTAGTTTGTGAAATGTTGTTATCTGTTATATTTGTTTCCTCCAGTGTTTACACTGAGGAAAGCACAGTAGCTGATTTTTGTTCCCTCAAAATCTTTTCTCCATCTCGTCTTCCCATTTCCTTTTTGTCTGAACCCGTCAACGTGTGTGAGAAAAAAAAAAACAGTGTAAGATCTGAGACAGAAAATGAAACTGAGGCAGGTGAGAAAAAAATGAGAGAGAGAGCGCGAGAGAGAGTAGTGTGTGTGTGTGTGTGTGTGTGTGTGTGTGCATGTGAGAGAGTGTTTTGCCGGATGACAGCAGTGGGGAGGCAGTGTGTGTGTTTTGTCATTTATCATTTGGAGAGCTTGCTTGTTAGAGCACACACATCTTAATAGTCACTCTGAACCGGGAGAACCGAGATGAGAGGAGGCATTTTATTACCCCGTCAAGACTGCAAACACATGCAGCATACAGTATAATGTGAGAGGGTGCAGACATACACGTACAGTGCTAGCTAAACATTTAGAACACACACACGCACACGCACACACACACACACACACACACACACACACACACACACACACACACACACACACACACACACACACACACACACACACACACACACACACACACACACACACACACACACACACACACACACACACACACACACACAAAAACAGGATATTCAGAATATGCACCTATGTGTGAATCTTTGCAAATGTGTCTCAAACTACAAGCAATCACACGACTGTGGAACCGCAGCCACACATAAAACGATGACGTTCACTTCATGTATCCCTTGGTGGCTGTTGCACTTTTTTGAGCATCAGCCAGCAGCCAATTCTGGGCACTACAAAGGCCTCGAATTGGCCCAGTGGAAGCATTGCAGCAAAAAGGAGGAATATCTGGATCTCTGCTAAAAATGATTTTTCAAACATTTAAATAATATGGGAATTAAAGAATACAGTAATTTAATTTGTTTTCCCATTGGTGACACCTTTGAGTTTGGCCATTAGTGTCCATACGAGAACGGTCAAAGAAGAAGCAAATGGCATGTAAACATACCAGGCAGCCAATGCGGAAAGTGCCTTTAACTTGCATTCATTCTGGTCTCGCACATACTGGACATGATATGATATATGGCAATCATTCAACATACAGCGTCCTACGCATAGTCAGCAAGTAGTCACCGGGGTTTGATGATCGTTTTTGTTCTGTGCTGCATCTCTCGGCCTTTAGACGTTCTTCATCGTCCACAGACGCAAACCAACCAATCGACTTCACTCACGCAGCGAGCGGCTTCTTTAAACGAGCCCTGAAGGTGTCCTCTCTAGCCTCATATCACATTTCCTGGATCCACACGGCGTTGGCGAAGATCTAATTCTGCCTTCTGCGACACACGTCACCGGGCAGCTGGGACAAGTTGATGCAACAACACAGTGGCCCGGACAGAGAGGCGGTCGAGGACGTCTCGTTTCACCTTTTGAAAAGGAGTTCCAGCTCATATTTCACTGGATGAAAGCACAGACGCCGCTTCTTTATATTCAGGTTCTAAATGAAGAGAACGGAGAATGTTGTCGAGGAGATAATGTTTCAAAAAGAAGGAAAAAAAAAAAGACTCGATAACCAAAATCTAAATGGATGGAAATGACATACCAATTGGTTGGCTAGTAAAAAAGGAAATGATGCTGCAACACGTGGATGGAAACATGCACGCAGCAGAATGGTTCTGTGGAAGGCAGTGAATGGTGCTGAGGAGGGGAAGCAGGGCCGTTTTAATGAAGTTATGGCAGACATTACGTTGCCGAGGGTCCTTCTGCGTCCGCGGCCATGACTGCGCCGGCTTCCTCGCCGTGTGGGAGTGCACAGCAATGGGTTTCTTAGGTGAACGACCTTGTTTATTGGCTTATTTATTTTTCTCAGAAACACAGGTGAAATACACTCTGGCTCAGGGGGGGAAACTCCAGCGGCCGACTTTATCGGCAAGGGAAGCAACCTGGGCCTTAGATTCCAAACTAGAAGGGCCCCTGACAGCTATAGATTTATGATGATGGGTATACATAAAAAGTGTGCATACATGTTTTTAAATCTCCTTTTCTTTTGCCTGTTTTGATGTTTTTAATGGTTTTATGTGAAGCACTTTGAATTGCCTTGAAATGTGCTGTACAAATAAACTTGCCTCGCCTTACAAATCCTCATTTTTAAAAGGACTTAGGGGACTGAGTGTTTAGGTTTAGGGGGATTTATTGGCAGAAATGGGAAATAATATTCATAACTATGTTTTCATTAGTGTATTATCACCTCAAGCTAAGCATGGTTGTGCTTTCGTTAGCTTAGAACAGCCCGTCATATGTAAATAGGTAGCAGTACTCCTCATACAGTGTGTCCGGGACAGGAAAACGCAGACACACGTCACAGTGAAGCAATGACAACCTCCGCCTGTTCGACCATAAAGGGGTGTTCGGGCTGCTCTGCTTTACTTGTAGCCACCTGGACGAGAATAAGGAACTCCAAAATGGACTATTTTTCTGCAGTAGCACTACGGTAGAGCATGCCATGGAGATAATTCAGGTGGAAAAAAATAACCATTTGTAGGTAATCGACAAAGTATTTCTTTCCGTTCAGTCATTACATTCTTGTCTTGCCTGATGAGGACGGCTCAGGTACATCCTGCTCCGAGTCTAACATCCGGAATTCTGTACAATGTAAGAAGACAGTTAATTCTAAATGAGAAAACCCCTGTAGAGCATCCAATTAAAACAAGGCCTGGGAAATAGTGTTTAGCCTCCCACTGAGCTGCATGCTTATGTGTGTGTGTGAGCGCTCAAGCATCCACATGTCATGCGTGTAGGAAGAAGTGATTAATAGGAATAATAAATAATAGGGTTCAGGCTTGAGAATAATTCACACACAAAGACACACACACGGACGTCTGAGCGTACACCAGCTACAAAGGAGAAAATTGCTTATTAAAAACTCACAGATCAAAACCGAACGCATTAAAGCTCGTGTCATCATCCAAAGAAGACTGGAATGCGGCACATACTTTGTATTTGAGGCTGGTCACACGTCACATAAATCTCAGGTAAGGTTTCCTAACAGGGCAGTGATGAAACTCAAGGGAAAGAAAGAGGGCAGTATAGTAATCAGATAAATATACATCAATATGAAGACAGAAGTACTTTCTTATTTTTCTCTATTTTTGTATAAAAAAAGGCCCCAAAATCAATTTACCAACCTCCTCCAAAAAAAAATAATTCTACATAACGAGGATAACCTGACAGCGTATCCGGCAATACAAATCAGTGAAATGTTCACTGCCAATGTATTTCATTTTTCTGCTGACAATACATCTACAGCAGCTCACCTGGTAGAGCACGTGCACCATTTATGTGTCCTTACTGTACGTCATCCTCTCTCCACCCTGCGATGCCTGTCACTCTCAAAGTGATCTCTACCCAACTAAGCAGAAACAAAAACTGGATCTGTGCTCTAATTATTATTTTCATTATCAAATGATTTGCAGATGAATTGTTTTGTCCATGAAATAAAACAGTTCGTGTAAAGTCTCATATATTTAAATTGCATGTTCTGCCCAACCAGCAGTCCAATGCAGTTTATTGTTTTAGAACATAAAGAATACGAGCAAATATTCACATTTGAGGAGCTGGAACCAAAGGAGTTTTGGCATTTTGCTTAAAAAAAAACAACAAATTGAAACTATCAATTATTTAAAATAATACATTTTCAGAAGAATGACTGATTGACCAACTACTCTCTAAGAGACAGGGTTGAAATATCTTCTTCTTTTTTTTGATAAACAGCTGATTTGCATATCACACATGCCAGGTCACACTAACACACACACACACACACACACACACACACACACACACACTCACACACTCACACACGCAGCCAGGATATAAACTGTGGATGCTAGCCACTCATACAGGGAGCACCTGTCAGCTGGTGTTCTGGGACAGCCAAGGGCTTGTTTGTTTGTTTCTCTGTGTGTGTGTGTGTGTGTGTGTGTGTGTGTGTGTGTGTGTGTGTGTGTGTGTGTGTGTGTGTGTGTGTGTGTGTCCATCCAAGGTCCCTCTATTTTCCCACAACACCCCCTCACCTCTCCACCTGCCGTCCCTTCCTTCTCTCCATCCCGCCTCTCTGTCCGTCTCACTTCATACACCAACCACCATACCACCCTCCATTAGATCTCCTTCTCTCTTTCTCTGCACCTGTGACTGAACAACAGAGCCGCTCAGTCTTTTCTCTGCCTTCCTGCTCATTACAGCCCCCCCAGGCAGCCACTCCATCACAGAGAGAAGGCAGAGATAAGCTACAAGAGTACACCTGTGTCTGGTGTGAATGCCAAATCCAGAGTCAGTGACAGCCAATTCCAGACCAAATAATGGAATCAGCGACCCTCAGCTTCAGACAAATATACCTGACAGCTGTATCTCCCACTCCCAATTCTAAAGCGCGTTACAAACCTCATTATCAAATGAGAAAAGCAATAAGTTTAAAAAAAAAGAAAGAAGAGAAAAATGTTGACACTGCCACAATGGTGCTCACGAGGGGTTGAGTTTATAAAAAACTAATTTACTGATGGAACAGGTGGAAGAAAATAAGAAAGGTTGTCATTGCATCAGCAGAATGCGGCTGAGCGTTATCTGACATAAGGAAGATGAATCTGTTACATCAACAACTACCTGCAGCAATAACAGGCAGGATACGACTTCTCAATTAATGATGCGAAGAAAGGAAGAAAAAAAAGGAATAGTGTGAAAAGAAATCAATATATAATCAAACTTGTGTGTCAAATCAAATCTGGCTCATTTGCAAGGCCTTAGTAGGCGTTTAGGTCAACGATATCAGCGACTCCTGACTCAGTCCAAGCTCTCCAACAAGTCACGACAACACAACACACCTGAGCAGAAAGTGAAGGGGGAAAGCTGCAATCACAAAATGGCAATTGTAAAACTGTAACAGCGTTTATTTATTTGCTTTTACTCATTAAGCATCAGAGCAAACGTAGAAATCTGTGAGAGGTACGCCATTTGTGTACTTGCACCACGTTTCCTCCATTAGATGACAACACAATGTAGCAGCTTTTCTTCCGACCTCATTGGTATCAGGATCAGTCGAACAAAAACAGCAGGAATTAGTTCCTCTTTCCCGAGCTCTATTATCTGTGAGTATTCATGACAGGGAGCTGTGGCGTGTGTGTGTGTGTGTGTCCACTATGTAATTATAGATTTAGTAAACCAGAGGCTTAGTGTGACTCAATCAACCTCTGATTTGTTGGGTTGACAGATAGTGATGATAATGAGGTGTGTGTGTGTGTTCATGCGTGTGTGTAGGTGTGTGTATCAATGTGCAGAGGAACATGTCTATGATTGAGGGATTGCCTCCACGAGGCTCTCGCTGTGGCAGCGGCTGAGGCAGCGCCTATAGGGCTGCAGCTACAATCTAACGACAAATTCATTGATTATTCTAAAGATTTTTTGTTTAATTTGCGACTAATTCAACAATTAATTTACCCAAAATAAATATTAAAACTCTCTCAAACGTGACCAGGACCGACTTCAATGTATGTTTTCAAGCAAACGCCGAAACACAGAATAAATAATTTTGGGAGAAAAACTGCCGACCACGATGAAACATCGACACTTTCTACACAGGACACCTGCAAACATCTGCAGCTCTAAGCATCTTAGTTATTTCAACTTGTGTGTTCATTCAAGAAAAATGAAAAGCACAAAAGAAATATGTGTGTAGCGCTCTGGGTGTGTACGTGTGCTGCTGTGTGTGTGTGACTGCATGAATCTCTGCTAATAGCCCCGCTGTGATTCTATAAGGTTGAAATAGCACAGTGTAAATCGTTGACATTAAATCCATTTTATGTTGCCGGCTGACACGGGAAAAACGAAATTACGGCTACACTTGCTCTCCCGCTAATTGGAATTAGACTGAAGATGCATTTATTTACTGAATATAAAATAGTACGCTGCAGCTTTGAGTCCGAATAAGGTCTCATCTCCGCTTTTCATTACACTAATCAATGATCTGCAAATCCTCCGTTATCGGACATAAAGTGTGCATGGGCCATAACAACAAGCCGGCTGGACAAACAAATCAAACCCATTACTCATCAAGAAAATGTGATTAAGCAAGATGTCAAATTATTAAAATAGAAAAGTCATATTTCAAGCTCCTTCATGCACATCAAAAACTGTTGTAATGAGTTTACAGCACAGAGCAGAAGCAGGATAACAGCATGTTATCCCATACAGCTGTGGACTGTCCTGCTTTAATGATCAGTTTCACCACAGAAAGGAGCGGAGAAGTCTGCAAACATCTGCTTCACCTGCCGTTTCTGTTTCGACAAGACCACGCCCCCAACATCTGCAGACTGCTGGCTAGTTAGCGTCGCATAAAATCCACTCCTAAAATCGGGAACCACCCGGAGTCACGACAGTTTGGTAAACTGCGACAGCTGCACATAATATATACTCATCACAGTTTGTGTGACTGTTGTGACTCCAGCTCTACTGTAGCTTTCATCTACGTTACTTTTTGGAGGAGTACCCGATGACATCAATACTCACCGAGGCCGGGCGGGTTCTCGGGGCACGGCGGCAGCGGTTTGGGAGAAGGCGTCTGATTGGTCTCGGGCTGCACACTCGGCACCAGCTGCTCCCCCGTGGCCAGGTAGCTGGCTAGCGTCGCGTTGGGCCTGGAGAGGTTGTAGTAGTAGTAGTGGTGCCCGCTCCCTGCTGCCCCGCTGACGTTAGTCCTGGATCCGTTACGGCCGTTGTTGAAGCGGCTGAAGAGGTCGAAGCGCTGCGAGTAGACATCGAAGTACAGGATCATCATGATGAGGAAGTGGAGCAGGCAGAGCAGCAGCACGCCTTTACAGATGCGCTCCAGAGTCCGGCCCAACATCAGCCGGGTCATGGCCGAGGAAGATGACCGCCAGCCTCGAAAACGCTGGCGCGACGCGGCTACAGACATGTGCTCATCTCGTCGGCTGCTATTAGATCTCTGATAAGGACATGTGGTGAGCTGATACCCGACTATCTGACTTCTACAGGGATCGTGGGGTCACTCATGAGGATAGGGAGGCCACACAGGCGGCTACACCTAAAGTCTGAGTCGCCAGCTTGTTTCTGGTGCGTCCCCAGATTCCCAGCATGACAAACGCACTACAATGTTGTAATCAGCCTCAATCCCTGAGTGAGATAGTCCAGGAAGTCAATCACAAACTGGCTGGACTGTAGATATAGCCAATAAGTACTAATCTAAGACATAAGGCCCCGTTATCAGATCAATCTTCACTGATATGGACATGTGATCACATGTTGGGTTAGTCACTATCCCAGTGTCAAGAAGCTGCTGCAGCCATGTGGTGTCCAGATGTTAAAAGCCTGTCCAATTAGTCCAACGACGACCAATTAGTCCAACGACTAATGCTTAAAACTTCCAATCGCTCAGCGATCGATCCTTCAGTCCAGACGTCCTCTTCTTGTGGCATCAGGTCAGTCAGACTCACTTTGTCCTCTTTTCTGGACGTCTTGGGCCATGAAAGTCTCAGGCACCTAAAGGAAAAGAAAAGACAAAGAATAAATTAGGATGAAGCATTTAAATGACGTTAAACACAATTTAATTACACTAATTGATCAAATGTTTAAGTCAAAGGATGGCTGTGTGCTGTTAATGTTTTGACGGCTTACTTAAACCAATGCAGGTGAAGTGCCATTAATCATATCTGTGCATATTCACTGAATACAGCGACTTCGCTGTTAAGAATCCAACCCGACATCGTTGCTCTCCATCTGGCATTTCATGAGTATTCAGTGTCTTTGTTCTCATTCGATATGCCCGGCTGAAGAGCAGCTAAAAACAATCCCGAAGTTCACTCTCGGTAGAAAAAGAAGTACACGTTTGACAGAAACGGAACCGAATGTGAACACATCAACAGAGAAGACAAACAAGAAGCTCTGAATGGGGCTTTTTAGCCGAATTGTCATACACAGTCAATTTTCCAGTCAAGTGGTTTAAAAAGCATTTTATGGTGGAAAGAGACGGCAAGAGGGAGTACACAATCCAGCGAACACATGAGCAGGGGAGAGAAATGGGGGGGGGGCACTTAGAGCTTTCCCACAGGCAGTGTTTATTGTAGCTTTATGGCTTTTCAAATCAATGAGGGAAAATAAGAAGATGAGGTTGAAGTAGACGATAAAAACACTGACCGACACCAGACTTTCTCATAAAAACCAACAGAGGGGGGGGGGGGGGGGGGGTTAAAATACAGATTCTGGTTCTTGGAAGAGGATAATGAATGCTTTTACCGTGGTACTCAGCATCACAGATCTCACCTGGGAAAATCCCTGAAATGTGGCAAATGTAAGATATTTGCAAAATATTTTGCCTTTTAATGATTTATTCTACTTCTGGTCATTTTGTTCCCACATATCCGATAGTTCGGCAAAATACTGTTGAATGGAATTTGGTATCAAACTTCTAATCTCTTTTGGTACCAACAGAAGTTTGTAGCACCAAGTATTTGATACCGTCAACTGCCAAAAGCTGGCATTAATAGTCTGATTCACAGCTCGCTTTACTTCTTCTGTGATCAGAAAGAAATGCAGCATTAACTAGGATCTGTGCTCGACTGGTTGGGTGAGTTTCTATGTTGCTTCTTGAGGCAAAGTGCAGAAAGTTGAAATATATGTTTAGTTACTGACCTACTGCCTGTCCAGAAAGTGTACTGCCTCTCCGCTGTATCTCTCTTTTGTCTGTGGGCAGCAAAGTTGAAACTGCCAAGACTCTGTCTCTGTGTGTGTGTGTGTGTGTGTGTGTGTGTGTGTGTGTGTGTGTGTGTGTGTACAACTTGATGAGATGGATTTCTGCTTACGGGGACGTCGCACACCAGTCGCACCGTAATGCTTGTGCAGGTCAGGATTTTTTTCCCGGCCGTGTTGCCTCTTCGGTGACTAAACAGGCGTTTAATGCATCAGGGGTGAATTCATGACATGTAGCGAGGCAGTCGGACGGATAATCAGTCACACAGACAGACAGACAGACAGACAGACAGACAGACAGACAGACAGACAGACAGACAGACAGACAGACAGAGGAGCCGTGCCCCATTTTCTGCTTCCACTACAGAGCTCCGGGGACAAGAGGGGGTTGCCCTCGGTGTGCAACAGGTGTTGAGCCATGTGGCAGTGATGGTGCAGCGCGGCACTTCTGTTTTGCTCCGGATGACCAGCTGCACAGTACTCATCAGAGATCAATGTCGATACAACACACGTCAAGTGCTTTTTCTTACATGTGAGGTATGAAAACGAAGCCCAGGAGGATTGAATCCATCTGCACCCCTGCCTCCTTATTTGTTGACATTTCGCTCAACTGACTTTCCTCAAGGCAACAAGCGCTATCTTGGGATTTCGTTTTTTTTTGGTCTTGGAAAAAGGTCAGCGGACCGGAACAAAAAGACGATTAAAAACAGTGCAGAGGAAATCTGTTGTCTTTCGCTTGCTCCCGTCTCCCTTTAGTTCCTTTCTCTCTCTGGGTCATCTCTCTGGGATTGTGTAACTTCATATGTAAATGTCACCAACAGAGTCAGGAATGAGTCTGTGAAGTCTTTGAAGCTTGTACGTCATGGACCAACGAGAGGAGACCCATTATGTAGCTTATTCAAGGATCCCTGAAACTCCTTTTTTGAACAACAGCAATATGTCTCACAACGGTCCCCTTCATATCATGTCCGCCGATGGAAACCCACATTGAATCCTCATCTCCATTCAGTTTCAAGGCAGTTTCTACATGAGCAGGACAAGGACTGGACAGTGCAGACTGAACCTAACCCTAAAACTGAAATCAAAGAGAGATTATAAACAAAAACGATTATGGAGCGGTAGAAAAATGTGGCTAAAAAGGTACAACTTAAACCAAACAAGGACGCAATACTTGCCTAGTTTCAACAGAGGTAAGTCCCAATGTGGCCAATATCTGAAATTCATAAGGATTTGGGTGTTTCCTCTACCACAGAGGGCAGTGGGCTCACTAATCTCTATGTGGAGCTGCAGGGAGGGCAGCCTCCTCCATCACGGAGGTTAACAACCGTGCTAACTCATTGTTCCATGGGTTGGGGATTAATTATAAGGGAGAGACCGTGAAAGAGGATATGGTCAAACTGAGCTAGTGGGATCAAGAGGTGACACCAGGGTTTGCATTCATTACCTATTTTTTTTTTTTTAATAGAAGCTATTACAATTAAACAATTAAATTAAATAGCTTAGCTTAAAGAATGGACACAGAGGGAAACAGCTGGCCTTGTTCTGTCCAAAGGTAAAAAAACAAAACAACCTACCAGCAACTCTAAATCTCAATAACCACACATCATCACGTTATCATCTCTACCACGCCGTCACTCCTCTGCAGTCCAAATATGGTCACTTACGTTCACTGAATGCAAAAAAGCAAGATGGCGATGGCCAAAATGACGAACTCGAGGCTTCATAACCGCGGCCTACAAACCAGTGGGTGACGTCACGACGACTACATCCACTCCTTATGTATACAGTCTATTAGTCATTAGTGCTGAAACTGTCAGCTGCTTTTATCTTGTTGGTATCGTTGAAATGTAAAGTTAAACGTGACAACTTTCTCTACAGAACATCTCCAGTCAGGACGATGTTTTCACATATAAGAGCTGGGTACAAAATGAAAGAGAAGACGGTTTCAAGCACCGCTTCAACCAGAATTTAAGATGTTTCTTCACCGAAGTTTGAAATAGAATATTAAAATATACGAAGGTCAACTGACCTCAGAAAGAGAGGGGAAAGACAACTAAACATGAAACTTAACAGAGTGTCATTTCTATGTCATGTTTGCAAATGTAGGGGGAATATATATGTCAATGTTAATGTGTTTTTCTTGTTTTCGTGTGTTGCTCTTGATCATCCCACTCCTCTGTCCTTGACGAGCTTGAAGCCAAATGAGCTCTTTGAACTCGTCATTTAAATATGGACCGGTGCCCTTATGAGACATTTTCAAATACTGTCCTAATGCAGTCGTCTGGCTTTCCATGAGTACGGTGCTACATTTATTACATTTATCACAACATAAAAACATTTATCCAACGACACTAACACACAGTCGGAGGAGAAACACTGTGATGCATCTTGAGACTTGAAGGAAAAAAAACATTTGGGGATTTTTTTTTTTTTCCCCCGTTTCACCCGAGTAACATCTCTTTGTTTTGCACTTTTGAATTGATATTTTGAAATGCGCCGCCAGGGGAAACTCTTCACACCTTTTCAGGTTGGTTGCCATCAGCTGTGACAGGAAGCACAGGGATTGTACATTTCCAAAAAACGCTCTCTTTGCACAGCACTGCATTTGTCATCAGGAAATAAACAGTATGTTCAGGAAGCGCCAGTCGGTGGAGGGAAATATTGTGACTATTTGGGGCACAACGGAGTGCATGAGGACAGCATAAAACACGCTTCACTTGATAACACTACTGATTCTATCACCGCATGCATTCATGCAACTTGCCATCTGTAGGCTGAAATGTTATTTTTATGGTCTCAAAGCCAACGGCCGAAGAACTTGAATCTAGATCCGTGTCTTCCAAATGTAAAATCTGAATGTTCTCTTTTTTGTTTTGTCTTCATTTAGTATCTTATTATTGATCTGAAAATGTGCTTCTTTTCTTAAAAAAAAGCTCTTCTGAATGTTAAACTTTTGATTTTTTTTTTTTGTCAAGTTCATCCTTTAAGGTGCAGCCCTGAAATTTACATTTTAATAACACTGCGGGGCTTAGTTATAGTCCTGTGGTTTCAGACATGTACAATAGAGGACTTCCTGTCATGAGTGGAACTTTACAGCTTTTTAGCCCTGAAACGCTACACAGACGTAAGATTAACTCCAAGGATATAACACATGTAGATGATTTGGCGATGACCAATTTCGAAAAAATACGGATCTGCAGTTATTTTGACTGATATTGCGATATGGTTTGTGACATTGGAGGGAATGTTAATGTTTTTCCATGAAAATGAGAATAATGAAAATATTTAAAAAATTTAAATGATGTAAGTTATAGTGAGATTTTTGCTTGGATCAGTACCAAACAAAGATATGTCCTCAAGTCTGTCGAACATTATTTAATAATAAAATGGTATTTTGACACACATTTTGCCTTTAACAGATACTGCGAGTCGGCCATATTGAGATTCAATACGATAAACTGTGCAGCCCTAACATGATCCAGTGACAGTGTGCATCTGTTCAAACCCAATCTGTCACAAAGTGCAGTCAGCCAAGTCCAGGCGTTAGGTTGCAGTGTATAGGCTGACACACCTCAGCGGGCACATGAGCATCCGCAGGCTTTAAAAGGACCTCTTTAAGACACTGTACTTGTTTAATAATTCCTGTTCTTGTCACATAAATGTAACGGATGCCTCACTTTCAGACTTAACACACTCTCTCTCACACACACACACACACACACACATGTATCAAAAAGTGCATTCAGATGAAGTGCCAACTAAAGCTCGCAGAACGTCGACAACATCTGTATCTTAAAATTTTAATTGGTTGCCAGACGGGTGGCCAGACTGGTAATTTGTGAGGGTACATAATTCATCGAGTCGAGAGCGAGCATATGCTGGAAGGAGAGATGATCTGTGGCTGAACTCGGGTGCTTTTAATGTGAAGGGACAACTCAATACGTCGTGATGTTGAGCAGCAATGTCTGCCACACACAGTCACATTAAAGGATTTTATCCTTTTATAAGTCCCAATGACCACATTTACAGCAATGAACAGGAATCATGCCAGTCTCCTCCGCTGGTCAGATGGTTTCATTTAAAGTTTAGTCAGAGAGCCGCTCGAGAGACTTTTAATCCTCCGCTGTTAACCGCTGCTCGGCTCCACTGGAACACGTGTGGGTTGAGTTCAGCTTTAGATGCAGTATACGCAGGGCCAAAGGGTCAGAATTATCTATTACAGGCATACAGTGACATACTTTTTCATTTTCTTTAATTCATGCAACTTTTAAAAGCAGTGCAGATGGATTGGCATCTTTGTATAAAAGCCATCAATGACTTTTACTGCAGTTAGTTTTTTTTTTTGGTTGATTCCGGATAAGTCTGATGTTGCGCAATCATAATGAAAAACTCCTCTGGTTTTCTTCCAACACATTCTATTGTTTCTTTACAATCTCCACTTGTTCTCTCAGCTGTTCTCACACCTCGAACTGTGTCAGGCCCGCCCTCCTCCCAGGTGAGTCTCAGCCAGGTAACATAACGCTTCACAGGCTCCACATCGACCATCCAACGCAGAATTACCTTCACTAAAAAAATGACCTTTTAACAATTTATGCAAGGAGGTTTTAGGGTGAGCTACAGAGCAGCCACCCTGGAGCTGTGAGGAGATCAGTGTCATGCTCAAGGGCACACAAACAACCGCGCTCACCCCGCTGATGCACATGGCAGAAGATCAAAGAGGGATGAAATGATGGAGGCTGAGCATTAGGATCGAGAGAAAGCTGTGAATCAGGTGTAGATGCAAAAAAAAAAAAAAAAACAGAAACATAAATCTTTGTCTGCAGAGGGATGAATTGAAGATGGGCTGTTTGAATGTGAAGTAATACAGTTGTACTGCCTGAGGTCGACTCCTCCACATAATGTATTTCTATCTATTTAGTATCAGAGAGCTCGTCAAACGAACAAAGAATATGAGAACACGGGCCTTGATTTTCCTGTCAGTAACATCACCATTGATCATTTGTAATAAGGTTTAATGCAAGAGCAGAAGGCTGCTCTTTCCCAGCAGCACTGAGAGATGCTTCTCTCACACACACACACACACACACACACACACACACACACACACACACACACACACACACACACACACACACACACACACACACACACACACACACACACACACACACACACACACACACACACACACACACACACACACACACACACACACACACACACACACACACACACACACACACACCTATCTCAGTGTGTTTCTTTCGCAGAACTTTAGCATATGTTCCCAGTGGAGCCCTCAGGCTACCTTGTTTTGTTTATTTTACATACTCATCTTTACCAACTGATGTGGAAGACAACAGATAACACTTCCATCCTTGTGTGGAGATTTACTTTGTCTGTACAGCTTTCACAGCTGCTTACTGCTGACCACTTGGATTATCTTTCTTCAGCTGTTAATGCGGCTTTAATACATAATGTTCATGCTAATGGTGGATCACATCAGTACTTGTATGTGAACGGTGCCGCTAGCGATGAACCTATTGAGAATCATCACCAAACTCTGAACAGGAATTCTTTCACAAATTGTTTACGCAGGTTTTAAACAATGTGAATGTAATACGTCTTCATATTTGACTGCAACAAAAAAAGACTGCAAAGTTATCGATAGTCTCGGTGTAAAGGCAATTATTTTAGCTGGATGAAGATCACAGCCGGAGCAACTCTCTCTCTCTCTCTCTCTCTCTCTCCCCTCCTTCACTCTCTCTCTGTCTCTTGAGCCCCCGGGCCTCTTGCTTTTTAACCTACAACCCAGCCCTCCCGGTCTTATCAAAAATGCATTAGCCATGCTACACTTGATAGCGTGGAGCCTCGGAGCTCTCTCATGGACTCCAGCATCACATCTTGCTGTGGGCAAGTTCATCCCCCACAAACCGACCGGTGCACATGTGGGACGAACATAAGTCATCCTTCAACACTGTCCACTAATGCATTAGGAAAAGTAGCTACGTCTACATTCACTGTGCACAACAAAAAGAGGTCACTTGTATCTCATGTATCTGTATTTACAATTTTTAAATTCAGTCGGAGGTATTGCAGTTCATCTTAAGTTTCCAAAAAACACTACGAATCAATTTACACAGAAAACCAGAGTGCAGCCGGGTCAGCCCTGAAGATTTATTTCCCCGACTGAGTGATATCATAAAAATGGAGAGAGGGGGAGGGGGAGGGGGACAGAGAAAGAAAGACAGAGCACACTACACACTGTCATTACGAAGGATCTGGGTCACGTCACTAAGAAGCGGGGCATGACGGTAACGATACAACATACTGTGCTGGAGTAAAAAAAATAACCTCCCGTCATATTGTGCCTTTGTCTGTCTCAGCCAAGATTATAACATAATACTATCGGGTCGTACGACCACAGCTCATACACATGTTAAACATATCAGATAAATCTTGCTCCCAAATTCTCACATCTTCAAAATAGAGCTGCAACAATTCGTCGTCTAATCAATTTTAGCTGGATTTTTAAGCAAAAATAGAAGAAAACTCTGGTTTGATCTTCTCAAATGTAAATATTTGGTGGTTTTTGGTGTGCTGTGAATATATTTGGATTAGTGCTCAGAAAAAAAAAGATATTTCCTGATGCAACTTTGACAAAATGCTCAATCAAATTAAGAAAATACTCGAGCGGATTCAGAGTAAATGAAACTGAAATTGATTGTCTGTTTAATATGTGTACAATTTTTAAATAAATAAATACAACTCAGTGAATCATCATTGTGTTATGCCCAAGAAAGCCCACTATCACGTGCATGAGAGGACCAGTAGGTCAGTCACCGAGTCACCGAGTCTGCGAGCATCGATGGAGTGAGCGAGCCTCAGTCTCGACGTTGTGGAGACGCGTGATGGTGCGTCATGAATGAGTCAGCCGCTCCGCTCCACCACAACGCTGAGCGTTCAGCGTTCATTAACTGACCGGATTCAGCAGTTTACTTCATTTTTTCCCTCATCTTTACAGAAGAAAGATGTCAGTGATAAAAGACACAAACAAAAGGAAATAAATGATGTAGATAGGGCTGAAGATACTGTATGTAACAGTGAGTGAAAAGACACCTGTTTACACCTACAGCTGTTCTATGGATTATATGTGGAATTTAACATCAATTAATCTATAACATAATTACTGAATAAGACCTCTGCTCAGAGTGGGTTCAAGTAATGATAATCATGGGGAACTTTAGTCTACATAGCAGTGTCGTAGTACTGAAGATCGGTCTTGGTCTCGCACTAGTCCGATCTCCATCTTGGCTCAGTCTAATCAAAGTCTTGGCCTCGTCCCGGTCTCACTACTCTCTGTTCTTGGTCAGGACTTGGTCTCGGTTCGTGTGGTCTCTATTACAACACTGCTACAAAGATGAAAAGGTCATCAGTAGCCTGAAAATCTGTCTGAACGGCCATTTCATTTTAATTTCATTACTCTGCTTGACATCATGTTTGTGCTACACATTTTCTATTTTGGGAGGCCAGTTTATTTTGCAATAAAGTAGTAAAGTCGTGACTAATAACTCCATCCCATCTATGCCATTTTCAACAGGCACAGAAGCTGAAGTCACTTAAAGTACAAGATGTCAAATGAAGAAATTAGAAGAAAAGAAATTGGGATTTTTCAATTAATAATGTAGGTCATTAATCATGCAAATGTACAAACATTGACCTGTTTTATATCACTAGAAATTGAATAACTTTGGTTTTTGAACTAGTTTGTGCCCTGTTACTCCCTTTTACAATTCTTTTTTTGACTGCATCTGGAAAATAGCCAATATATTATAATATATAATATTCTGAACCATTGTAGCCTTGTAGTCCTACACCCAACCATATCAATCTGTACTGAGCAAGAGCTAGTAGCTGCTAGCCTCACACTGCATTTTAAATGTTATATTCTCTTGTTTGTCTGCTGGACTGCTTTATGGCACAAAGTTGAGTTCTGATGAGAGACAGGTGAACAACTGAAAGTCAGATTCCGTGTTAATCTGCTTCAGCAAAGCCACAGAAGAAGGCCCAAGGTGGAGCCTGCAGCAGACAGTTGCCCCATGATAACCTCTGATTTGTTCTCGATGGGTCTGATAGCTCCAGGCCAAAGGGTAGATCACATGATCCACTGCTGTCAGAGGTGCACGCCTAAATCATGGGTCTGTCCTGCCTGAAGGTAGGACTGAGTGTACATTGAGCCGGGTTTATACTGACAGTTGTTTGTGCCGCTTTGATAGATGTTTGTTGATGCAAACACAATAGGCCTGTATTTTTATCAATACTGTAAATATGAACCACAGAGAGAAAGAGAGAAAGGCAAAGAGTACAGTTTTCTATTGATCTATCTATCTGAAATCTCAATTTGAAAGAGTGCAGTTTTCATATCATAATTGAATTGAACAACCATATCCTGTTGTCTTGACAAGGAGGTGAGAGTTTTAGCCGCTGGATGTTGATTTCGCCAGCTGCAATGATAACTGTCGCCAGCAAATTTAATCATCCGTAGCTAGTTAACATCCATGAGTTCGGCCATAAAACTCCAAGCTGGTGTCTGTCTCGCGTCCCATAACACTGTTAAACAAGACACCTCTAACAACAATGTTGATTATGACTGTTTGTATTATTAACGTTGAAGCCGTGAAGATGACACATGTGTGTACCTCTCCCATAGACCAGAGAAGTCAATTTATAAGCATGACATCATTTCAGTTTAACGTCTTTGGGAGTTATTCTCCCGGTCCTGGTGATTTTTTCCAGCGAACGCAGGAACAGAGTCACGAACAATTCTATTTCATGAACAATAAATGCTACGAGTGTCAGTGTTTCAGTGTTTCTTCTCAAAACTTGTACTGTCAACGAGCCAAACGATATTGGTCGACGTCACCACATCTGACCTCTGCTAATGAATTATTTGATTCATTAATGCTGGTGTTTCAGAACCATGGACAGCTCCGTTTGTTCTTTGCCGAGGGTGCGGCGCTGTCCGTATTACTGAAAGGAAGCGGAGGACATCGATAGACAGAACACGGTGTCTTCGTTTGGTTTCTTAGCCTGCTTGCTTTTCATGGTTTTTGTGTGTGTGTGTGTGTGTGTGTGTGAGAGTGAGAGTGAGAGATTTGAAATATATTTAGCGCTCTTTAATTGTCTTTCTTATTCGAGTGCTTGCCATTGATCAATTCATGTTTTCTTCGATTTTGAAGCCTTTTTTAGCCTTTCAGAGGCAATGCTAACATGCACCATGAACCATCTTAGTGTAGCATGTTAGCTTGCATTTGCTAATTAGCACCAAGCACAAAGTACAGCTGATGTGTTTGTATACGTTTTGCAGGTATTTGGACATAAATCAAAGTATTGGACAAATGAAAATAGATGGTGGCATTAAAAAGTCAGGGGGTCAAAGTTTCTACACTGAACCAAATTCCATAGCCCTCCATCTAATAATAAGTGAGACATCTCACTAAAGAAACTCAAACCTCATAATGGCACTAGAGGAAAAGTCAGGTATCCTCAAAGTGTTTCAGTTTTTATTCTGGATCAAATTATTGGATCGACCGACACCGCCATCCTGCTGCTAGCATGGCTACAATGTTACCACCTGTTAGTGCAGCATCTCACTGAGCCTGTGTTGTGTCTTTGTATTCCCCACAATACGTAAACTGCTGTGCTTCAATCGGGTTATCTGATTATCATGTTTGACAAAACTCCCCTAATGGAGCCCGTGGACTTGTCCAGGCGTTTCACTGATGCAACAAAGACATCAACGAAAAACAGAACCAAGAGGAAAAGAGGGAAAGAGCCGAGTGTGGGGAGGCAGAAGAGAAGAGAGTAAAAGCCGAGCTAATCAGAACAAAACTCCAGCCTCCTGCGCGCTCAACTCTTCTCTACTCAGCTCTGCCCATTCGGATATTAAATTGCCTCTCAGTCGTCTGTGATCTGAAGGAGGTTGGACATTTTTAAAAGTCTGATATCACATTGTCTCTCTGCTCTTGTCTCTGTTCCCTTCATTGAAGAACAAGTGCACCCTGCTTTGTTTTAACAAAAGTCTCGCTCCCTTTTTCTACGTTTGTTTTGACAAAATTGACGAGACACAAGATGAAATCAATGAGACATCGCAGAAGGGAGCGCTGTTTGATGCCAACAATTCATTTCGCGGAAAGTCGGAGGCTGAGAGCCTTTTTTTTCGAGGAATTCTCCACCAGCATTACGTCAGCATGCAGGCTGCACTCCCGTTATGCAAATACAACAAAGTCCCGCGTGTAGCTGCAATCCATAAACTACAGTGGAAACATCTTGAACTCTCTCTCCTCTTTCTCTTTGTCTCCCTCGCTCTCTGATCCAGCTGCTCTTTTGGCAACGGAGCAAACAAATAAATGAAGTACTTCGGCAGAAGGAAGGCTTCACTAGAGAAGGATTGCGGGGAGAGGGAGTGAGATGAGGATTTGGTGAGGGGGGGGGGGGGGGCTTAAAACATCAGTGGGACATTAGGCGTAGGGCCACGACTGTTCAATTATGCTTCCAATGGCTATCGGATTAATAAACCTGAGTCCTTGGATGCTATTTTATCTTTTGTAACGCTAATTGGTGAATAGCTGGAGTTTGAGTATTTATCAAAGTGAGAAAGAGAACAACATGCATCCCAGTATCTGTAGCTATGTTGAAAAGAAACGTAGACTGAGGGGTTAGCTGAAGACAAAACTAAAATGGTGAGACTGGGAGATTCTTTGCTTTATAATTTGAATATTGAGGACTTAGTATGGCCTGTAATGAAAACAGTGGTAAGAAATATTTTGTAACCAACTATTGGGCTCGTCTGTAGCTCTCTACCCCCAAACGACTTGTCTTTTTTTTTTTTACAGGGGGTCACCTGCGGGACTACTTCGTGGCATCACAGCTTGTCTACCGTTTCCCAAAAAGTCAGTCTTTCTTTAAATAGCACTGCTCCACATGCGGATGGCGCGCATTGTGATGCAATTGTGATAGTGGAGACATGGCAGGAAACAAGGCAGAAAGAGAAGATGGAACGATGGCGCAAAGCCGGATTCAAAACCAGGAACGTGGTTTATGATCTTAAGTCGTCAAGGTTGCAATTTCAAAATGAGCAACAGGAATAATTAGAAACAGGGAGTCTGACAAAAGTTAACCTAAAAACAGCATGCCGCATCACTGCATTGTTCACATTCCAATAGAAAACAGTCCAATCAAACTGATGTTGTTGCTGATGCTCACTTGCGTAGCATTCAGTTAGCATTTTGTGTAATGGACATAATCTGCAAAAATAGATATTGGAATACTTTGAACCAGCCCAGTTGCCAAAAATGTTGCCGTTGTATGTTTCTCGGAACCACGGATGCGTTGAATGTTGACGTTCTTGCGTTTGTTCAGAGCAAGTGAGGTAATATATGCAACCTTTATTGAAAGTGGTGCGGTATAATAACGAATATAAAAGGCGAGAAAAGTCCACCAAGCGTGAAAATAATACTGTAAGAATGACCTGAAGCCGATAGTTAGCCCTTTACTTGAGTCTAAAGAAAAGAAAAAGTGAGCAAACGTAGACAACAAAAGACACTAATACAAACACACACGTGTCCTTCTCTCCTAACTTGCCCCCGAGGTTACTCGGGGGCAAGTTAACGTGAAAATAAATCCCAACCTGTCCGACAAGGTGATGAACATGCGGTTTGGTTCAGGCCAACTACACAAGGCTTCATGAAAGAAATCGAAGCAAGCTATGCAGGACTGAGCCGAGCAGAAGTGACTGTGGAGGAGCTGATCATAGTATTTACACAGAGCTCATCCAAACACTCGGTTGCAACAGTGACACAACACGCTCCGCTCAAGCCAGCTACAGCACGCAGGAGACAGGGTTTTTTTGGCAGAAAGAAACATTTTTACAGGCTGTCCGAAGTTATTTCTTCCCATCATAAAGATATATAAACCCTCAGTCAGAGCTCATGTTCACAGTGTAATCAAAGCCCTCAGAACATTTCTACACAAGCTCTTCATAAGTTGATCATTTGCCACGTTATCTCTGCCAGGAGGATCATGTGCACGTGTGCGTGCATGCATCCGCGAATGAGTGTGCACCTCTGTGTCTGTCCAAGGCTAATCTCGCATTCTGCTGCAGCAAACCACACAGCATTTTGGGAGCAAAGTTATGGCTGCATGCGCAAGGATCTCTCGTGTTTGCGGTGACTTACACTTTTTTTTTTAAAACCTTGTATTTCCTGTTTTATACTGCCACTGACTGCCTGCTGACTCCTCACTCACTACTCTTAACCGGCCCCCTGGTGATGACACAGCTGAATGTGCTCACTTCTGGTGTTTTATACAGTGTGTGTTTGCCTATCAGCTAACAGCCAAAGGAACTACCAGTACCATAACGTTATGCTAATACCGTTAGACTAAATGACTAAATAGCATCAGGTAGGTTAGCTTAAATCACTTTCCCACTTGTTCTAAACTGCATGAACACGACTCTGAACATCTCCATCTATGTAGGAAGAACAACAAATCGTTGGCAGTTTAATATTGCTAGGCCCCCTTGAAATGATTTTTTGGCAGTTATGTGACGGCTTGTGATGCTACGGTGACTTCCAGTGTGCCGTTTTACAAATGTTTCCACGCAACGTACCAAGAATTTAGGACACAAACTAAGCGAGGAATTAACACATAGCAGTTGCAACCCTTTGTGAACACATGTGAGCCTCTGCTTGATTAACCACAGAGTCAACCCTGACAAACAACAGGGAGAAAGGGCAGCACACCAGAGGAAAATAACAGCAACAATTCTGCTGATGCATTTCCTCATTAAGCCGTCATTAGAGCATGTATGACGGCAGTACGATCTCTTTTTTAAGAAGGGCACATAACCAAGCAACCTGCACACAAACAAAAAATAATAAAACAAAGACAAAGCCACCTGTAAGTGATCAAGATCCACTAACCTGCTTGTTCTGGAGCTTTCAACCGTATCACACAGTCCTCATCAGCTGATTTGAGTTTATTGTGGATGATTCATGATTCTGAGCAACTCTAACATGACTTCTGTTGACTTACAAATGATCCACCCAATGAGCTTTTCTTTCCATAGCAGACATTTTGAATTAGAAAAATGTATTTACGTGTAGCAGACAGCGTGACAGTGAGCCAGCATGCACAATACCAGCACCCGAAAGCCAAATGGAATTCAGCCATCTTTAATTGTAGGATACAAACACCTGCTTTTCCTGCCATGACAAGTCAACATGTCTCCAATTAAAAAGGTAAATCAATCCACAACTGAGCGGACACAATCTGTCCGTGATGACCGTGAGATACAGTCGAGAGCTCCAGAAGGAGCGAGGAAGTGGTCCTGGAGTTGAGATTGCTCTGTCAAGTGGGAAAACCTTCTTCCAGATTGCATTCAAGTACATGAGAGGCTCACCAGGTTACACATATATTATGTGTTAATTGTTAACTCATTCATTGAGTTGAATACATGATTATTGTATAACAGGGGTTTATTGATGGTTACCCTGTTTGTGGAAGAAGAGTGTCGTTAATTGATATTGGTTATTATATATCGGCTATTTTGACTTTATCTTTTTAGTCCATTTTCAAGTTAAAATACCAAACATTGCCTTATTCCAGCTTTTCATGATAATAATCAACAGATGAATTAATACTGAAAATAATCTTGAGATGTCACCATACATCTACGGGTATCTGGCCTAACTTTTAAACCATAAATAAGAGCACAGATACTGAATTAAAACATTTTTTTTTAAATCTCTGAGTTGCTGTCAAAAGTATAAAACATGGCTTTCACATGACTAGAACATGTTTTGTACAATACAGCATAAAGAAAAACGAAAAATGCAAATGCCAAATGCCACTGTACACTGGACAACTTAGTCACATCACAGAGCGCGGTAGTTCCAGTCCACTTGCTCCTTTATCCTCCACAGCCCTAAAGAGATGCTGTGTCATAAATGAGAGCGATGTCGGGTTGGATTATGGTCTAGGTACAGAGCTTCTGTGTAAACGCCTGGTTAAGTTAAGCTTCAGCCCCCATCCTCCTCCTCCTCCTCCTTCTTCTCTCTCATTTCCCAGTGTAACGCTGGCTGTGCACACTTTGCTCTTACTGTGCTGTGACCAGACCATGAGACGAGAGATGCTGTTGTCCATAGACTTTGCATCCTCTCTTTGAAATAGAGGGGGGGGGGGGGGAATAGTGCCAGCAATTTCAGACAGCTGTTGTAAAAGAAAAAAAGAGAAATAAAATAATAATAAAAAGCTTTAAAAGCTCTACATTAAATTGCATGGCTGAATATTCCCCTGAGCAGTCTGTATGCTGAGATGGTTCATTTACAGTAGCAGAACAGTGCAGGGAGGCTGGGTGAAGCAGAGTATGGCGGGTGTAAAGATGCCGCTAGTTCCGTGGAAATGTGCATGACAACAAAAGCGGGTTAGGGGGCAGTGCACGCGACCATCTTCCCATAATATCCAAAGCATACATAAAAGCAGAAGGTTGCAGGTTTAAATGTATGGAGGTTGGATGGAAACAAAGGAAAAGCGTGCATGCGATGCTGGTTGAAACAATGCACCCCAGGAAGCAGACAGAGCACCTACCTTTGAGGACTTTTATCTGTGCATCTTCTTCACTGGAGCACCACTGATTCCGTTCACATCAGCCGAGGAGGAGGGACAAAAATAATCAAAAAAGCTGTCAAAGAGCATTTTGTTGCCAGAAATGTTTGTAAAAAAAAAAAAGAAGAAAAAAAGCACTAAAAGCTCGAGGCTCAGCCCGGCTCGCCGTGGAAGCGATAACTATATTCTTCTCGTTTCCACAGACAGCCTATTATGTCTGCTCTCCATCATGATGAAAGCCTCATGTTGTGCAGCATTACGCTAGCCGAACGGCTAACGTACCCGGTAACGATATTCTAGCGCAATCCGGTGAGTGGAGAGATGCTATCCTCATGATTTCCCGTCATCCCGCTGTGTTTTGGTGAGGGTGATATGAAAGCGAAGAGAAAAGGATGCTCTCGGGCTGTGGTAGCGAGCAGGTCCCTTCGCTCCTGCTGTCTACGGAAGCCCGGGTGGGCCAGAAATGCGATTTCTTTCTTTTCTTTTTTCTTTCTGCTCATCTGATAGAAAGGGAGCTGGTGATTTTATAACGAAACAGACAGGGAATGATTTTACTTTAAAGTAATGATAATGCATTGTATTTTTATTGTACTTGATAACAGATGTTAAAAAGTGTGGTTTCAATTAGTCGACTAATTGATCATTATGATCTTAATTAATTAATACTTTTACTCTGTAATAGTGTCCCAATGATCACAAAGCAAGGTCTTAATTAAAAGGTATCTAAATAATGACATTTATTTAAATTTCACTTTTAAATATGGATGTTAAATGCTTTTTTAATTGGTTGTACCGTGTTGGTTGACTTATTAGGTATGCTTTCTTTAATAAGTCATTAATGTAAAATCTGACATCACAATGATATTCACAAACATGGTCTTTATTGCTGGATATGAGATCTTCAGCAGTCAACTGCAACAGAACAATAATATGTTTGAGAACCATAATGATTAATATCAGATCAACTTTATTAATTCTATACTGATGATATATTGTTTTATTCAATTGCACACCATAAACAAGGTTAGCAGCTACACAAGTCAACAAATTATTGTGTTGAATAATAACAGAAGTGAGCCTAATTGTTTCCTCAGGTGAGTGTTCTGAGTGTACAACAGTTCAAACCGATGGGACAGATGTTGTGGTTCTCTGCTCCATCTAGTGGAAGCAAGAAATCCCTGCAGGGATCAGGACCATCAGTGACATGTTGACTGGACACTTTATACATTACAGGACCGACAAAACCACAACACACACGGATATAAATCAAAAACACGGACCAAAGATCCTGATTGGACAATTTTATTTTCTCAAGGACATTTATGAAGCCAGAAGGAAGATCTGTTTTTATCATCGTACACAATGTCAAAAACAATGAGTTTATTTTCTGATCACCATCACATCAACATAATGCACACACGGTACCAACTACACTCACTGAAAGCCTGGGGTTTGGTACAGAGCCTGGTTTGCCAAAGGAACGCTGGAGTTACAGCTCGGATTAAAGGAGATCTTGCTGCTTTGACACCTTTGGGAGGAGGTCTACGTATATTACAGAGTCCGGTTTCCTCTCGTTAAAGATTCAATGTTTGTACTCATTCAGAACTTTGATTTGTTTTTTTTTATGGCTTTGTCGTGATATAGCAGAAGTCTAATTGTATCATTCAAATTGCACTCTACCCACAAATACAACTCGGCTTTACACACACAAGTTAAGCTTCTTTAAGGAATGTTAGAAAATGCAGATTTGTACAGCTAACATGTTAAGACGTACATTCAAAACAAGACAGTTTAATAAAAACAAAAAAAAAAAGGATTTGCAGAATTTCTGTGTAAAATGAGGATATTTTAAAAAGCCTGCATCCAATAAAGTTGTCCATTAACAGTGACTTGAGAAAGAGGATAGCAGCTTTGACTTAAACTTGAGCATCTGCAAACAAAACAAAAAAGAAAGTATTTTGGATATCCACAATCTTTTGGCTTCCCTCTCGTCAACACTGAACAATCCACTTTCATGGCCACCACATTCTCGTAAAAACTACTGAAGAGGAACCAGGTTAAAACAAACTAAATAAAGGAGACTCGGGGGGGTAAACAAGGAAGTTATGGCTGGCAGCTGTGTTCAGGAGGCTCACTGGTCTCAAATGTCGATATCTGAGCTCCAGAACGCTTTGAGGAACTAAGGAAACGAACGACAGGATGCCTCCCAAAGAGCACGTCCAACCCTCCAGTGGCTTTACTAGTGATTCCAGATCAGTACTCTAATCCTAAACTTCATAGATCCTCTCACTTCTACAGCGGGAGGCCTAGAGAATACTGTATTTGGGCCACTGCGTGGATTAAGGACCACGTGCTTATTATTAGCAGAACAAAAAGAAAAAGATGACTGACAGACCAGGCTACAGTAATGAACACAATGGCAAACACCCTCATGCTTCACATGAAAAAAAGAAAAATCACTTGTCCAGCATACACACACAAACAGACACCCACACAGAAATATTTTCAAATTCTCCGGTGTCATTTTAAAACTCATCGTTTATCCAAGAGTGGTCAGAAGAAAGTCAGAACCCATGACTATGAACCCATGACTATGAACCCATCGGTACGTTTGGAGAGCGATTTGATCCATTTGATGACGCGGCACGTTGTCTCCACAGCTCGTCAGACTACAGACTGGCTGGTGTGAGGAAACAGATCGAAATTCACGAACATTCTGCTCGTACTACTCATCAAACTGAACTGAAGGTTCAATCATATAATCCGGAAACACTGCCATCTTTTTTTTTTTCACTTCTCTTATTCAACAATCATGTTTCTCTCAAGAAAAGACAGCCGGCTGTGCACGTACCACTCTTGCATAAATGATGGGTAAAAGAACAATACCAGGCAAATAGAGACATTTAAATAATTTACGATGTATTTACACAATAATCCGTCTTATTTTCCAGCAGTGTCTTTTTTTTTTTTTGATCTTCTCAGCGTGTGAATGCATCTTCTAGTCACCCATCTTTACTTTCGATGTCTGAGGGAGGGAAAAAAAAGAAACCAGTTATTACAATTTCAAACAGAACTCATCACGACTACACAATATAGATCCATCGAAACTTTGTGGAAATAATTAACTGTCTTTGCAACGATAATTCTCAGAAGTCTGAAACAAAGGCCTTTTGTTGTCGAGCATTGTAGCAGCTAAATGCCACGGGTAGTCATCTCCTCTAAAGAAGGAAAAGACGGCTGGTGAAGACGCGTCTCATTCACCTGCAGAATGGCTACAATGACACCGAACAGGCCGATAGCACTGCCAAAGATTTCCACAATGAGGATCTTCACGAAGAGGTTGGCGTTCTGGGCGTCTGCCAGCGCGGCTCCGCTGCCCACGATGCCAACGCAGATGCCACAGAAGAGGTTGGAGAAGCCAACGGTCAGGCCGGCTCCGAACATGGAGTAACCTGGGAGGACGGGAAACCAAGTGAGTCAGAGACCTCCGCGTGCAACAAACGCAGGGACTGGAAACAGAAAATCTCATTTCCTGTGAGGTCTGGAAACCAAAGCGAAGCGCAACAGCGGCTGATATTCAATCTGAGAGACAATTTTGAAGCATCTTAAAATATTCATTGCTTTAACGTCTTTGATATTACCTTCTTTTCATGCATAATATTTCATGAGTGAATGATATATATATAAATAGATCTATCAAAGTGCATTAGAAGTCTTTTAATAAGGTGAGCAATCCATATTTAATACTTGTTGTGACTGAATGTTGCAACTATCTTAAAGGGACGGTTCACTCGAAAACCAAAAACACATACGTTTCCTCTTACCTGCAGTGCTATTAATCAGATCGACATCGTCTTGGTGCGAGTTGTCTAATTTTGGAGATATAGTGCGTAGAGGTGTCTGCCATCTCTCCAATATAATGAGACTATATTCCATGTAGGAGCTATTTTCTATAAACCATAGTTATTTATATGAAACTGCACAATGGTTTATCTTGAGTAACCAGGTCATGATTTTGGCTCTTTGAGCACCACAATCCGTGTGACAGACACATTTTCTATCCGTTTATCAGGGGGAGACACTTTCCAGCTCTTCCTGGGGAACCCTGAGGCATCCCCGGGCCAGACGAGATATAAAGTCCCTCCAGGGTGTTCTGGGTCTACCCCAGAGGATGTGCTCGTAAATCCTCTAAAAGGGAGGCGTCCTAATCAGATGCCTGAACCACCTCAGCTGACCCCTTTCCTCAGGAAGGAGCAGCAGCTCTCCTCTGAGCTCCCTCCTGGATGTCTGAGCTCCTCACCCGTTCTCTAAAGGCTGAGCCCAACCGCCACACAAAGGTGACACAGCGTCCCACAGGTGAGGATTGGAATGTAGATGGACTGCTAAACTTAGAGCTCTGCCTTCTGGCTCAGCTACCTCCTCAGACTCCCTACTCATTCCCAAACCCGGAGGGTGCAATCCAGCGTTTCTCGGCTGAGAACCATGAACCTCAGACTTGAAAGTACTGACTCTCAACCCAGCTGCTTCCCACTCGAGTGCCATATACTTCCATTATACTGGAGAAAAGGCAGACATCTCTTCAGCTGACATCTCAAAAACCAAGCAACTCCTACCAAAAATAAATAAATAGCACTGCAGATAAAACTAATTTTTTATTTTGGGGTGAACTGTCCCTTTAACATGTTATTTTTAAAGCATTTTTCTTCTATTCTATTTTATTTTTCTTATTTTGAATTGTTTCTGTTTCTAAGCATTTAACTTGCTACCAGTTACATTAAAAGAGTTTTATAGCTGGAAGCATCAATGTTGAAAAAAGTGAGAAATATTCACCTGGAATATTACAATTTGTGTCATATTCAGTGAATTCCTGGTGCCGTTTTAAGGTGTTGACATTCTTTGGAATGGCTATTTTTCTTTTGTCTTTTTGTGGGTTTTCTTACCAGCTTGGTAGTTCCTTGCCCCGATGGTCTCGGGGGTTGTTCCACTGAAGTTCTAGAAGATGAAAGTTTATTTTTAAGAGTAAAAAAAAAAAAACATCCTTGCTCCGTTGTTGATATCATTAAACTTGTTATTAAGCTTTCTGTCCCATATCTATAAATGCTTTCATTTTTTAGCAGTGCAAAATGGGAGAACTGCACAGTGTTCTTGATTATGGACAAGAAAAACGCTTAATGCTGACCTCGGCCATGTTGCTGATTACAATGGCCATGATGATCCCGTAGATCGCCACAGCTTCACAGAAGATGATGCTGAAGGGAGAAATAAAAAGAACAGAAACGTAGTAAGAGACGCGTTTGTGTTTAAAACTGGCAGTTTGTTCCCACAAGTCACTACACAGCTGCAGTCCTCATTTGAGAAGGATTTACAGATGTTTTGATGTGGATTTCTAATATTTAATTGGCTATGTTTTCCCATGAGGAATCCATCCACAAACTATTTTTTGTATTTTGGAAGTCTACAGGAAGTTAGAAATTAAATGAAAAATGTGATATTTCAACCACATTCGTTTAGCAGCAATATTTAAGTGTGTTTAGCTCGATAACACTATGCAGCTGAGCTGATCAAGTTTAAGGACGGATAGAAAGACGGAGTCATTTATTAATCCTACAGCAGCTACTTAACGTAAATCACGAAAAAGAAACAAAGCATAAAAAATAAAGTAGAGGAGAATTGGACAGAGTGTAGCTTTCTAGTTCTTGAATGAGCCTACCTAACCAAATTCTTGGTTTTGATTCGTGGAGCTTTGACTCCACCACCAAGGATGCTTGAGCCAGTGATGTAGATCCCCCTGGAAAACAAAAAGTACAATCAGCACAACATTTAAAACATGACACAAAACTACCAGGTGGTGAGAAATGATTAAGAAGCAGCAGCACCAAAAACTAAACTTACTTTTTAGTTTCCACACAAGCAAACACCCTGTGATTTCACATATTTAGGGGCGGCTTCTCTACATGTTTCATCAGAGTTATTTTCATCCATAAGCAAAAGACCACCGGGTGAATATGGCAGTGCAAAGCCAAACATAACATGCAAAAATATACATACATAGATGTTTTTAATTTGTAATTCAGGCATATAATCAAACACTTGATGGGGATTCAGTGGTGTGGAAGTTTTTTTTTTTTTAGGCTAGTTTATTTTGTTTGTCTCTGCGAAATGTTCTTTAAAAAGGACAGATGTCTAGTGTTTGCACCTCTGCAGTCCCTCAGCTGTTGTCTTAACGGTGCGTTCAAGAGCAACTTTTAACAGAAGACATAAAGGTGACATGAGTCTATGCATCAGTCAGTTGGTCAGAGCCACTCTGAAGCCAATTGTTATAAATATATATATATATATAAATAATGCTCATAAAATGTGTTTTGTTATAACCGCCATATTAGTTTATGATTCACCAGTTAATTGCAGACACTAAAAAAGGAACACAACATTATCCAAAACAATACTCAAGCATTTTCCTAAGTTGCCAATTCTAACATTTTCCAGTTCCACATTTCCACATGATGTACTTTCTGGAGTGCGTCAAGAAAGAGGAAATCACTGCTGCATTCTAGGCCTTCACGTACCACCACACCCGCCTCACACATCCGACATACCACTGTAACCAGTGCTCCTTGTCAGGTACTCACCAGGCTGCTCCCACCACAGACAGAGAGATGGCCAAGCCAATGCCCAGATTGGCCCACATGAAAGGAGAGGTCTCTGTGAGGAACCTGCAAGCAAAGAAGCACAGCTGATGAACTACACTTTACAAGGAAAAGTGTACAAGCAGCAAAACATGAACGCATTTGTTTTAAGCAATACTGTTTCTATATTGAACAGATTGAAACTGGTATTTGTTGCATTGCACTATAGTGATATTCTCAGCATGGTGCGATCTAGGGAAAGTCAATGTAGTTTTGTTACTGTAAATGTAAACCGTCTCTTTTAACATTGAATGTTCTGCAAGGGAATACTGTCAGGAAGGGTTAGAAGACTCAACAGAAACTGCCTGATCATCGCCTATTGAACATGACCTAAAGGCAACAAATCTTCACATTTGAGTGGTTCAAAACAATACGTTTGGCATTTTTGCTTGGATGTCACTAAAAGAAATCAGTTAACAAATCAAGCAAGACCATCAACAGAGTATCTTTTCCTGTACCATCTAATTCTAACAGATGGCAGAATAAGAAAAATATGGCTTGAGCAGTGATATTTGTGCCAGTGTTTGGGCCCACAATTAAACATCGTTTTATCCCAAAGTTACCCAAATTATACTAATTAACAAAGTAGATTTATTCCAAGATTGCTTACCATGCCACATCGAAGCGGAATCCCAGGTCAAATATGGTATAGCAGAGACCTATGGAAACAAAAAGGTATCATATCAAACGTAAAGAAAGGTCAATCTGATGCATATTTACAAGTAAGCTTGGTGTATGTGAGTGACAGCCCTTTAGTACAGACATGTACAGTGTGTTACCGCATTAATAATGAGCGGTGTGTGAAACAGTGTCACATGTATGTGCTAAAGGCATGGAAAGAAGTTCTAACTTCGGTGTGATAGCTCACTCTCACGTGAAAACTGCTGCAGTTCCTGTTTGGGACCGTTTCCAATCCGCCAGCTGTGTAGCTTTAAAGCTACATGAACAGCTAACCAGCTAACGTTAGCTTAGCCACGTCAAATTACGTTAAATGCTGAAAGAGTACCAACCCAGGATCCCATCAAAATAAGTCTGGAACTAACATTAGTCAAAATAAACCCCAAACACTCTCGTCCAACGGTTAAACCTCCGACATGTTTTGCTGTAAGAGGTTAGCTATGAGCTAACGTTATCTGACGTTAGCTTAATGTTAAGTAGCAATAAATACTAAAATAGCGACTTCTGACGCAAGACGAGTTCGCTTGAAAAGTGAAATACATTCAGCAACAGATTTCGGCGGCTCCATTTAATTAATTACTAGCATGCATGAATAACATTATCTCCATTTTTTTTTTAACCTATCGATAGTAGCTAGCAAACAAAATGGAAACAGCTGTAGACGGTCGTGTCCCAGGATATAGCCAGGTCCCAAATTCTAACTGTCAAACGCAAAAAACACGCTTTTCCATGAAGAAAGAACGACTGACTACACGGCCATTGTTACATAAGTGTAGGAAATATAAGATTTAATTCATTAATTCCAATATTCTGATTTTTTTTTTTAAAGGAAAAAATATAATCTTACCGACGACTAGTATGGTGCTCCAGAAGGCCAAAGTGACCCCCGTGTACAAAATAGCGTGTCCGTTCATCATCCACTCTAGCAGCATCTAGCCGGCCGTCTAACCTGCGGGATCAGCGAGATATCCTCGGCTGCAATCTAACAATTTGACGCTAAGAAAACGAAATAATGCTGTTTTTAAGACACGCTATCGGTCGATGGAGAAGACGAGAGCATCGAAAGGAGAAGCTGGGTGATGTCAGCTGATCCAGCTTGCCTAGCATGTGACCGGAGACCGGAGGGCTGCGTTCGGTTATAGTTTTTCTTTACCTTGGTGAAGCGATTTTGCAGTACATCTTTATTTATTCTTATTATGTTAATACAGACAATAACAAAAACTCGGGTTGTGATTCACAATACACTATACACAGAATAAAAAAGGTGTGCAGCCAAGTCCTTAGAGACGTGAGTATTATAGCCTATGATTATAACCGAATACGGCCTAGTGAGAGCTCCCTGCAGTGCGTGTTACGGACGCTAGATGTCACTGTTGTAGTTTTAGTTAAATAACGACTACAGTACATTTAAAAGAGATTCATTCGTTCAATAAATCCCTGTTAAACTTCCACATTTCCATAGGGAAGTAAGTAGTATCACCTTGGCTGCTTGAATGTAAACCCCTTTTCTCACCCCACAAATACATTATTTAATCTTTATCTCTATTTTCAAGAGATGTTGGTAGGACTTTGTACTGATTCAAAGGAATTTCTCAGTAATATTTTTGGGAGCAATTAACATTGTTTAATAAGAATGTGAGCTCAGACTTACTAGGAACAAAATTAAAAGCATTATTTCTCCATTATCAAATAGTAAACTTACTTCAGTGTGATAAGCACTTACTAACAAACATGGTCAAAGAGGTGTCACATATGAGAAACGTCTCCATCGATACCATCCAACAAAACATAACAGATGACACTGATATTATTTGCTCCTCCTGTGGCCTCGATGGTGAAACATCCTGGCAATTGTTTTCACTATAATTTGTTTGGAAATATTTGTCCAGATTGATTCATTGTAACAGTTCTGTTCAGTTTCTATTACTATATAAAGATGAATTTTTATAATGTCATGTCCGCACAATTATAATTATAATTGCTATTATAGTTCCACATCCACAAAAATACATTCTATAACAGAAAAAACATTGTTTGAAATCCTTACAAATAAAATCCACCTGCAAGGAGGTTCGCAGGAGGAGGAGCTCTACCCTAAAGTTAAAATAAATTAGCATTTCCAAACTATCTGTGAGAATGACAACAAAAAAAAAGAATCTGGCTTTTCCTCATAATTAATTTGAACACAGGCATTTTGCCAGTGCTTCTAAACTCAAAGGAGAGTGTTCCCATCCTCATCTTATAATTCTAGGCAATCGGCAGCAGGTTTCTCCTCTGAGGCAACAGAAGTCATTCAGCCATTAAGCTTATTAGTTTTGTCTTCCATTTCATCCCAGATCAAGTCCTCAAGTCGGCTTATTCACAGCAGCTTGGAAAGTGATATATTCTGTTCTTCTTCATCCAAAAAGACCAAACAGCAGTCAGGAGTAATTATTGGTCCTGTTTTTCTTTTTTCTTTGCCGTCTTACACCGGCACAGGTGCACTAACAGCAGAAATTCAGCAACCACAGGGCGAGATCACACGCATTGACCCAACTGTCCAGAGGCGGAACAAAAAAAATAGTTAGAATTCTCTCTTGTAATCAGTCAAAGGCTATTTGTGTGCCTGCTCTGTTGTTCAGGTGTTACCAGAAGGTGTTTTAGTATTCCTTTGATGACCTACAGCTGCATCAGCAAATGCAAGACAGGTTTTATGCTATGTACGTATATGAAAGGAAAGTGTAATGCACACCAGGTCTTCATTACCACTGTTATGACACTTATTGGCTGTAGTAGAGAATTGTTTCATGCTGAGATCTTGACGCTAGCCATCTGTGCTTTCAATATTTACAGTATTAATAATTCATATTTTGTGTCAAACTGTCACTGTAGACTATATATGCTTGTTTCTTTTTTTAAATCAATACAAAGGCTGTCGTGCACAAAACGGATTGCATCAATCTATGAACACCGGTGCTTAAATCCCAAAGGTGCCCAGTGCACCATTGTGGATCTGCATGCTGTGACACAAATGGAAGAGTAGTCTTTCTTTATTATCACACAGCTTACACCAACAATAAGGTGCAAAGTGTTCGAGTGCCAAGTGTGGGAGGCACAAAGACTTTACAGCAGCAATAAAAGATTTAAAAAAAGGAATAAATAGACATTTCAATGTTGTGAAGCAGACTGTGTGCAGGTACTTTTGGTTGTTCATACATGAATGGTTGCACTTCACTGGAACACCGTCTCAAAAGCCGTCAGTTCAGCAAAAAAAAAAGTTGAAGACAAATAAAGCCTCAAGCTGTAATCCTTCTCATTCATTAGTCTTTTGCTACGGATATGAAAGCCTGACTTTTTGTAGCTCAAGAATGAGCAACATTACCCTCAGCTCGTAAAGTGTGAGAAAAAGATGCAAGGAGTGTTTTTTTATGCAGCCTTTCTGCAGAGAAGACTTCTTCCATTGCTTTTTAACAATTGTTGAAATAGGGAATGTAGTTGATTCTGTGTTTATTTACAAGCGTTGACATTATTTGGCATCTAACCTGCGGCTGTTGTTCTCTCACCCAACAAGCCTCAGCGCTCTTTACCTGACTGTCGGTCTGCATTTTGCACTCCAGGCATCCTGGATGGTGGAAAAACAAAATGCTTTATATTTGCCCACATGTTGAACAATTTCTGATTATCATCATAACCTCCAGTCGTGAACTCAGGCCAGACAACGACATGTTCCTCAATGCCCTCCAGCTCTAAAAATAACATGGATGTGGATATAATTCTATCCATTTCTTTTATATTGAGCGACAAATCACATGTAGGCGCACATTAAAACATTCCTATTTTTGTGAGGAATCCCTTTGATTTGTTCTGATTTTATTTCAATTTCTTTTCTCCCTTGTGAGCCGGCTTACCTTGGTGAATTCTGAGCGGGCTTGTCTTTGTATGACATTTTCTTCTGGAATTCATTGATTAGCCCTGGTTTGGTTTGTCCTCTTCTGTCTCGACTTCTTTCAGACACGCTTGGGATGAAGGTTTTAATAAATACTTGAACTTCAACTAAAGGTCAACAGAGAAAATGTTTCCCATACCGGAATCAATTTCAAAAGCTGCAGAAATCAATAACGAAATGCTTGTCTAGATGCAAGGTCCAAACCGAGCACAGACATAGCGTACAAAAAAAAAGGTTATTGTGTTGGTCTGGGGCTGGTCTGGTGCTGGAGACCCAGAATAGCTATGCTTGCTGAACATAACATGTGTTTACCACAGAGCTTAGTTTCTGCAATAATCCAAAGTAAAAATCTCATTGGCCTTTTGTCGAGAGAACCAGAGTGATGCAAACTTTCTACAAAAATACATAATTCCCTGCAGCACTCTGTAGAGCTGCGTCATAAGTCATAGGCAACCCTTCACTATGGACAAGAGACAGAGATGTATGTACTAATGTACATCAGGCATTAGACTTGCTCAATGCATTAAGTGAAGAAGAGTCTGATGGTGGGGAGGTTTCAAAACTGAATGTGTCCTGGGTTCATTGTGACTGTTAAAGTGAGTAGCACAAAGATACTACAACTATAGTACTTCTATATATAACCTTGTGTTGTAGAATGATAAATAAATGAACCCTGTACCTTGAAGTTCAATGTATTGTAATGGCGGATACATTCTCACAGTGGTTTTAGGTGTTCTAGTCTTTTAACCACAGTGTTGATTGTGTTTTTTGCCCTTTTTTTCACAATTTCATCAACTTTGGCATCCAAAAACAACCCCCAAAACATCCAGCGATCTATGAATGTGCATGCCTTACTGAACATTACATAATAACAGAACATTTGATATATTTCATAACTGACCCCACCGGCACTCATGTTAATGCATGCAGCTTTAAAACACATTTTATTGTCTTAAATGACAAGTTTTCATTCAAACCACATTTCCTTATATCAATGGCTCCAAGGCCTCGGTGTCAATGAATGTGTTTACATGCACACAGCATTCTGTTAAATAGCCCAAAACCAAGCCATGTCTAATGTGTGTTGTGCTGTTTGCATGCATCCTCATGCCCCAAGTATGAATATCTAAATGATGCCACGGAGACAGAAATAATGTAATGCATTTAAAACACGCATGTATCGGATCGGATGAGGTTCCTCGATGTATATCTGCCCCGGGGTCACATGACCATCATGTCTGAGATACGCCTTTATTAATCCAGTGCTGCAGCAGCACAAGGGCAGGAAGTAAAAGATAAACAATTAGATGTGTGTAAAATCAAATAAAACATAAGAATATAAATAAAAATAGAAACTGCAAGAGCAATACAGTCAAAATTACAAGGCGAGAGTGACATGGTGTTGTGATTAATAGCAGCAACAAATGTGTTTGTCTGCATTTATACTAAAATGAAATAGAAATATATAATGCAAAAATAATTATAAAATATTAGCATTATATGGTATAATATAGCATGAAATAGAAATCTACAAAGTGAAATTTAGTAGAATAGTATATATAGTATAGTGCAACGAAATAGTACAGAATATAAAACATGTTGTACAGTATGTGTACGGTATCGTATAATATACACAATAAATTATAAATATAGTATATTTTATAACAGAATACATCAATCAGTCCACTCTCACTTTTGAAAGATTTCCATTATTTCCAAAATTAACCTTAAATGGAATGAAACACACATTTTTAAACTCTGCAGCATCCTGATGATTAACAGGCTGTTGATTAGCGTTGTGATAATAACACGTTCTCTCTTTTCTTATCATTTCATCATTTCATTTTTCACTTGGTATTGAAGAAGTCCACTGAGAGACGCATGTCACATTACGAGAGAGGACGTTGTGTCCTCGCATGCTTCCTTTTTTGTTTTGAGACGTTTGTCTTTTCCCCATTTCCAGGAACACAGTCACAAAATACAAAAGAACCCCCTTGAGATGCTGACATATGCAAGGGTTAATAAAACGGACAAGACGGTAAGCATAATGTTTCATTTAAAATCATCAAGCTTCATTACCAAAGCCCCATTGAGAGTGTTTATGAGCACACCAGCAACCTGTTATTCTCTGAGATACTAAGATTTTATAGCGTTATATTACACACTCCTGATGAAGAAAGATATTATGAGTTAGATTATTCTAAAATGCCATTTCATTCACCATAAATAAATGAATGTTTTGTGTCATTAAATCGGTGAAGATGTTTTCTGCATTTGCTTGTGTTGTGTCCGTTTAGGGATTTGAGCTCTCAGGGCCACTGTAGTTTGCTTCTCTATGTACTTAAGAGTTTTGCAGAGATTTGTGGTTGGGATATAAAGTGCAAAATGTTGCAAATCATAAAATGAGGCTCTAATAAGGATGTAGGCTTTCATACAAATCTGTTGTGTGCACATGAATTTCCCCCAGGCCTCTCTGTACTTGTAATCATCACTCATTGACATCAGCCAGTCTATAATTGTGTGTGTGGATGCTACAGGTGCTGTGTCCATCCACCTACTTCCGTACAAATTAACCGTCTTTAGAAAAGTACATTGAGCTCCCAATAATAGGCAGGAATAAGCGGAAAACAAAATGTTTTGCATTAGTTGCGGGCTGCTTACATAAGCTTGTGTTATATTTCAAAGAATCATTCTGCTCAGGTCTTTTGATAACTCAATTTCCTGCCTCTGCTCAGGAAAACACATGACAGAATGAGATTAGTTTTCTTTTATCATAGCTACCCAGTACTCACAAACTACTTATAATATGTCATTTATAATAATTGAAGTACCTGTAGGAACCAGTAAGTATTTTATATGTACTGATTCATACGATAATATTACGGCGTAAATTAAGATGAATTATACAATAAATTGTGGGCTGTATTTTAAAGTGCTACCTGAAATGTTAGGAACTAAATATTCTTACACAATGTCACACGCTCATATGAAAGTATGATCTTTTCTCTCATTTGGGCAGAAAAACAACAGTACACATCAAATTACTTAATTGTCTTTCATTCAACCACGTCTCATGGAGATTGACCTGCAGTTGGAGCTTCAGTGGGAGGAGGAGAGCTCAGCACCCGGCAGCCTTGGCTCTTACTCTAATAGGTCCCCACTGGGAGCCAACACCAACACAACGCTGCTGAAGGCCAAGGCCGTATTGCTGCTCGCTGGAGGGAAGGGAGGCACGGCAGGACCAGAACCAGGACTGTGCTGAGCAGACTGTCAGACCCTGCTGCAGTGGAATGAAAGGTTTGCAAAAGGGACTCTGGCGCTTCGAAACATTAAAGCCCACAGGGACCGACAAAGTCATCACACAATACAAGTTCCACGTGGCTTTAACTCAACATAATTCAATTCATTCAATTTAAACTGATATGAATGGAGCTCCTTTGAATCATATTTTTTATATTATATAATAATAACTTTCTATTATTGATTGTTACGAAACTCTACAAGTTAGAACTTTAGTTGTAAATGAAGATGTAAATGTGTTTATTTTCACTTTTAAACAAATACCAAATAATCTATAACCTATTCTATTATAGTAGAGTATACTTTCAACTATTTGAAAGTATAATCAACCACCAAGCCACCACAGTATAATAAACCAATACTTTAATGACTAACCTAGCGCTTTTAATTCATTAATCTTTTCCAACCCTTTGATAGCGTAATCACCCATGCGCTCCCTTCGGCTCAGAAACCCTCCCTCCATACATCATCTATACCCGAGTGCTGGTGTTTTGGAACAGCAGGCAGAAAAATAACGGCATTGATCCGTCTGGGCTGCTGTGGTGCAGTGTAATTGTATTCACCATGAATGGCTAATCTTTTGTATCTATGTAAATCCACGTTTTGCATGAAATGCCATTCAATTGTTTCTGTATATTTTAGAGTTCATCTGCCTGTCACCTTCCCTCTTAACACCTATCTATTTGTCTGAGTCATTGACATTTAGGTCATCATGCCAGGTCATAAAGTGAGCCTGTTTTAAATGCTGCCAGTAAAGATATAACTGCAGTTATGAATTTTGGAAAGAGGATTTTCTTCCCTGAAAGAGCAATCTGAGACTTACTGCGTAATCTAAAATAAAAGGACAAAACCTTAATTATTTGAGACGAGAAATTGACTTGGCAAAATCTATTGTCTGTCTTCCCTCCTGCCTGCAGTGCATTAACTGGTTCACCAGGCAGTGAGAGTGTGAAGCACTTCATCTGTCATGGCTGATTTAAGGCTTGACGAGCCACAGTGAGGCTGCCTTTATTCTGGAAGAAGAATTACTGCTCAAAGAAGGACTAACTTGACATTTGTCCAGATAGTTCAGCGTTGGAAAAAAAAACCCCTCTTTTATAATGACAATCTACTGTAAGATATGATACCATATGTAATATAATAAGCTATTTAAATGCATCTCTCAGCATAAGTAAGGATATGAAGATTAAAAGACCCTCATTAGTTGTGTTAAGTGGATCGGCCTAAAATCACAGCGCTTAAGTGACAATTATCAGAAGTATTGGAAGTCTTTCCGTCACGATACTAGTGAGCTGATGAAAGCAACTCATAAACTCTTCCTCAAAGTGATACTATCTAGTGTTCTTTTTGTTCTCCAGAAGTTTTTAAATCATGAAGGAATAACTGTACATTAGAGCAAAACAGTTTTGTTAAATGCTCAGGTAAAGAGGATTAAAGGGCTTGAAATTGTGGTTACAAAAATATAACACTTTTGTTACTTTAGTTGATGTTGCAACAATTAAGGCTTGGGTACAAACTCGTTACCATAAACTGAATATTAAAAGTGGACGTATAGTTACTGTGACCTCACCCATTGGGTTGTTGACTGCCACTTTGAAGCCTTGAGTTCAGCATTTTGGCCGTCTCCATCTTGGCTTTTTGCAACCAGAAGTGACACGAAAGGGTGGAACTAAGTACAACCGCACACTGCATAAGACATTTTTAGGCAACCAAAATCCTAACAATTAACTTTCATGAACACAAAACACACTGTGAAAGGGTCAAAGTCAATCACAAGGTAGCCACGCCCTAAAGCACATCCTGCTTTGCCATCTATTTTACTCGAAATGGGACCAAAATGTACTAAATGAACATCATTCCGTATTGAAGAAGACTTAACTAGCGATTGAGATCGGTTCGCTGAGCCTCATTCATTATCTGCATCTTTTACAAAACAAAGAGGGTTATTTCTGTCTAGCCTCGGGAAGTGCAGCGGTGCAGATTGTCATTCAATTCAGCCGCCAGCTTATCTGCTCATCTCTCACTACTAAGGATCATTTAGGTTCTTGTATTAATTTGTTTTGTGCAAAGATTGGTTGATTATGTTGCTGAATAGCTGTTTTCGATCTACCATCCATCATGCCATTGACTACAAAGTGCTTTTTTACATTTATAACTTGTATGGGCTGCAGTATGTATGCAGCAGGAGGTAACAAAGACAGACATCTATTTCCCTAATCGTCAATCTTCTCTAACGCTGTGCCGGGCTGTCGTGCAGAAATCCAAACCTTTTTCAGGTTATGAGGTTTGTGTTATTCTCCCTTTACTGCCACAAGCCTCAATTGACACAACTATCATTAGCTGACCTTTTAGGTAGAGAGGGTCATCCATTAAATGTGAAATTGGTGGTTTGATGTTGAAGAGTCCATGAATGAGACTGACCTCCAAATTGCCCATGACGGCCAGGCCAGCGACAATGTGTGACTGCGTAAATAAAAGGCACATTTGTGAAGCGCTCAGGTTGAAAAGTGCTGTAAAAGGGCAGCCCGTTTACCATATTGTTTATTAATTAGTGTGTGCATGTGTGTGTTAGGGTGAGCGGGCCCCATATAATAAGGTGGGGCTTGTTAAGGGGAGGATGTAAAGAACTGATGCAAACATTGATACAACATTGTGTTTCTACAGAGACGGTCAAATTCACACGTTTGTCAGCGTGTGCAGTCGTATTGACCTCACAGACAAGACATCTGAGGGACCTTTGCAGCCAACAGCATACAGAGAGCATAATTGTGACTTTAATACAGTTTTTTGCCCTCTAGTGGTCAGTCTGATGGCAGTCTAGTATGCAGCTTTACATTTTTTTCAAGTTATGAAAGAAATACAAATGTCTTTAAAGAGAAGCTGAAATTTATATTTATTCCCCTTTTTCCACAAAGACCCGATCGGGACATGTAAGTAAAGTAAAATACCCTAAAAAACGATGATCAAAACCCAGAGCAAAATGACACAATGCCAAGCACAAGTTTAAACTGTGCTCAAAACTGCCTCTTTGGCTGTTAAAGTGATAAAACAAAATATTCTTAGCCCCTGCCTGCAGAGATATTTCACCAATTAAATTACAATACAGATATTGCGATGTATATATATATATATATAGGTGTAAACAGTATATGCATTGCAAATTGTTGGCTTGCTGACCTTGGGGTTGTATTAATGGTCAGACCTGCACACATACTTCTCACATGAACATACACACATTTTAATGCATGTCACATCTCTCACTCTCTCCTCTTCTGTCACTCACATATTCTCCCTCATATGCATGGATATTTCGACTGGATGCTCATTACATGGGAGGACCTCGTGCCTCGCACTCTTCCTTCACTTTAAAAGGAGCTGTCCTCTGGGATCGCTGCAAAAGGTTATCATGAATGCACAAACACACATGAGACATTTCACACAATGTAAGCATCTTAAAATTCCCCACACGGTATATTTTCATTATTGTCCCTCTGCTGTGTGTGGGTCAGAACTGCTGAACACATTCAATAGTGTGTATGTGCTCTTGTATGTATGTCCTTTATAATTTGCACTGACTGAGACTCCAAATTAATACTGTCCGTGTCCACAGTGAGCTGGCTAATACTGAAATGCATCTTTCACACCCAAAAAATGCCTTCCAGAGTGGATAAATGTGAAAATGCCATCCTCACATTTTCGTGTGGAAATGTGAGCTTTTGGATAGAAAAGGACGGCCAGCTCAGACACAGTTGGGAGTTGTGTGGCAGTAAAGTTCCCTTTCTGTTTTACCTCAAAATACAGAGGTTTAGATAATCTGGCTAAACTGTTGGCTAGTTTGCAACCTGTCAGAACTGCTGAACACTTGTGTTTTTCAGGCATTAGTTCCACGGTGTTGTTGGCACCCGGGACTCTCCCGCTATTACTTTGGAGACATGAAATGCTGTTAAAACAACAAAAACAAGACCGCCTATATGTTCAGTGCAACCACTGGTAAACATTGTTGAACAGTAACATCTCATGAGAGGCTCCACTTTGCCTGTGATTGTACGGTCTCATTATCCTTACAGGAGGTAACTACCACTCTAACATGATTGCTTTTGTTTTTCAGTAAAAACAGGCTGCATGAAACATGGGGGACAAATATAAATATTCAACCTTGCCATATAACCTATTTAGCACAGAATAAAATCTTTGCTCCAAAGGAGAAAAATAACCATTTTGAAGGTGTGCATAGATCTAAATGTAAACACATTAAAACCAACTTGTCAATCAACTTGTGTAACAAACAATATTTATACAAAGAAACGGAAGCTGTATTTAGATGTGCCAGTGCTGGTACCCTGGTATTGTTCTCACTGGCATGAATCTCCAGTAATCCATGCCACTGGGTTCTTTCCACACAGCATCCATGCAGCTTTTGCCTGCAGCTGTAGATAAAGGCAACAAACAACACCAAGTGGTGTTAAATCTGGATGTAGTCAGCCGTAGAGGACACAGGATTCATGATCCTTGAAACTGCTTTACTACTGCTGTTACCATTTTTTGTTTTCTTTCATATTACTTACAATCAGACAAAAAGGGAAAGACCAGTTGCCCAGTGGACTGCACACTGGTTTCTGCTTGGAGATTACCCCCCATCCCCCCCTGGCATTTGGATATGGTTCTTAAAGTACTGAAGAAGGCAAAGTAAAAATCTCTGGAGTTGTAGGACCTGAATTAGCTTTCAGTCAAGACTGCTTATCTTCTGGCTCCCACCAAGAGGCTGAGAGAATAGATGCTTTCTCTGTCCATCGCTATTTGTGCAAGTTCCTGCCTAAAGGCACATTAATAATTCACTGGGTGGACGTGATGTTGTCCCACATATGAGGTGACTCCTGCCTTTTCCATTCAGCTTTGCATGTGGTGAGCTGGCATGAGTGCTTCTCCTTCAAACAGCAAACTCACAGTATCTGTTGCTTTGGCTTGAAGCAGCAGTTTATATCTGGTAATACATGCTGGCCCAGTGTGTGCGTAATGCATATATGTAAATAGTTCACTTGCTTTGAGAAATAGCCCAAATGTATTATTATTATTAGGAGTGTTTTCTTTGGAGGACTCATAGGCATTGCTATTTTTGTTTGGTGTCTGCAATACAGTTAGGAAAAAATACATAAATGTATGTACTTGATTGCTTGATTTAAAACTTTTGTATCTCCATTTTTTTTAATTAAATAGGTCGTTTTAAGCCTGGAAAGGTGCTGGAAAGCGAATAGCAAATATCTTCAGTGTAAGATGGTAAAAAATACTTACACTGCTCATTTGTTCCTAATTCTTCTTTTTATTCTATCGAGCCATAGTTGGCTTTTGGGCTGATCTTCAGGTCCAACACATGGACAAAAATATTAGCAATAATACTGTCAAAAATTGAACACCTATTTCTTAATACATCATAAATAATTACCTTTGGGTGATGTTTTATCTCACTAAATGTATATAGAAGCTTTCAGGGTGAGATGAAACCTGTTGCTACACTCTTTCTGTGTGGAGGTATGCTATTTATGTTAGCTGCAGGAGTTATATATTGTAATTCCCTGCAGAACAGAATGAGAAGAGATAAAGGGAGAGTGCGTTTCTTTTGGCAAATCGTTACAAAAAGCAGGATTGGGGGATAACGTTGCTAGGAGACCCTGACATCAGCTACTTATCCCAGAATCATGCTCACTGTGTGTGTGTTTGCGCACCTCCTCTCCCCTCTGCGTCTGTGTGTCCTTGCTCTTGCTCGTCCTATAAAGCCGTCAGCATCTTCTTCGCTCTGTTCTCTGTTGCTCGAGTAAAGTCAAGGCTAAATTACAGTCAACTCAGATGTGCCTGGAGAATGAACGGCGGACGAATCGACACTCTGAACACACTGAACCTCACTTTAGGGAAGAACAGAAAGGTGAAAACAAACTCAAGGAAGCTGCGAGCACAGTGGATTGTTTGTCTTTGGGTATTTGACGACCGAGCTCATGTCTGCCTCTCAGCGTACGCTCTGCACCTCGTGAGCAACACAGCATGCTTTAAAGCTCTGAGGAGGTAGAAGGGCAGTTTTCATCCAGCCTGATCCGAGGAAAAGAACCACTTCCTCCTCTCTCAATCGCCTTCTATTCCTTTGTGTCCCCTCGGTCATTATGTTTCTGCTTTGGGCAATGAAATGAACAACTCTTCGCGACTTCAGGGGTTTTTGTCCCATCATGTCTCTGCCTCTTTGTACTCTGCGTCCTCCATACTCCCACCTTTTCCTTCACAACACAGACTTTTCCCCGTGAAACTGCTTTCTTTCATTCCTCCATTTCTTTTCTCCCAAAATTCTGTTTTTCCTCAGACACACTCACATATTCTCCATCATCAGCTCTTCGGACCTTGCACAACTCCCTTGCCTGATCTTTTCCCCCTTATTTACCTTTCCTCTCTCACCATTTACGACTATCCGATTCTCTCTCCTTTCCTGAGCCTGAGGGCTCCCGGGACTCAGTGGCTGACCACACACTCATTCTCTCTCCTAATCGCCACCTCTCCTCGACCCGCTCTCCTCCGCGCTTTTTCTTTCACCTCCCTCACAATTATCCTTCCCGTCCTGTCACAATGTACTCCTCTGAGGAGCTCTGGAACACCACCGAGCACGTATGGATCAACGGCTCCAAGGCAAACTTCTCTCTGCGAAGACACGGGGAAGATGAGGAGGAGGAAGATGATCAGCACCCCTTCCTCACAGACGCCTGGCTGGTCCCCCTCTTCTTCTCCCTCATCATGCTGGTTGGACTGGTGGGAAACTCTCTGGTTATATATGTAATTTCCAAACACAGGCAGATGAGGACGGCAACCAACTTCTACATAGGTGAGGAAGAGAAAAAGAAACTGCATTCAAACACAGCTTACTTTGTCATGAAATCCAAGTGCATCAACTCCAAATAGATCCTATAGATATTTCATGCAGGTCTCTTTCATCTGTCTAGATTGCATGCCAACAGTGGATTCAAAAGAACTTCAGGGGCACCCGAGGGAGCTGAATTTCAATGTACACTTTGTCCAATTACTAAACAGCTGTGTGTAAAAATGTCAATTACGTGTTTCATAAAAAAAGGCTTCACTTTCACCATGAGGCTGAGAGACAGGTACCCAGATGCGTCCTGAATTTGAAAATCTAAACACGTGGAATAGTTATCTGCCGAGAGTGTTTTGGAGATCTTGCTGCATATAATTTGGAAAAATTGACTTGTGCAAGTAAATTATTTCTATGGCTGAAGAGCTCAGGGCTTAAAATGTGTTTCGCTTGTTTGCGCTTATTTACAGAGCTCGGCAACTCTGCGGATAATGCACTTCATTATTTATACTTCTGTTTCCATTGAGCTTTGCATTTATTGACACATGAATTCACCTCAAACAAGCAATTACAACTTTTTGTGCTATTTAGATAATTCTTTCAAATTTCCAGCTTTTCTATTCAGATTTTCTTGATACACAAATTAAAAATGCACATAAAAACAGGTTGGTGGATAGATGCTGTCATTAATCTCAGGTGTACCAAGTAAAACAAGAGAAATCAAAGGAGTGCATCGATCACGCGCTGGCCTCACGTCTCCTGTGGTTTTCAGTGCGCTGGCTTGAATCCTGGGTGATTGATTTCTGTTGTTAAAGTCAGTTACAGCACGTCTGATAGAGCTTTGCAGTCACCTGTCACTTGGGAAGAATTGCAACGGTGACTAATTGAGGTTAAGTCAGCGGGAGATAAGAATTAAAATAATAAAACACCTAAAATAATAAAAAGGCATGTCACATAGATACATAGCTTGTCTGTTTTGTGCGAATCTGCGATTTACCGTTTATCATTTCCGTCTCTGTTTGCATATTGCACCATGTATGTGTCATGATTTTAATCTTGGATAATGTGCCATGGCCAGAGCATTGAATCAGTTTAATATTCAGCAGCATTAGATTAGCACCTGCACCATCTGCCCACCCTTTCAACATAATGGGCCAGCTACTATAACGGGATTAGATCAGCGGGTAAAACAAATAGGAAACAGCGTGTGGCTGAATGAAAAATACACTACACACTAAATCTAGAAAAAATGAAAAGCAAGATCAGACTGCAACCTCTGCTTGGTGCTCTATCTAAACATACATTTGTGTTTTTGTGTGTATTCATATGAAGATACTGTGTAGGCAATGTGGATTTAAATCAGCAGTTAGCATGTTTTTGCACATCTGTGTTTATGTGTACTGTAGGACCTGTTGTCAGTCCATCAAGAGTTTCTCTACAGCACCTCATCAAGTAAACACGTGCTGAATTTGAAGCACGCTCTTAGTACTTGACATCAAATGCAACCGATTCACCTTACGTACCATAAAGCTTTTTTAGAGTCACCAAACAATCAGAGACAACCGTGGTGGAGACAGAAACTACAGTTCAATTATCAAAACTAAACACAATAACCTTCAGGAAGGTATTATTTACTGCATGGGAATTGCACAGGATTGCATTAGCAAATGTTGCAAATGTGTCCCTCTTTGTCAGGTAGTTAAAAGTATACCCACAGATACAATTGTCTGTCTGTTAAACACTGCACACCAGACATCCTGTGTGTTGTTTTCTCTTTGTGCAGCAAACCTGGCTGCCACCGACATCATTTTCTTGGTGTGCTGCGTCCCCTTCACTGCCACCCTCTATCCCCTCCCTGGATGGATCTTTGGCAACTTCATGTGCAAATTTGTTGCCTTTCTACAGCAGGTAAAAGCATGACTAATATTTTTTTTTATCACATCACAATCATAATTTCAATTTTCCTGGCTCAAAAATGTGCGTTCACACACAAAGACGTATTATTTTGCTGTGTGAAACGGAGAAATTGTTGCTCTTAAGTTGATCAAAACCTGATAATATTAAAATTATAATATTATGATTAAATAAATCTACTTACAGCAATGAAATTTAGGACCATTTTAGGTACAACCAGACACCTTCACCATGAGCAACAAAATATGCACGGACTTCATGACTCAGCTGCATGTCAGAGAAAACTCATCTTTTAAATCCACTCAAGGAGGTCACAGTCTGTCTATCCGAGATGTTGCATTCATTGACGTTTTTTCAAAAGAGTTTAATTTACATAGCTGACAGATGATGACAGTCGGATGTCAAAGCAACTACCAAACTCCAGCAGGAAAAAAAAGCACAGGAGGGGAAGCATAAAACAGCAGCAACCATTTAGAGAGACCAAAATGTTTCTACAAGTTGTAGTAGCACACATTTTAAAGAAATATTTAGATGTATGCCACCATCTGACCCAAGAGTCGACTCACACCAACCTTACAGGATGCTTAAAGCAAAGATGTTGAGCCTTGAGGCAGAGCCATAGACGTATATAAGTGTATATAAGACGTGGATGTATTCATTGAGACTTCACCAATTGGTTTGTCCCGCCCTAAAGCATACCTTGCTTTATGGTTTATTTTACTCTAAATGGGACAAAGAGTTACAAAATGAACATCATGTTGTATTGAAGTAGGCTTGAAATGAGCGATTGAGACAATAAACTCATATTTACAATGTACTGAAGTAATAAATCAAGTGAGAAGTAGGGTCATTGTCACAACATCTTTTTTGCAACCAGAGGAGTCGCCCCCTGCTGGCCATTAGAAAGAAGGCACTTCTTCACACTTCAGGTTGCCGCCTGGCCAGCGCTTCCTCCTTGTTTTTCGTTGACCAATGCACAACTAAAGGAATGACAGCTCTATGTGTCGTTCCCTAAAAGCATGCATGCTGAACAAAAGCTTATTGCTTGTAAGCATTAATTCATTTTTTGGGCCACTTGGGGACAATGCTAATTAGCTGTAAACACAACACTGACATATTATCAACAGGGGTCACATGTTCACAAAGACGTTTTATCCTTGTACTGTATGTGGAACATTTTGCCAGTTTTTGTCTTTATTTCAAACCCACCTACTTACAGGAGTGGAATCAATCAATCAGCTTCGCACAATGCGTAGTTCTCAGTTGAAGAAGCAGCTTAAAGTTTGGATAAATGCATCATTAAGGAGAAGCCAAGCAAAGATTGCAACTTGTTGGCTCCATGCAGCTTATTCAAATAGGATAGCCAATTAAAATATACTTAAACCCACATCGTGAGGCAAATGAGTGTGCGTCAAGCTCAGTCAGACATTAAAAACCCACGCTTCCCGACTACACTGTAATTACACTTTAATAACATGCACTAATAACTGTGGAGGACTAAAAATATGCTCCGTTTTCACCCAGACACAAGTAGCTTGACAAGGCCATACTGTCACTCAGGATCATACAGAAGTGGAGGATTACCGTGGAACCTGTTTAGTTATTAAGCAACATGTCAAGAAATACAAAATCTAGAGCCACACTGTCCTCGGGTGAAAAAAAAGAAGTGAAGCTCCTTTAGAAAACTGAGCTCGACGAAAACATGCTGTAAATTCAATTCATTTTGTTTGGAGATTAAAAGTATACCTCATTCATTTTAAAGCTAGAAGGGAGGAGGAGATGATCTGTCTGATGAAGACATTTTCTTTTGAATGCAGAATGAAGAGATGTTCACGACTAATTTAAGCATTAAAGAGGAAGATGTCAGTCTGAGAAGCGGCCCAACAACACAGGCAGGGAGGCAGAAAGGCTAAAAGCATTTTTAATTGAAAACACAGGATTTAGTTTATGCCTATGGATTCTAAGACCCTATGAGCTTGTCTTTGGTGAAACAATGACTCTTGAGGAAAACGATTGAACCCAAATCTTCTCTTTTTGGAAAAGCAATTTTCTGTCTGTTTCATCCAACTGTCTTCTCTGTCTTTCATCAACTCGCTTTTTCTGTCTCAGTTGCATTCTTTTGTCCAAGAAATAGTGACTGTTATCCTGAGTAGTGTCTCAAAATGTCCACATTTGAATAAAAACATTAAAAAGGGAAAAATCAGATGAAGTGAACTAAGCCTGCTGTGTTGACATCCATCATCAGTCTCTGTTAAAGCAACATCGCATGACAGATTGCTCTTCTATACTTCATATAGTACAACTGATTGTACCACACAAGGAAACAACCAAGGGCTTGATAGGATTGTTGATCAGTCTCTGCGACTACTTTAAAAGCTGGCACCAAAATGTTCGCTTTTGAAACTGATTTTCCACTCGCACAAACGAGATATAACGTGGTAATTGGTGAGTTTTAGAGGTGTTGCTGGCAGATTACATTTGGACAAAGTCATATTGATCGAATAGATATAAATTGTATCAATCTTCTCACCTAAATCTCATCAAGAAAGCAAAAAAGAATAATTACCAAATTGTTAACTATTCCTTTAAAGCCGTCTAAAACGTCTCAGGTCTACCACGACATACGTGACTATGAAACCAGAGGAAGTCCTTGCCAAGTCTTTGCACACAGAATGTTTAACCATTGAGAATAGTAATGCCACTAAGTGATGATAGTATTAAACTTACATCCCTATACAGCGTGGGGTGCAAGATCCATATGACTCCTAGTTTGGCTCAGAAAAACAGCAAGAAAGAACCCAAAAGCAGGACTCACAGGCAGATAAGTTAAGATTATTCTTCACGTTTACTTTACAAAAAACAAGCACAGGTCAAAACCAGGTATTGGCAGTCATGAACAGGCAAATTTATACAAGTAGAGAATCCTCCGTGGATCAGGCAGGCAGAACAGCGGTGGGAAAGCTAGGGTGGATACAAACTAGACAATCTGGCAAAGATAGATACTGCAAGACTAATGAGACAGGGGCAGGTGAAGGGAATGGCGGGAGAAGGGGTTACTGCAGGTCAGGCAGGACAGGGCGTCAAATGTGACTGAGACCGAGCGAGAGTTAATATATCACAGGGAAAACAGCAGGCTATAGAATAGAGCTGCCTGTAGTCTTGCCACAACTAATTAGCATTCATGAATTTTTAAATTGATAAATAATATACACTGAAACTATGGATTTTTTTTTAATCCCAAGGGAAAAAGGGGGAATATGAGAGAGGGTCACAGTGAAAACCATCCATCCATCATGTCCAACTGTATGTTTTCTGCAAAACAACGTTAAGCTTTCAAACATTGGTTGCAAAAATCACCTCTCCACACACATATTTTGTAATATTCATGCAACTAGTGGGACAAAACTTGTTTTTTGTTCTGTCCTGTAGCACCATCCTCCAAACGGACTTTAGATCCATTTCAAAAGGAACTGTTTTTCATGTTCTTGTTGGGTGTAATATGTTTTGCAGCCTCTTGGGGGAACTAATGGGGCTTTACACTTTTAGTCATGCAACTACAGTATTATCTTGTGAAAATCTGCTGCAGACATCTGTGGATGTTGTTAGATTTGACACTGCGTGTCGCTGTCTGTTCTTTCCTCTTCCTTATTTTGGTGCAAGACATTTTAACCAATCTCAAATTCAACATTTATTGAAGCAGGTGTTACTGTTTCAGACACACGACACAATGAATTCCAGTTTGTTCACAAGAAATACGCCTGCCCACTGTCTGTGATTTAACGGATGAGTAAAGCAACTTGTTTTGTACAGCAGTGAAGCTTGATAACATGTTTTTCTCTCCATAACAGAAAGAGAAAAACAAGTACAATTGTTGTTTATGACTTCACAGAAGATACTGCTACTTGCATTTGTTCCTGTATCCCCTTTGAAAGTGAGCAGCCACATCTCTCCTTTCATTCTTATTTCTGGTTCACATTGAAGAACTTTCCATCTTCAACAAATGGACCCGAGGGATAGTTCTACTTTCACACCACTTACACCTTCATCTCTATTCTGAGAGAAGACCTTGAGTACAGATAGCTTCTCTTTGAGATTCTACAGTTTGAACCACTTACGTTGTGTTGAGGTTACAGAAGTAACCATAATGGGCCGTGATTCAAACGGGTCCTCTCCAACCAATACTATACATCAGTATAGATTAGATCGTTTTTATGTTGATGAATATTTAAAGTGATGGCATAAAATCTGAGTTTTCTTCAAAGCTACATATGTTGAACTGCATTTTCAATAATTGTAAAAGATCAAAAGAAAAATGCAGAGGCCCTACTAGACTAATATGTCGTCTTATTCTTTATTCTCTATTAAAAGGAGTGTCTTCAAAGCAGTAAATGTAAATATCTTGCACATATATCTCCCATTCCTTTGAATAGACATTATGCATTGAAGATAACCGGGTATAGTGTGTTCTTACCGCACCTGGCATCTTTAAAATTGAGGGATTGCGCTACCTGCTTCCTCAACATTGAACTCATCATGTCCCCTTTCTGACTCTCATCATATCCTTTGAAACACCGATGTGTTGCTCCAAACATGGAGGGTAATGGGTGCATCACAGTCGCACTTAACAGCAGGAGAGAGAAAGGTAGCGGCAGATACCTCGACATAAGAGGACTATTTGGAAAAGAGCATGGAGAGAGCTTCTGACCCCCTCATTTGTCACTGCTGCTGCTGCTGCTGCACACATTTCAAAGCAATATGGACAAGCTTGCCTACATATAACACATCAGAGATCCGTGTATTTGAAGTAAAGATTTTTGTGAAGGGGATGAAAGGTCTTGTTTTCAGTTTCATCCTGCTCTACTGAAAATCGATGTACAGATGTGTATGAAAGGAAAGCATCAATAGAGATATCAAGGGGGATTTCTAGAACATAATCTACTAGAATGATTTTGTAGCAGCAGGTGATGTTACATGAAATTTTAGAGACTGTGGTTTCTGTGTGAGTCATATTTCGCAAGTACCTAAACATTTCTGTTGCAACAGGAATTCCACATTAAAGTCAAAATTAACATTCTGATGCGTCTGCCTTTAATTGAATCAAGCACCATTGAGCACCATTAAAAAATGAAATTGAATGATTTGTTCATATGCTAATTAGAAATACTTATTGCAAATGCAGCTTCCGCTCTGCTTCCTCTCCCTCTGTATGCTTTTCCTTGCTCGCTCTTCAGTTTAAAAGAGCTCATTAGCAAAAACTCTCTTTTTGCTTCTTATTACGAAACAGTCAGGTACAAATCAGGTTCGGTTTCAGGTTCAGGTGGCTGAAAAGACAAAAGACAAGTAGCAAGAAATAGGCTGGTTATATACTGAAGGGCTAATGAGGGAAAGTGAAAACAGGTGAGAAGGTGAATGAGAGGCATCAGGTGACTGGGACAGGTGGGACAGTCCAAGGGCATCTGGTGGATATACGTAAAATGGCAATGCATGCTGGGGGAAGTGAGAATGTGGCTAAAGGGAAGGACAGAGAGGCAGTTTAAGAGAAAAGCAAGACTGAGGCCAACTATGGCTGCGGAAGAATAGTCGAACAATTTAGTTCTAGATGATGGTTTAGGCAACAAAATGTTAGGAAATGATTGACAATCTTTACCTCAGCGTAAGCCCTGTGAGGGCCTAAACATAAAATAGTTTGAACATGCTTTGTTGCTCCTGGTGGATATTGGAAAAATATGTTGTCAGCGGACGTTTTGCAGACACGTAAATTAAAGTTTCCTCATTGTGTCGATATAGAGTGTTCCTATTCTCTCCAAATATATTTGCTATTTCAAATTAGTTGGATAAAAGTTTCATTTATTGGCTGTAGGGGGTGGAAGTTGGGGTTCGCAGAACAGAATATGTGTAAATCATGTGTGTTTTACTGTCTTTGCCAGGTGACAGTCCAAGCCACCTGCATCACTCTGACAGCTATGAGCGGGGACCGCTGTTACGTCACCGTCTACCCTCTGAAATCTCTCCGTCACCGCACCCCAAAAGTAGCCATGATTGTCAGCGTCTGCATTTGGATTGGTATGTCCTGCTCATTTAATGAAAGTCACTCTCCCACCATTTCCTCTAAGTACATTAAATCTTTCTTTTTTTTAATGAATTCACCACAGAGTTAATGAGTAATTAGGACCACTTCAATATAAAGTGTGTGAGGGAATTAGCTTGCATGATGAACTAACACAATCCTTGTGCTTTCCAGGCTCCTTCATTCTGTCTACCCCAATTTTAATGTACCAGCGTATAGAGGAAGGTTACTGGTACGGTCCGAGGCAGTACTGCATGGAGAGATTCCCCTCAAAGACACACGAGAGGGCTTTCATCCTCTATCAGTTTATTGCTGCCTACCTGCTGCCCGTCCTCACGATCTCCTTCTGCTACACTCTGATGGTGAAGAGGGTGGGCCAGCCCACTGTGGAGCCTGTCGACAACAACTATCAGGTAGGAACAAGGTTTGTTTGGTTTGGTTTTCCGCTTAGTATTCCTTGACTTAGCATATTAAAGATTTGACTGTAAGCTCTTGCTTCTAATTGTCAGCTAATTAAAAGTTAGAAAAGGTCTTCTCTTTTCTTCTCTGGTGACACTACCTTTCCCTTCATAGTGTTTTTTGTCTTGCTTTGATATTTGCTGTCTTTGAAAATGACTTTTAAAGCAGCTTTAATGTATCAAATGTCACTCATAATAACAAACCCAGAGAGAACTAACCAACTCTGCTGCTCCCCTTAGCTTTATTATTTTAGTTTTTAATAAACACAGATTGCACAAAACAGTCTAGCGGTGAACTTTACGCAAGTAACACAAGGTGAAAATTCAATTATTCTCCTCTCATCTTCTCCTCAGGTCAACCTCCTGTCTGAGAGAACTATCAGTATCAGGAGCAAAGTCTCCAAGATGGTGGTAGTAATCGTCCTCCTCTTCGCCATTTGCTGGGGTCCCATCCAGATCTTTGTCCTCTTCCAATCTTTCCATCCTAACTACCAGCCCAACTACACCACATACAAGATAAAGACGTGGGCCAACTGCATGTCCTACGCCAACTCATCGGTCAACCCCATAGTTTACGGATTCATGGGAGCCACCTTCCAAAAGTCCTTCAGGAAGACCTTCCCGTTTCTGTTCAAGCACAAGGTCAGAGATAGCAGCATGGCTTCCAGGACTGCCAACGCTGAGATCAAGTTCGTTGCTGCCGAAGAAGGCAACAATAACAATGCAGCAAATTGAATCTGACAATTAAAAAACAGCAACAATGAGATTATTGCTTGTATCCAGAGCAATCGCTGCAAGAAGATTAAAAACAAACAATTTCTAGCCATGGGTTCATTGTGTGAATGTCTTCATAGAGCAACTGGCTGATTGCAAAAGCACAGACCTTGTTTGACGTATTTTTGTTATGTTAAATACAACTAATTAAAGATTTTATTTGGGGAAACAGAGATTCATAATACAGAGGGACATGAACAGTGTTTGGCACAATATATCACCTGTTTGACAGCCAAGGCCAGGCAGTGTTGGCACATTACATCACCCATCGTGCTGCCAAACACCACAGCCGTACAGAGGACAGCCGTACACATCTGATGACGAGAGAGTAAACCTTTGCCTGAAAGCTGCCGGCATGAGTCCTAATACTATAATCCCTGTAAGATCCTGGCTGACAAGGTCTGCAGCTTTGGTATACACCATTCATTATTTGGACAGCTGAGGATATTTTGTATTCTGAGACACATGAGAATATGGTATTTTGGAAATGACAGTGGACAATTAATACACAAGAACAGATGCCTATGGACATGTTTTGTTTCTTCAATTTGCTCCTTTCTCTGGAGAAAAAGAGAGACATTCAAGAGACTCTTTCTGTATCTGACATTCTGGGAAGCAGCTAACACTGTAATATTTCTGAAAGGAATAGTTTGACATTGTGGGAAATATACCTTTTGCCTTTCTTGCGGAGAGTTAAACGAGAAGATTGTGACCGCTTTCATGGTGATTAGGTGATTAGCTTAGCTTAGCATAAAGACTGGAAACACGGGGCAACAGCTAACCTGGTTTATTCAAAGATCAAAAAAGCACCTGTAAAGATCATTAGTATTGAATTTGTTTAACCAGGCTGTTTTTCATCAAGAAACAGAATATACAAAGGTGTTAATGGGCGTATTTATTTTACTTTGGACAGAGCCAATTCCCCCTATTTCCACCCTTTATGGTAAGATGAATCATATTGAAGTTGTTATGATTAAGAACTTCATTTCAGTTTTTCAAACTTGTAAATAGTGTTCATGTCAAATCACAAGTTGTAATAAAAACTTATTTTGAACATCTCACTTAGCAATTAACGATACAGAAAGTCTGGCGTTTAATGTATTTCCAGCCACATTTCATTGATGTGATGTTATATTGTCGGCTCACGTATTTTTAATCCTCAAATGAACTTTGTAACCATAAAACCGTCTTCAGTTGTCTAGTTGTGAACGCTGCATTAACACACTGACGTTCCTAAAAATGTCATGCTATTCCTTTAAATAATTGGACTGACATTGGATGTCGGGTATTTATTGTATCGTGAATCTGCGCGATAGAGTCCCTTCCCTCCTTTCAACTTTTGCAACCCAAACAACCTGAACACTAAAAGCTTCATCAGTTGTGCTTATTTTTTGTGCTCCCAATATTGTTTGGCTAATTTTGCAAACACCTCGCTGTTGTCTGTCTCAAGTGGGGCAGATTATGATGGAGGTGGCGTCAGAAAAATAGAAGCATGTTTTAAGTTTCTTTTTTCTCCCTCCACAATAACAGTAAGCTCAGGATAACATGGGGTTAAAGTTTATTTTTGATCAGAATCCAACAACACAAAAGCCCGCATCCAACTGAATGTGAGTTTCTCTGCTGTCAAATGTGATGAGTGGGATCTGGCTGATACAGGGGTTATGACAGGTGAAGCATGGACAGTGTTTACCTTTCTTTTGTGTCCCGCACACAAACATTCACACCTTCCTCACACAGAGGCATGCACATGCATGTTCACCCGGTACATCCAGGTGTTGTTTATTGGAATCAGTTGTTACATCTTTGAGAAACACCCTTGTATGATCTTGTCAGGCTGACTAAATTCTAAATGGTGGAGGTGACCCGTATGGCCTGTTCCCTGTTGTGAGATGGAAGTAACACCCATCATTGTTAATACATCTACAGAAACCCTGCCAGCTCATTACACTCTAGATGCTGTCCTTTTCTTTTTATCCCACATAGTGACTTTCAAAATCAGGACTTCATAGAAAATCTGCTAATGTAATTCTCATTTGAATTTTAGATGATGTGAGACTTGCTGTAATCAGGACACCAAAGCGTGTGTGCACCTGAGTGGTTTTGGCTGCCATAATTAGACATGAATAGTTAACAAAAACGTGCTGTCGTTAATTGAGATATAATTTGAGCACAAGTGGACAAACCTTTATCTGTGGCCACCTTAAGGTCACTGAACAACGCATCCTCAAAAAAAATTACTCGTCATTTTTTATTGCGTTTTCCTACGAAAGTCCAGAAACACCCGTCAATTTACGCTCGTTACACGCATACTGTCTTTAACTTCCGAAACAGCTTAGCTAGGTTAAGGCAACAAAACTAATAGATCATATTTTGGGTTAAAATAACTATGGAAGTGACGATACTTAAATTCGGAAGTTAGGTGACTAAGAAATCAACGTTGACTTTTCTCACGCAGCACGAACAGTAGTCTGCTGGGGGAAAGACCGGTTTTGACATATCCACCTACCCTCCCTCCCTCCCTTGGTCTGATTTAATAAAATATCATGTTTTGGGTTCAAATAAGTATGTTAATGGTTTGGTTTGACACAGGACATGAACACCAGTTTCCTGTGTATAAGTCCTGTGTCTTCCCTACACGTCTTTGATTAAATGTATTTATTATGTCTATGAAAATATGTTCCCTCGCAACATAAACGAGCACAGATTAATCGTATGGGAAAGACCAGGCTGAATTATATGTATCCCTGAAGTACTTCTTTTTTTTTTTAAAGCACCTTGAATATAATTTTATTCAAATGAGTTTCTCTCTGAAAGTAGGAAGTGATAAGACCTCCATCTATAATTATCTTAGTCTACAAAAAGCAAGGTCCCTCAGTTTCATCTGCAAATTCAAAATGGAATATCTTGTATGAAGTGCACTGCAAAGCCATTTATTTTATCTGAGTGCTTCTGTCATGTCTTAACATGTAATGCTAATGACTGATTGTTGCTTTTTTAACGTATGTTAATTGTGCTGCATTTATTCCAAAGAGTGTATTGTACATCCATTGGGACTGAGGTCATCAATAATATGTAGTTTTCTGCTTCATGTTTAGTATTCTCTTGTATCTACGCTTATTCTGACATTGTGATTAGTACATGGCTGTCCTTGTTCGGAAATATCTTCACTAAAGCTTATTAAACCTTGAACAATAAAACAGAGTGACACATGTTTGGGTTGGCCAAATAACTTGAGCTGCAGTGATGATTTGATAATTCCTCAGGGTTAAGTGAAATCCTGTCTGTAGTAAGTTTATTTTTAACTCATTTTGTTGGTGCCGATCATGAATTATCCTGCAAATAGTGATGTTGCTATCGCAGAGCGCTGCATAGTTTTTGATTAGCTGAATTAATGCTTTTCATTTGTACTGGGAATCATCATGAAACAATGTTTTTCTTTCTTGTTGCCCATTAAAAAAAAAAAAAAGACTTGTCTGCTAACTTGTTGATTTCTATTTAAGTAATTATTAGAGTCTACTAAGTGAATCAATTGTCTTCAGTAGAGTTGAAAATAGAAGCAGAAATTACAACCAATTGGCTTTTACTCTCGCATTGATTATTAGTATACGTAATAGGATTTAATTGGATGTATAATTTGGGGGAATCTTTCAATTTTAGGGATTCACCTCATGGTGTTTTCTAAAGTAAGTCACAATATTTGGATCCACAGAATAGTTTTGGTGGTAAAAGACAAGTTTTGCCATTAAATGTGTAATGTGTAAGCAAATGTGTCCGTTGAATATAAAGAAAAGCTTTATCTTCAAATGTCAGGGATTGACACAAATGTTATGACGAGAGACCTGAGTGCTTTTTTATTTTCAGTATTTTGAGCTCTTTCACTGCGTCATCAGCCTCTGTGTACAATGAAACAGTCCTATAGTACATAGTACCGAATGGAAAACCTCGCAAAAGAACATTCCCCATTACTGATTTTCAGACATTAAAGAAACAAAAAACTAAACAGACAATAACGCGACAACAACCATGACTCACCATTCCTGAACAGAAGATCTACCCACACTGTGCACCAATTTACTGAGTCATGATGACCTTAATAACAATAACTAGTCTACACTCCTTTGTTGTCTATTTAGCACTGAGTTAACTGTTTTGTGAAAAACACATGAACAGCGTTACAGGTTGAGCTAAATTAAGGCTGCAGGAAGCAGCAAGTAGTCAGAATGTGGGAGGATTGATTCAGGTTTAAGCCGGTAACACAAAAACCACGGGGTACTCATGTATACTCATTGTACTCTGTGTATCTTGTGCTCTCCTATGACACATTTCATAATGTAGCCATTATACATTTACCCTGTATAGATTATTTTTGTGAATATGCTTTTCTGCACACATTTTCTGAAAATATCTGTCTCTCTAGCCGCTAAATGCTCCACCATGTTCTGATGTCGAGCAGGTTTTTGCCTGCAGTCCAAAATGACAAAATGACACAGTGAGACTGAACCAAAACCCGAAAAGTTGCAGGCCAGACAGCTAAACAATGAGCTCAAACTCACTATAATTCCCTGTATCACTATGAGCAACGCCTTTCACATTGTCATTTGATACATTGTTATTTTAGCTCAAAATATAGATGATAGACGCTTTAAGTATGGTGAATGTTACATAAAAGATTCTTGTTATAGTGTATTACTATTAGGTGCTGAAATACTGTCTACAGTGCAAAACTGCAAAAAATTCTACTTTTCCAAGTCGTGACCTCTGCCTTTTACCACGGCAATATTTGTTGTTGTAAAAGATTTAATTAACAAAGTGAATTCTCAGCTGAGGCACACTTTTTTCCTCTGCTGGGCTTATAATTCAATTATTTTTTTTTACCTCCTCCATCAAAGGTTTCTTTTGACATTTTATTAAAGGAGCTGGCGTTGTTGAGGGTTTTCATTCTGTGGCTATTTTCTATTTGTAGTCTCTTGCCGTTCGTTAAAGATCCAGGACGTTCTCTCTTCGTAAACCACTCCCACCTTTGTGCTGTTATTACAGCAAGCACACGGCAAAAGGAAATGGGACTAAGCCTTGTAAAGATAAATCAATAGAAAGCAACACAATGAATGAACCAGTTTTAGCAGCAATGGTCTCATTTTTCCACAGCAGAACATAAAAAGCTGGAGAATGATACACTGTGGTGAAAGAGGATCTAAGTAAGCAATCAGTTTTGCTCCTTTGGAGAGTTCTTTAACGTCAGTAATTTGTCTTTTCTCTAAGCCCTGGAGTTTTTATGTTGAAATCGACTTTCATAAAAAAAGCAACTCAGCGTCTTAAGTGATAAATTTGTGACTTTTACTCAAAGTTCTACTTACTTTTACTGTACATGATTAATAGTTAACATCCCGATCTTAACTATGCTTGAGGCTATTCTAATAGTTTCTCCACCATTTACAATGTATGTCTGAAATGTGTGTTTACATACTTTTGTGTACTTTTGGTCCAGTTTTTTTTTCTGGTTCGGGCTCGGCCCCTTCTAAAGATCAATTTAAGGGAAATACATTGTCAAATTTTAGTGTGTATTAATTCTGTTTTGTGACAGTGTCTCCAAGCACAAACCGAGGCTCAGAAAAACATGTTTTTCCAAGTTTGATGAGGAATAACTTGACTGGCCTGCACGGAGTCCTGTCCAGCACTTTTGGCATGAATTTGAACAGACCGGTTGCCCAACATCTGCGTCTGACCTTGTTAATTCTCTTGTGGCTGAGTGGGAGAATTTCCCCGCAATCGAGTTTTTAAAGCTCGTGGGAAGCTTTGCAGAAGAGTGAAGGTTGCTTTCAATGCACTTGGTTTTAGAATGAGATTGCAAATGGAGGTACAGTATAATCTCCACGTACTTTCAGCCATTAGATGTATTTTACGTAACTTTGCATTAGCAACATTGCATTTTTCTAATAAACCAATTTACAGAATTTATAACTCAGCATCCCCGCTGTCCCTCTTCTACCTGCCCACACCTGTTGTCTGGACGTCTCAGGTCCTGACAGACAAATAACACCGTACCTCTTTCTGTGGGCTTCCTTCTACCTGTGGCGTCCCACCTGTTGTCTCTCAGTTACTTTGGCAGCTGCTCTTCATGCGAGCAGAAGACAATAGATAAAGCTATATCAGCTTATCTGTCCACCGGTAAACATCTCCGAATTCGGTGTTGTGTTTTATCTAATAGACTCATGAACCTCTTCACCTGCCTATCAATATGACACAAACTGTTCTACATGATTAATGATCCCACCTGGCTGAACGTGCGGCTCCCACAGGAAATGAATCTTCAGAATAGAAAATGCAACAACGATGATTAAAAATGGTCTGGAGAAAAGCCAAGGGAGGTGCATGGGCTGCTATTTACCATCCTGTTTAAAGCCTTGCCACTTGACAGTAAACTGGAAGTGTGATAGAAAGCAAAAATAAATTTTAATGTCAATCTTACAATGACATCATTTTCCCGCTAGTGCATGCTGGTAAATATAGTTGTATTTACGCCAAACGAGTTTAGGGGCTCATTTTGTGAGCGGGCGATCCATCACTCACTGAGGGAGACACTCTCATCGGGTCTGACTTTTGTTGCGTATGGTTCTATGTCCTGCTGTGAAGGTTTGTGCTTGGGTGTGTGTGTGTGCATGTTTGTGTATTCTGTGTCTTTTGAGTTCTAGGTGCAGCTCCCTGACGAGTGATTGAGGGCACCTGGATGAAGATGTGGGTTACCTACGTATATAAGCGCCTCCTTGCTCCGCCCTCGCTCTGTCTCATCTGCCTGGCACCAGACCCTGGTCTGCAGTTGGATTTGTGCGTGACAGTTTATTTGTGTCCTGTAAATAAACTGACAGCGGTGGTTGTTGAATCTAACTTGATGTGGTGTCCTTCCTTATGTTGCGACTCCCGAGCCGGTCGTAACACTTTGATTATCTTGACAACACAATTACCTGTAATTACTGCCAAGAGCAATTTGATGTCTTTGCTTTTCCAACTATGGTTTTCCCCTAATGCTTCACTCATAACATGACACAGACGTTTTACAGTGTTTCTCATGACCAGTGCGTCCATCCACTAGTTTTAATGCACAGTTTGCATAAAATGACCTGAGTGTTAACATTTTATTTTTAAAAGTCAACAAAAACATGGTGGAAAAGCCATATTTCTATCATATCGATTCGTCTTATTTTCATTGCGTGAGGTTTGACTGGTGGATTAATAGCACAATATTGGTCGATTAGCTACACCACAATACCACAGCTGGCAGCATTACACTTTACACTCTTGTCCTGCAGTGTGAGAACTAATGTGTTGCTGAAAGACAAGTCACTTCTTGCGTCTTGTCACGGAGTAAAGTCAAGATCAATAGCGATCACTCAAATCCATGAGCTGCTTCAAGTCAAAGTAAGCTAAAGCCTTTCTCACAGAGGGATTCTGGAGAGCTGCTCTTTAGTCCTATCTCTGCCATCATGAAGAGTGGCAGTTCTATGATTGAGCTCATTTAAAAGCACAGGTTCAAAAAAGACACCGGGGAGCTCCTCAGCTCAGAAGCCCATGAAAAGGAATCGTGAATCAGAAGAAACAGACAACTATATAGAAGCGAACACATAAAAGTTAGAACTGAGACGGTGAAAGGTGTGACATAAAGTCAGGGTCATAAGTATTTGGACTGTGACACAATTTTTCAAATTTTGCCTCTTTACACGACTCCAATGGATTTGAAATGAAGCAGTCAATATGTGGTTGAAGTGTAGACTTTCATCAAAAAGGTGTCAATGCAACTGAAGGAGGCCATTATTAGGTTGAAAAAACTTAACGAACCTATCAGACAGATAGAAACATTAGAATTGACCAGTTTGGTGCGTTCTTAAAGAGAAGGAATGCACTGGCAAGCTAACCAACACCAAAAGACCCAGAAGACCACAGAAGACATCTAATGTGGATGATCGCAGAATTCTTACCTTGGTGAAGAAAAACCTCTTCATAACATCTACTGAAGTCAAGAACACTCTGGAGGATGTAGGCGTGTCATTGTCAAAGTCTACAATCAAGAGACGCCTTCATGAATCTAAACACAGAGGGTTCACAACAAGGTGCAAACCACTGGTAACACGGAAGAACAGGAAGGCCAGATTAGACTTTGCCAGAAAACATCTAAAAAAGCCTGATCAGTTTGGGAACAAGATTCTTTGGACAGATGGAACCAAGATGAACTTGTTCCCGAATGATGGGAAGAGAAAAGTGTGGAGAAGGAAAGGAACGGCTCGTGATCCGAAGCATTCCACATCATCTGTCTAATATGGTGGAGGCAGTGCTATGACATGGGCATGTATGGCTGCCAATGGAACCGGGTCACTGGTGTTCATTGATGATGTCACAGCTGATAGAAGCAGCAGGATGAGTTCTGAGATGTTTAGGGCTAAACTATCGGCTCAGATCCAGCCTAATGCTGCAAAACTGATTGGACGGCGCCTCACAGTGCAGATGGATAATGACCTGAAACATACTGTGAAAACAACCCAAGAGCTTCTCAAGGCAAAGGAACGGAATATTCTTCAATGGCGAAGTAAGTCACCTGATGTCAACCTAAGCAAGCAGGCTTTTCACTTAAGATAAAACTGAAGGCAGAAAGACCCACAAACAAGTAGCAGCTGAAGGAGGCTGCAATACAAGGTGTGACAAAGCATCTCAAAGGAGGAAACTCAGTGTTTGGTGATGTCTATGGGTGCCAGACTTCAGGATTTTCCTCAAAGTATTAAAAATAATGATTATATTCACAATTATGTTAGTTTGTCCAATTACTTTTGAGCCTCTGAAAAATGTGGGGGACTGTATAAAAATGGCCATAATTCCTCAACGGTTAATGTGATTCTTTTGTTTTATCCATTGAATTAAAGCTGAAAGTCTACACTTCTACCACACATTGACTGATTAGTGTCATATCCATTGGAGTTGTGTAAAGAGGCAAAATTAGAAAAGGTGTGTCACAGTCCAAATACTTATGGCCCTGACTGTAACTGTCTGTTCATGATCTCTTGAGAGATCAAACTGCAGTTCCTATAGAGGGAGACAGAGAGCCAGAGTCACTTAAGGAAACACTTTGGTTGCAAAGCAGCAAATCACTGTGAGAAAGGAAAAAAAAAGCTGGATGTCTGGCAGAGAGGGCTGATGATCTGTGGTCGTTTTTCTTGGCAACGCTGCATGCTCTGTGGAAGAAAACCGTTGTGTATCGACCATGTTTGTGACAGAAAAAAAATAGTCTTTTCTCAACTGCAACAGAAACACCAGTATGACTGTTGACACCACTGCTTCTTCTCTGGCCCCAAAAACCACATCAGATGATTGGGGGAGAAGAGGGGGGGGGGGGGGGCAATGAGACGTTATGTGTAACGGAGCAACTGGACTCAACTGACAGATTTTCTCCGCTCAGTGGATCGTTGTGTTGTGTAAACTGGCTGATGATTCAAATTTGGGCGTTACATGCAAAATGCTTTTCTTGTCATGTGGAGATGGAAATTGCTTCGTGGTCTTTGACTTGATGGCCTTGCAATAATGTAAAATAAAAAAAAATTGAAATGAAAGCCGTATAATTCTGGGTGGCCTGGCCTATGGTACAAGACAGCAAAAAAAACTGGTGAAAAGAAGCCTCAGCCCCGAACAGTTTGAGGACATTTCCAGCCCGCGAGCCATCCGAGCCGTCGCCACACTCAAAGTTGCTGAAATCTAGACTCTTTCCTTTTGTCTTTTTTTTTCCACTTCTTGCTTTCTTTCTGTCTCAAATAGCAAGATGAAGAATGACGACAGCGGCTTAGCGCACCAAATTGTCAGCTGAGGGTTGGAGGGGAAAATAAATGTCAGCGGTGGAAAGGCAGAGACGGTCAGACACAAAGAGGCCTTTCTACCAGCAGAACTACCTCACGTCACAACACAAGCAGGAAACCACACCACCACCACCACCACCTTGCCCCTGGGACGGAGTGTGTGTGCGAGTGTGACAGAGGTGGAGGAATGGTTTGGGGAAAAAGGGAAAAGAAAGGGGTCTGGGACATTTAATGAAACCCAATATCCTGCCTCTGGTCTAAAAATAAATGGAGCACAAAAACACAACGTAGCATGTGTGTGTTTGCATAATGTGCGTGTATGACGTATAGACTAAGTGATGCAGAGGAGAGGTGTGAGAAAGCTGTATTCATTTCACAGGTTTATTTGAGCTGAAAATGAAAACTGAAACCCCTTCTGCTCTACTGCCCCACTGTATCGCTCACACACACACATATCAACACACTCAAGTGCGTATGAGGGGGTAATGTCACTTTGATTACGGAAGCTATACCATCGGCTCTCCGCTGTATAGGCAATTAAATGGTGGAGTGAAACTTTAGAACTGCATATATTTTCTCCTCAGTGTTATTCTAAGAGTGTGTTTGTGCATGCGTCTGATAATTACTAATCACTCAACGAAGGCTATATCTCCCTAATGTTTTTTCTCTGCTGGAGTTTTCACTCTCCACGACTAAAGGTGTCACCCCGCTAGAATATAATGAAACATACATATAGAATCACAGTCACTTAATACGTGAAATGCGATGAATGTAGAGAAAGTTATGCTGGAAATAGCTGGTGCAGGAAGCTAATGACAGCTAACTCATGTGAGCTGAGTTCATGCTGGAATAAAGGAGGTCACATATAGTCCAAAGGGACAGCGCAGAAAATGCCATAGATTGTAAACTTTATTCAACATTACTGTGATTAAAAACAACATTATTATACTGTAAACAGTCAGAAAGTGCAGGGTGCAGGATGTAAAAATGAAAACAGAATAAGACAATATTTGCTGTAAATAAATTAAAGGCATCAGTTCCAAGTCATGCAGATACTTTTGGAGAGGGAGGAGCGGACACTTCATCAACAGCTGACAGTCTTCAAGTCTGAGGTGGACACGGTCAGCAGCTTTACATTCTTGGGCGCCCACATCAGTGATGACCTCACCTGGACATGTTGCATCACTCAGCTGGTCAGCACAGATGGTTCATAGAGAGCATGATATCCTGAATCAGGTTGCACCACCAGTTTTTAATCCAGTCGAGACTTTAATTCACTACCGATCAACAATGTAAAGAGGTAAAGATATTAGCATTATGTTTGGAACATGTACATTTTATTTCTTTACTATTTGCTCACTTCATTATCAAACAGCATTTTATCACATGTCAGGTCAAATGTGTAACATTCCATTGCTTTGTTTATTCTTTACTTAAAATAAATCATAAATCATACATCAGCAGGCTAACATCAGTTTTGTTGGTGGTAAGAACTAGTTCTCCTCGTATGTAAAAGTATATATGCATAGTATGTAATAAATGTACTGTATATAAAATCCGAAGAAAACAGGTGACTGAATATCTCAACTTTCTTTCCATTTTTATTCCTGTTAGTATTTAGTTTTTCTTTTCCAATTAAAATATTGTTTTTCAAATAAAAGCACTTCTTGTCTCCTCGCTCTGGTCCCTGGATCTTATGAGCTGATATTATGTGTGGAACCTGCCCGTCCCTCGCCAGCTGTGAACTCGTCATGCTCCTCACGACTTCTCATAAAGAATTAAAGGGAGATTACCTGCGGTGTTTCGTTTGGCTGAGCGCTGTATGAAAAAAAAAACACACAACAGTGACGTGACGTACGTTGCAAGGTATGAGATGAGAAGAATTCCCATGGCCTCTACTTGCATTCGTTTCATACTTTCAAGATACAGCACACATGAATGCACACACAATGCATGGGTTAGGTGACCTCCACCTCACTCACTCACAAACTGTCACACAGCTGTGAGAATTATCTGCATGTATGTGTGCGTGTGTGTGTGTGTGTGTGTGTGTGTGTGTGTGTGTGTGTGTGTAGGAGAGCACGCCAAGCCACCTGGAGCAAGGCAGGTATTATCAGTGACGGTGCCAAGAGATACTTAAAATGCAGCCACTGTGTCTAGTACTGACACACCTGTCTGGGCAGGGATCAGACCTCTGCGTGCATGTGTGTGTGTGTGTGTGTGTGTGTGTGTGTGTGTGTGTGTGTGTGTGTGTGTGTGTGTGTGTGTGTGTGTGTGTGTGTGTGTGTGTGTGTGTGTGTGTGTGTGTGTGTGTGTGTGTGTGATTGCACCTTCGTTTGACAAAGCCCCGGTTCACCCAACATTGTTTTTTTAATTTTTTAATGCACAAGGAGTGGCCAGATCAGCCAGCAGAAGTGCACATTTACTATAGCTGGAGGAATGTATCACTCAACTGCCTCCTGGCACTAACATCTTCCTTTTCCTTGTGGTCAAATGTGCACAGCTGATGAAACACAAGGGGATGGAAAATGAAATGAATGAATGAAACCTTCTGGGTGCATCCCAGTCACCTGAACGTCCCGTGAATTTTACGACTACAAACTCCACATACATGCCTGTGTAATGATGTGCTTCCATAATAGAAGCCCTGTTTCTCTGTCAAGTTAAGTTGCAGGAACTTTTATTTGTGTCTGAATTTGTTAAATGTTTCCATCTGCAGTTTAATCCATCAGGGTGGTCTTGGTAATTGCCTCATTTTGTTTAGTTGCCATCAACTTGGCACAGGTACTTGATACGTGTACCGTGCTATCAATGCACTCAGGCTGCGGTGTCGACTTTCAGGTAAAACTGACACAGAGGACACGCATCTGAAGATTTTTTCTTTTCTGTAAGTCGAGAGGCTGACGGGCGGGACAGGGTTGAACACGACTATCAAGTCTGATGTGTCTGAAAACACTGCTGCTTTTTCTTTAGCCATTTGATCTGCAGCAGTACTTTGTTATGCTGCAATGACTTTTACTTTAAAAGCTGAATTTATTTCAACAACATTTTTCAGACCTTGTATTTTATCAAAGCAAAGTTGTTGTTTTTTAGAGTTTAAAAGTTTATATTCTTAGTCAATTCAACCGGGAAGATTCATGAAAAAACGAACTGCACTATGATCATTATGTGTATAGATGATGCCCTGAAATGATTATTGCAGAATCTGAAAAATTATATTTTATTTATTTACAAAATATTCAGTTTATGTTTCTGCATTTTACATTATAATTTATGTAGTAAGTAGTAAGGACTAAATTTAGTAATGGTATAAATTATATGTAGTTTTAAAGAATTATGTTCGCATGGTATTTATCAATACGTCAATATTAAAAGGTGAGAAACAAGTGATAGCGGGTTTGTGTTCTTGAGTCGATGGTTTTTAAGAAGTAGTGTGTAGCCAAAATAAACAGCACCATCCCATAGAAAATAATGCAAGCACACTGACAAAAAAAACAACTAGAATAAGCTCTTGGAAGCAAAAATAATGAAGTTGTTTAACGGGCAAAAGGTGACAAAACAGAAAAGAAAATGCGACAAAAAAAACAAAACTTTTTGAAGTTGTGCTGAACTGAGGCATTCAGTTGTTCTTCATTTGTTATCAGAGTGTGTCATGAGGCCTCATTTGTACACTGAGCATTGTGAGAAACGGCCCAGAGGTCTCAGACCATCTGACTTTTCAGGGACGAGCATTGATTTCAGTCAAGACATTTTATGACAAATGGTGTTTCTGTTTGGTTGCCAGTGTTTAGAGAGACGATAGTGATAGTTTCCCCTTTTCAAGCCATGGATCACATGTCTTGAGCATAAATACAGTCACATACAGTCACACACACTCTCTCACACACACGCACACACACACACATACACACACACTCTCTCTCTAAAGACAGTCTAAATGAAGTATTGAGATCATAAAAAGATGCATGTCAGAGCAGCTGTGAAAGCAGTTTTTTTTATTCAACCAGGATTTGATAAAGGCTTTGAAAGCTAAAAAAAAATGTTTACTGGTTAAAAAAACTTTTCATCCCATGCCTATATTGCATTATAAACACACTTAAAGCATTATGAAGTGCATGAGTGCTTATAACTATAAATATGTAGCGCTATGAGAAGATGCCGATAATGTATTGTAGACATTAGCGTCACAGAAAGTGTACCGATAATCCGGGTGAACTCCCCCTTTAAACATCGTCCGCCATGTTCTAACCTGAAGGAAATAGAATCAGACAGCAGCCCTGCTAAACACAACCCACACATGAACATGAAGGGAAGTTCACGTCACACACAGTCACTGAGGCGCCGCCACACACTCAGTGCCCTCGGATGACTTCTCCTCTCTGAAAGAAGTAACCCTCCACGACCTGAAACACATTATACAACATCATAAATCCGAGATATTTACTGTAATTTAAGGGTTTATTGTAGCATGTGTCGACAAATCTCACAGCAGGATGCAGACAAATAAAAATGAGTAAAATATAAACTCCCAAATATACACTGTAAGATATGTAAAAAGAGTTATCACACCAATCGCTCCGCATTATTCAATGGGTTTCAACAGAGCGCTGTTCAGTCAAGTACGTGTGTGAGTGTTAACAGCCAGTCAGCTTATAAACACTCATTCTTTATCGTTGTGAAGGGCCCGCCAAAACATAAACAAAAGGCCAGCGTGATGACATAACTATCACCATGAAACATTGGAGTAGTTTTAACTTTTCCAAAGCATAAAACACGTGCAGGCAGATAATGTCAATCAAATAATGTAGCCGACTGCATGAAAGTCCACGACCACGTTAACCTACAATTCATCAACAATGGTTGTTAAGTAACCAAATTTTTCATGATTGGAGAGCTTTTCCACAAATGTGGGTCCTTATAAATGGACTCGGGAGTTTATTACCAGCTAAGAAAACCACATTTATTTTTTAACAAAACTAGTCCACTAATTTGTTGAATAAAAGCCCACAATCACACCTCGCTGTGACCTTTGACTAGACCTTTCATAACCTAAAATGCACCTGAAAATGCTTCACAAGAGGAACAAATCAATAACACAGGTATTTAAAGCACACATAATTAAATCATGCAAACAAGGAGCGAAAACAATAAAATACATAAAAATACTGAAGAGACACAAAATAAGACAATACTGGTATAAAGATATAAAAAAACATATGAGTATGACAAATATGAAATAGATAAAAAAAAATGAATACTACCGAAAACTTCATTTAGTCTGAAAAACTTCTTTCTCATTTTGATGTCATTAGTCTGCCGAAAGGCCTGTTGGTGCACCGTCATTATCCGCCTGAGTGGCTTTCACTGCTTTTACTTCAGGTGTCTGAAAGGCTGTTAAAGAAATTTAATTAGTCATCTCGTCTGGCAGATGACTTAACAATAATTGACTGAAAACTCGTGTGCAGCTTGCAGACACATGCAAACCAACTGACAAGAGCATTGGAAGAGATGGTTGATGTGTGAAGGGCTGGAGGACGGACGTTTATTCTCAGTCTCTGTTTTCTGATAATCAGTGATGCATTTTTCTTTCATCTATTTATTCCCGCTCCATTATTGCGTTTTATGTCCTGAGATGATGGGTGATGATTAATTAAAATGAATTAAGTTATAAGAAATCTGTGCATATATATATTTATTGCAAGGATGATAGTGTATTATTATTACCATAGCTGTAATGTATTATAATATTTTGTGTCATATTGTTACATTAATAAGGTCATTGTTTGCTTTCAGGAAGGTGAGAAAAGTAAATCTATGCAAGAACAACACAAAACGTTACTTAAACCAAACAATGAGCACTTAGAGTAACTTATAATCACATCACACTTATAATGCATCATAACAGTGATTATAATACAGTAAATGAGATTATATTGTGTCACAAAAATGGGAATTATAATACGCAATGATCCTGTAAAATAGATCACAAAGTGACAGTATAGAAGTATTATAATACTTCATCTTATAAAGTGATTATAAAATGCTTTATAATGTGTTGTGACTATTGTCCAGTCAAAACATATTGGTCAAATGTCTAATTTCCAAAAAAAGTCTTATTTATGTTTCATCATTTATGAATCCCACTGCTTTTCTTGGCAAGACCCACCCTGCATAGCATTTACACGCTGCGATTGGTCAGGCGTCCATGCTGCCCGAGGTAACAGTAAGCTGGTTTGTTCAGGTCCCGACCGAGCGGCTATCCGGACCCTAACCACTCAAGGTCAGTGCCTAACCTCAACCCGCTACACATGGCAGGTCGTGCCAAGAAATGCAGTGGGACTGATAATTAAATCCCCCTTCCCCACTTCCCACCCCTTTACTTCCTGTCCGCTTCCTTGGACCACATCAATCTTCAAACTCAGCTTTTATTTTGATCTCAACTACACACCTGTAGAGTTGCATGACTGCACATTTCACGGTTGTGACGCTGTTGCAGTGACAAAATCTGTCCACAGATCGACAGACAGAGATACAAACACATGGTGAAGTACTCTGAACCGGTAGTTCCCGCTCCGGTAGGTGTCTCCAGGACCACATTCTGCCATGATGACTCACAAGGGGAAAACAATACCAGCGTCGCTGTGAAATAACATGAACAAAGGAAAACGTTTGGTGGTTATAACTGCTAATGTAACTGCTAATTAGCGTGCTAGCGTCCATTAGAGGGATACAAGCTTAACAGCATGATGTGTCCTCCCAAATGAATGTGTCTGTTTGTTGAAAAAGGGGGAAAATGTTTTTAGGCTCTACAGTGCTGTGACGCTTCACCAGTCAGCAGTGAAGCCTGAAAATCGTTTTTTTTCTTAGTTTTGTTTTTAGTAGTTATTATTTATTCATTCTAATATATTTTTTGGGCTTTGTGGCATGGTAATTTCTATTTTTGGAGGATGCACATATTACTATGATGGAGAATTCAAATTCCAGTTTGACATCAATGGTGTGTCCATATCCCATAAATATGTTGTGCTCTTTCAGTCTGTCGTCAGTCGCAGTCTCCAGCTTCCTTCCTCCTCTTCTTTCTTGCTGCATCTTCATCTTCTTCTCCCTCCGTCTCTTCCGTCACTCGCCCCATTAGAGACAAAGGGAAGCCATTACCCCATCGATCACACTAACCTCCTGTGACCCCTTGCCAAATGACGCCCCCCAGAAAACCAGGTCTGCTCCATGCTGTTCTTTGTTTGCTCTCTTCCTGTGTTTCTCAGAGCAGCATTGTGGTACTCTCAACAAGTGGCTCATTTAGCTCGACGTGTTGAAACACACATCCTGCTCTGAATTGAGGTTTTGCTCGCAAACAAATACAAAAAGAGCATTCTGTTCGCACTCCAGAAATTAAATTTGTACAAAGTGTGACAGGAAAATGTAATTCAGGTTCTAGTTCAAAGCTGGCTCAAATGGAAACCTGTTTCATAACTCTCATTTCTCCCCTTCAGGGCAGAATTTATTTGGAACTCTTCAACCATGATGAGCACTCTCATATCTCTGAAAATACTTACAGTCCCAGTGGCAATAGCTGTGTCGGGATAACTTTCAGCATGCGACTCCATTTCCCCTTGTGAGTAGAGAGGCTGAGCTCAAGAGGAAGAGCGTAGGGGCAGTTTAAACAGCAGGACAATGCCGATGAAAGCTGGAGAAATGAGGTGGAGAGGAGATGGAAAGGGAAGGAGGAGAGGTTGAAACAGGCGGGAGACGCAGAAGAAATGGAGAAAAGTGGGGCGAGACAAAATCGTAATGTCCCGCAGAAGAAAAACAATATGATCCATTTTCAGAAAATTGAGCAGGAATGCACTATATGGTAAACAAACCGAACGTGCATTTACTCTTTTTTTTTTCTTTGAGAATATTAAACTTACTCAGAGTGTAGTTCATAATAATGGATTTATATGTTTGTCCTAATTTAAGAGAAAAAAAAAGCATAATGCATATCTGAAATGTAATCTTTACGTATTGTGGTTCCTTTTAGGCCTCCAAAGACTGGTGTCTGCAGCTTGTCATAGCTACCTTTTAGTTTTACATGAACTGTTAGGACCTTGCGGTTTGCGAAACAAAAAAACAAATGAATCCTCAGAAATAATTTGCACCTGTCCCTTATTATTACCGAGCCATTTTTTTTATACCTTTGTGGAGAGAATCCATAATTCCCTGCCTGAATTCACAGAATAGTTTTAAACGCTGGTACGTGTCTTTCAAAGCGCTTTGGGTTCAGCTCTTTTACAGAAGGCGAGGCAGATATTCAAGCAAATATCCGTTGGAAAGAGACGTCTCCCAACGGAGGGAGGTTGTGACTCATTCACCTAGAAGAAGAACATTGCTGGTGGCTGAGTCACCGGGGTCACACCCCTACACACACACACACACACACACACACACACACACACACACACACACCAGTCACTCAACCGGTTCCCTATCTATCTCTGTCTCTCTCTCTCTCACACCCACACACACACTCACACACACACACACACACACACACACAGCACGTGTTTCTGCAAGGAGCACATGAAAGATGTGATATGCCAAATAATTAGCCACTGTTGAGCAATGCAAACACGCATAAACAGCCCACACATCATTTAAAAATCATTCAGTATTTCATATTTTACAAGAGCAGTTGTAACCTGTTGCTGGTTTTCAAAATTCAAAACAACTATTTTACTCCACATGATGAGCATCTAAAAAGTGTCCGAGATGTAAAAGAGAGACAGGGACTCTCATGCATATGTTGTGGATGTGTATGAGTATATCATAGGAGGCGATGCCTTGCTGACCCAGATGTACCTTGCCAGGGGGCACCATTGGTACGACGCCTAAAGTACTTGCCTCAATTGCTGGCAATAAACGCATGGGGCCCTATAGCATGGCAGAGCAATGACCCACCACATGTTATATACGATGAGGAAGGAGACACTCGATTTATATCTGTTGTCATATACTGTAGTTTAAATATGTTTGTGGCCATATCTTTGTTCATCCATTTTTTTTTATCATCATTGTTATTATTTGTTGTATTTATTATAATTCATTTTAATTTGATTAAAAGAAAGACAAATAATGAATTCAATACAAGGGGAGAGTGGATACATCCGTGAATGCTAAGTGGGAAGGTAGCGGTGTGAAGTGGATCGTGTGTTAGAGACCGTTTGTCCATATTTGCACTGGATGTTACAATGAAGTGCTGACGGCCAAATGTCACATTTTTTCTATCTTTGTATCTTTTGTGTTTGAAATGAGTTGTGGGTATGGTGTGCTGTGAATACTCAGTGTATCTTATTCAATTGGAAAAGCAAAAAGTGTATATTTTGTAGTATACAGCTTTATTATTATTCTGTATCATTATGTAAGCTAATGTGAATAAACCTTAAAATAAATGATCACATAAATTACAATTTTGACCTTTACAGCAAAAGAAACCCAAAAACATTTCAAGAAAAGAGGGGCATGACTCAGCGTTGCTGCTCGAATGATTCAAGCAGTCTTTTGTCCTTTTGCACAGCCAGAGAGAAGTCCTTACATGACATGATGTCGCTCTTTAAAACAAGATACTCACTATCCACTCTGAAAGATGGTCACAGGCTTAATGTCATGATGTGACCTGGGCAATTAGCTTCTCAGAATCCGATTGTTGCCGCTGCTCAATAACTTGTTAACGATGTGGTGTTTTACAGAGTTGACGCTGGCATCGTCTGCTTGATGTATTCCATTTTGCAGTTTCAACACCGTCTTGTTTGAGGAATCGGTGACGGCAGTAAGGGCTCACCTTTCGCTCAGGGTCAGCTCATCCAAAATATCCCTCACAGTATTTGATCTAAAAACATTCATTGTAATAATGTTCTGCTTTCATTCATCCCACGTGCGTCTTCGTCACTACATTTGAGTCATGAAAAAAAAGCACCGTCAAACTTAACAAGACAGTCGCTGCTTATGTAGCTGAGTCCATGTTTAACCGTATGGTACACATACGAGGTTTCACTTGCCGCGATTTTGTTTCCCGCAGTAGATGCGCCTGTATTGCTTGCTCCTTTAGCTAGTGTTGACTGTTCTGTGGAAGCATGCTGAGTAAGGTCTTTCGCTCCTCCACGGCCAATTGACAATTCCCAACGTCGTGACGTACAGAAGGCTTTCGTCGAGTCGGCAGACCGGCTTAACCCACGTCTTTTTTGCTTCCCATTGTTGTTTCTTTTTTGCAGGTTTATGCATATTTGCACATGCCAAACAGAAACATGCATTTACCTTGCACACAACTGGTGTGCATGAGGGGCCTGTGATTGGATGAGAGGTGATCTCACCCGTGATGTGATTAGCTCGTGAGCTGCTGCCGCTGATCAGATTAAAGTATAGTCATTAAAGCGCAAGGGAGGTCTCGTATGCGAGGAACGGCATTAGCCCAGTATGGGCTGTCTCGACTGATACGAGACAGTTGGCTACCTGGCTGTAGCTTCATATTTACTGTTGCAGACATGGGAGTGGAAGGCGATACAAGTCTTGACAAGAGAGTGAACATTTCCCAAAATGGTATACGTTTATCATTTGGATATGTGACGTATACAACCGGGGAGGGCTGTTCTTTGTGAGCTGCTGTAAATGTTGAATCAGCAAAGCTGCTGAAAAGATATCCAGTTCTCCTTCTTGACACCGACATTCCACCCAGTCTACGTTTTGAGCACGAAACATCCCCCCCCCCGTAAGCTTAGAAAATGACTGTAAATCATTTGCAATTTGCTACCTCATGAAAAACCAATGCTGCTATTCTCAAACAACCCTTGCAGTAAATGCCACTTCTACGCGGTTCACTCATATACTAATTGTGGCCTATAAGCTAAAATGGAAGCGGTGTATATCACCAAAACTTGATGAAATAATGACTGAATGTAAGACTGAAGATATTTTTTTCTGCGAAAATCTTGTCACAATTAAATTTTATCTGGCTCTAAGAAGATTTAAACATTTTTAGAGCCACTGTTTTATGCTCTCAGGCGGGGAAACATTTCCCACTTAAAAGTTGGAGTGTCACTTTATGTTAAGTGTAATCCACTCTCCACACCTTCTCAAGTGTGATAAAAGAGGTCATATGAACTGTATTCATAACGAGTGATTAAACGCTACACCGTGCTCGATGGACCACAGATTGTAACTACATGACTACATGTTAAGCTGCCTTTCACATTTATCATGCACACATATCTTCCTGCATTTTAAGCTTGTTTATAGCTTTCATTTCAATGCAGTAACATCTCAATACAAACCCCTCAACACTGTTTATGATCAATATGAATAGAGTCTCCAGGGGTCCGCTGTTATTGACTGCGGGGAAGGTTTCAGCATGATGAGAGTCACATTAACCTTGAAACCAACGCTGATTTTTACTGAATGTCAATTATGACATAACAAAAAGAAAAGGCTTTGCATAGAATATCAAAAGGAAGTTTTAGACCAAGAATGTTGTAAATAAATGCACCAGCAGTGAGCAAAACAGCGTGCGAGAGTTCTCTCATATTTGACAGCTAATACTTTAATAAATGGGCTCAGCGCCTACGCGTTTCAACCCAGGGCATGTAAAAACAAGTATCAGCTCACAGGTATACCAGGGCTGCTGTCAGCTGCCAGGCAATTGCAATCAGGTTAGCGCTGGATAATTGACACAGCTGCAGTCAAACAGGTAGGTGTGTACATGATCAGGTCAAGTCTAACAAGGCATTGATATCTTTAAGGTTAGAAAGTCCAGCACAATAATCAACAACATCGCCTCTTCACATTCATATATAAAAATAATGACATAGAAAAATACTCATATTGAAATGGAAAATACATTCACAAAGTGCTTCACTGAAGTAGGTTAACTTATGTGATTTGGAAATTCTCAACACATTTGTTCTCCCCATGAGAACACACTGTCTTTCTTTCGAAAACCCTTAGCTAATGAACAACAAATAAATATATATGAATGAACAACAATTTGGGACAGGAACACAGGTCTGTGTTTGTTTGACCCATCCACCTCCCACCTTATGTGTGTGTGTGTTTTAAGCTTTTTTACTGCGTTATCACACTCCCGGAGCATTTCTTCTGAGCGTCTAATAATGACGCAGATGGCTTGATGTTGTAGCTATACTTGAAAGTCTGGTGCGCACTAAAAGGTGCATCGGGTGGGACGAATCTTCGATATTTGACACCCTGGGAATAAGAACGGGCCGGAAAATGAAAGCATGAATAAATCAAAAAGCCACTTCACATTTATTTCAGTGTCTTCCAGCAATATCCTTCCCTCCAGAGCCCAGTGGATATAATATTTATTTGCTTTCATACAAGAAATTCAGCTCAAAGTGCTTCAGAATAAGGGAAAATAGAGTGAACATTAAAAACAGGGTTAATAAGATGGAAACTATATCCCTCTTTGACTTTATGCTTTCTTCTTGAGACATAAATTCAGCGGATTATCATAATGTTACTTCCATTTATTTCTTAATGTTATACCCATTAGCTGGAACAAGTGGGGCTTCACACACGCACTTAAGTTAATGTTGAAAAATGTTGGGTTTTTTGGGCTGCACGGTGGTGCATCGCCTCAGAGCAAGAGCGGCTCGGGTTCAACTCCGGGGCTTGACTGGCCTTCTGTTTGCATCCTGAGCAGGATGAGCGGTTTAAGAGGATGGATGGATGGATGGAAAATGTTTTGCTGCAGCATGATTGAGCTCACGTGTTTTTTGCTCCACGTTTCTTACACAAGTCTTTAAATCCTCCATATTTAACCGATTTATGACACAATGTTTTTCAAATGTGCTATGGCAGGATTGCAACCCCTGACCAAAGACAAAACAGTGTGTGGAGGAGGAAAGGTTCCACTCCAAATATCTACAGAAATACACACACGCTACAGAACGAGTGTCTGTGTCGTTTTTGAAAGACTGCCACTCTGAAGCAGACTTTCCACATGGTCGGCTGGCTCTTCCCGTAACCAGATGGCAAACTTCTCTCTTTTCCACAGAGGGAGAGATATTGAAGGCGGATGAAGGGCGTGCACAATTTAAATAGACACTTTTTATGCCACACTGGCAGTTGAGAAACAATTCATTTGTCTCTTGTTCGCTTTCGCTGAGAGCTCGGGTGAACAAAATGAAAGCCGGGGTCATAAAATTGTCAGGTTTATTTCCAGGCCTCGTTTACATGTTACATATGTGGTGAATCATAGAATTTAACAACATTTTGATGGATTAAAACAGGGCTGAATACTGGCCCCTTAGTGTTTTTCATTAGTTTGACATTTTCGGAAATAAGCTTAAAAGCTTAAAAGGCTTTTACACACATGGGGCGTTACAAATAAACAACATAAAAGAATGCGAAATACTCGCCTGCAAATATCTGGCATAGGTTATTCATACAGGCAGCGATGCAAATTTGCCACAGTTGCAAAACATGCCTAATACAATGTTTGAATAGATATGGAGATATGGAGGCAAAGGATCACGGGATCCTGCAGAATTGACCCGATCAGCATCTGGCGTGTGAGGTAAACAGTTGTATGTCCTACGCTTAGCTGAGTTTCCCTTTTAGGGAAATGCTTTGAGTGGATTTTCCTCTGGTAAACAGTTATGCCTTATATATGAAAGGTAAGGAGTGGATCTGGTCTGCGCTGCCTTTGTCAAGGTTTGAAAGGAGTAATTCACTTTGGCGTCTTGGTACAGACTATAGAGGCTGTTGTTGAGGTTGTTGTACACTTTAGTGTAAGTTTTGAACGTGTCCATTCTACTCAATGTGATTGGTTGATGCCTTTATTTGTGGTGCGAAAAGAAAGATTGACTTAGTTCCAGAAAAAAAAGGCACGGGACATATGCGCAGAATTAACGTTCCTCCTCTCGTAACATTCACTTCCATTCTAAGCACGGAAGGGGCAAAAATAAAAGTTTTTTGGTGGATATAAACATTCGCAGATAACGGATTTACATTTGAACAACCCAGCATCAGCACACAGCTGGATATCAAAGTTTAGCCTCATATGGATTCATGTTTTTGATTTTTTTTTTTTGGCAAAATATGTGGGTAAATTGGAAAGATTTGTCATAAGAAATGTATCAGTGGATAATATACAGGTTATAACTGGCCTCCTTTCACTGAGCTTTTTTTTTTTTCTTTCTATCTGAAGGAAAACAACACCAAAACAATGGTAGTCTGTGCAACATAGCAATTTCAGCTGTAACAATATATGTCCCTGTCAGTACCAATGTTCCCACATCAAGCACATGCAGACGACAGGGCTGCAATCTGGGGCTTGGGTCTGCTGCATCTCTCCCCTGTTGCCTTATAATGAGGGCTGACGAGAGCAGAGATTAACTGCGATCTGGTTTACGTTAAACACCAGCAGCTTCACGAGCTTCAGATAAAGATGAAATATTTTAACACGGTACTAGAAGGTGGGTGGTTCGCCAGGTTTGTCAAGTCTGTTCATGAAAAACACACCCAATTAGGCCAACATTTTATCATGGTAAAACTTATTAGTGTGAATGAATGCAACTCTGTCTTGGCTGATGTAAGCAGATATCAAGACTAATATCTCTGACTATTTGCTGACCTGAATCATGGCGTTAAAAATAACAATGAGCAAGTAAACAAAGCAAACAAAGCTAAAACTTGTGCCTCGTCAACTGAACTTTTAAATTCAGCCTCTTCTCCTTTGCTCAGTAAGACGTGAAGCACGAGGCCCATAAATGAGGCTGCCAAAATACCAGAGTGCACCGGCAACAGGATCAGCTCGACCTCCCAAACACTCAGACTGTACAAATACCTGTGTGTGCGTTCGCTGTGTTGTTCTTATATATAATGAAACTATAATCACCGCCTCGTGGTTCTATGCCTCCGCCGACCAGCCATGTTGCTGCAGTTTACGTCCGTGTCTGTCAAAAATGTCATCAGTTCGTCGTTTTATCCCGTTAGACTTTCGAGTGAAATTGTCATAATTAACATACGAATTCTTGAGTTATAGCCTAACATGTGTTTTGTGAGATCACCATGACATTTGATCACCAAACTCTTATCACTTCATTCTTGTGTCCAAGTAGGAAGTGTGAGCCAAATTTGAAGAAATTCGCCCAAGGCGTTCCTCAAATGTAGCGCTCTCAAGAATGAGACGGAGGGACGGACAACCCTAAAACATAATATCTCAGGCCACAGCTGGCGCTGGCGCGGAGGCGTGAATACAAAGAGAGTTAAGGTATAGTTATTACTCAACAAACTGCCAAGCTGACATTTTAAAAGTTCTTCACACTGTGAGATTGGTTACAGGTGATGTTGGCTCACTGCAGCCCATTGTCCAAAGTTTAAGGGCCAGATCATTTAGGGATGATTCAAAAAAATAAATAGTTAAGTTAATAATCCTTTTCAAACAAGTGTAAGAGGTGAGTCTCAGAACGAGAGCATCTCAAATGTCTGTTATTATCTCCATTTTGTAGGGAAACTGCGTATGTAGGTCAAAATCTACTTGACTGGCTGCCTTTGTTTTCTCTTCCAAACAACAATAGTAGAATTGATGGTTTGTTACTGATGTCTGACTGCTTGTGTTACTGCTTCAAACCCCTTAAATCAGACCCGGTTCAAGAAAATACTGTATATGTATATTTGTATAAAGAAAAGTGTTTTTTTTTGTTTACAATTTTTTAACTTCCGAGCTTCAGTCATTATTTTTATTGGTTACTACAAGAATATATGTGACGGTTCACGGTTTACCGTGTGGGTTTAGGATTGGAGCAGAGACTCAGGCGCAGACTTAGACACAGGACACAATGAGAGGTGAATTGCAAGGCTCTTTACTGGGCTTCAAGCAAATGTCAGAAAGTAATACAATATAAGCATACAGTAAGAAGCCATAAACTATAAAATGACAAATTAAATAGAATATAAGAAAAGGTTAGAATAAAGCCTGAAAGTATTGGTTCATAATCTTTAACTCAAACAGACACTGAATGTACACTCTATCATTATATGCTGCATAGAAACGTGCTGATTGTCGTTGAATATTAAAATATAGCTTGTACTTTGAATATATTTATACTCACACGTATAGACTCACAGGCAGATGTTTGTTGTGTAATACTTAGGAGTTATGACATACAAAGGACATTTGATGGGACAATAATTATAGCACAAATACATAACACGTAAATGGTATTTTGTATTTTTAAGTTTAATGCTATTGTTGTTATAATTATTGTCAGAAGTCAGAAGTTCAGAGAGGTTGAAAACAAGCCAACAGGTTATTACTTTAATTGGGGATCGAAAATGATTCTGAATGCACCCAACATATAAATTGTAATCCCAGATTGTGCAGGAAAACGTACACACAACTATAGCAGGTCATTTAAAGTTGAACCAGGAGGTCGGGAGGCTTTTATTTTTCTTTCTCTAATCTGGAGGTTTGTTTAAAGCACATAGTCTGACTGCATGTGTTTCTTAGCCTTCTTTTTCACAGCGTTTACACATCCTAGTAACTAACTTATTAACTTACTGACTCATATAGTTAAATATGTCCAATAGTAATGATGGCCAAAAGCACAAAAAGGACCCAAGTTGTAACAAACCAGAATTATTATTTAGCGTAATACATAAGTTAAGGATGGTGTGCTCAGCCTCGATATCTGCTTTGATCCTCACATTGAAAGGAAACTCTTCACTGAGCTGAAATACAATATTTAATTTGCCTCTTCGATGCTGAGCCTCACATTGTCACCTCTACTTTAAGGGTGGCTGCACATGGCTGATGGATTTAGCCTCACATCCTTCAGCCGTCCCATCCTGGTTTTTCACTTTCTCCTTCACCACCAACTAAAATAATGGCTGAACGGCAACTTTGACACATAATTAAGTCAAGAAATTTTGTAGCGGTCTGCCTCCAGGCTTCCCTTAACCCTCGGGTTTAACTCCATTCCTGTTTCGAGACGTATTCATCCATCCGCACCCTCTTGATCCCCTGTCCAAACCACAGCGATGACTCACGGGTAAATGAGCTGAAAGGGGAGGAGGGGGGGGGGGGGGGACAGAAAGTGGAGAGATTAAGTCCCAGGGAAAGGTCTGTGGCGGGTAATCAGAGAGACGTAGTTTGAATGAGACTGCTTGCGGGTGCTGGAAGTCTATCAGGCAGTGCAGTTGCCTGGAATAACAAACAGAGACTGTCAGTGTGACGAGCATGGGTGGTGGTCCTTACTGTAAAGCCTTTCATAGTAGATCCTTCTCCAGAGAAAAAGGGAAAAACATGAATTTCATTTTCATTCTGGAAAGGGTTCGGGAAGGCATCCAATGTGTGTCCGCGGAGGATAGTAACACTGTTGGATGAATACTAGAGAAACAATATGAAACACTCCTTTCATTCACATTTATCAGAAGGACAGTTCTGTTTATATAGTTTCCCAAAATTGAGCTGAATACAAAACACTATATTATTGGTAAACCTTAAGTAATCCATCATTTTAAACTCAAAGGTGCATTGTCATTCAGCATCATTTTTTTTACTTATTGTCGACAAATCCTATTGAAAGACACGAACTATCAATTAAAAGTATTTTCAGTGTAGCCAAAGCCTTATATAACTTAGTCCTCTTTCCGCATAAACTATTAAAAACACACCAATGACTCACACTGTTGCACTGGTTGATATCTTTCTTCATTATGAAGAACATGGGCACCGTAGTTTATTTTGAGTTGCCACCACATTCACTTTCCTGCTGTCGTAAGTAATCACTATGTGCATTAATCTGAAAATAGTCCCAATCAAGCAAACTATTAACTCCTGTTTGAGTAACCTTTGCTAAATACTACAGGGCCCAGCTTTTCCAGGAAATGACTCAGACTTTATTTTTAATATGAGACTTTATAATCATCAATTCCATTTTCAGTAGGAACATGGGTTTTGGGTCGGAGTGCCACAGACAGGCAAGATGGTTTGTTTTTTTCCTGTGATTTGTTGGCTAAAAGTGCCCACCGCTAAATATGTATTTATCTACAGCTAAAAATAGTCCCCTGCAAATGCATTATTCCCTCCTGTTTGAGTAACGTTTGGTCAAATCTACTTCCTCTAATCTAATCTATCTTCCTCTTTCATGAAACTTGGAATAAACAGATAATTGACTTTGGTCTGAGTGCCGAAGGGAAGCCAGCGAGTATTAGGAGACTGACTACAGCGCTGCTGGTTTTGGTTTGTATATTTTGTTCTGGTTCTTTGTTTAAAAATGAAAGGGCAGTACTATACTATCCTTTAATTCAAAAACAAAAGAACATGCTGACAAATTATCACAACTTCATATTATGATTTGAATCTACATAACTGCCATTAAACCCAGTGTTGCTTTTCCTTTATTTATGCAAATATTTAAGTATAAATTCAATCTGGTAACAAAACTGGTTTTTTTTCTGTATCACTACTCATCAACTCTTTCAAAAAGTCACATAACAGTCTGTGAGTAATTGTATGTCATCCTGTTTATTCTTTAGAGGAAAACCATATAACATTTTACAAGTAGAAATCGTTTAAATGGAATAAGAAGCCCATAGTAGTTGAGAGGTTTTTGACTACTGATGTTCAAGCATCCCCAGATGGTTGTAGTTGAAAACCCGGCTGTCTGCCAGTCCACTTCAGCAGAGGCACAACCATCCAGAGCAGAACGCTGGTGAGTGTCCAAGTGAATAGAAAAACACTTCTGTTCTGGTAAACACCAGTTGAACTCAAAGGCAGAGATGACTTAAACTAAAGCAAAGGAAAGTGTTGAACTGTTGTTCTTTTTTGATTGTGTTCACTTCCTTTGAGCAAATCTATTCCCCATCAGGATTCACCACTTCATGTGGCTTGCATGCACACAGCGGGGCGGACCTGTAAGCTGCACCAGAGACAGTTTTAGGGGAACAAGCTGTAGAGTTCTGCTGGTCAAACATCGCATCGAAAAAGTGACAAGTAATATGAGGTGATCATAGCAGAGTTCAGACGAACACAACACACGGCCTGTTGGGGTGACAGATGTATCAATAAATACAGATGTTAGGGCTGAATCCAACATATGTTTTAAAACTGTCTGTTACTGTTTCTGTGATTGTACTGATTGGTTACTGATTAAAACATTTTAATTCGAAAGATCTGGAGGAAGAGACGTATCCAGACGGGCTTGGAAGCAGCTCACTGAAATTACAAAAATTAAAAAGTTGTACTGGCAGCTGGAAAATTGGTAATACATACATATCTCAAATGTATATATTTAAATGATGGATAAAAAAATTGTAATTTATAAATTCAGAAACAACAATTCTATACAATACATTATGATCTATAATATATAAATATATAAAAAATTAAACATCTTTAACAGTTTAACTGAGTGGAACAACTTTGTTTTGCTGACATGATACGTTGTGTTATTATTATAATAACGGCAAGTTAAGAGATACAGTGAGTCATTCATAAAAGTATTTGCGTTGTTGTGACTTGTCTCAATCTGTAACAGTGTTTAACTGATGTTACACATTTCAGTGACCTCACTCCTGAGCCTCAGTTCACGTTTCTCCCTCTGAGCTCTTGCTGAAATAAAAGCAGCATGTAGTAGGGTCGTCTGAGGTAGCTACGAGTCCTTCGCTCACCAGCGGAGGATGTACTACTCACTGTGCGTGTGTGTGCGTGTGTGTGCGTGTGTGTGTGTGTGTGTGCAAGCCTCAACATCTGGCCGCCATCAGCGGCCCGAGCCGAGGTCCTGCTGACAGTCTGGACCAGCTGGCCGAGTGGACAACGACACAGTTGTACCAAAGCAGACCAGCAGCAGACGGAGGCCGCGTCGTCTGACCCTCCGTGTGGGAAATACTGAGTGTATGACCTTGATTGTGATACAGATTTCAGTCATATTTTGCATTTAGTTGTACAAAGCATCAATGCTATTTCTTCCACTAAAACCTTCTTGCCCTCGTAGATATATAAATATATATATATTATATAATACTTTTATTATTGCATATATTTATGGATGAAGAGGCTATGAGAGAATACTGATGAAGGAGTTAATGTACATTTACTCCTTCTGTGTGTGAGTGTACTCATGTTGCCGTACATTAACCCATGTTTTCTGTGAGGGTACTGTGAAATCATTGTCCTTATTACCAGAGTGGAAGCATTTCATTTAGAAAATTAAGAATTATATAAAAGTAATAATGCCTTATTGATCAGAAAGAGTCTGATGGTCTGGAGAGATTTGGGAAAACGACATGTGCGGTCATAGTGACACAATATCAATATCAACACAATGCACTGATTAATGAAATGACATCGTGCTGCACAATGTTTCCTTTCGGAGCACCGGTCCAGAAAATCACTTCCTTGTTGTTTTGTAGTAATTATTTTTGATATGTTGCTGACAATCTGTTTATTAATTGTGTTAAAGGTTAATCCACAACTATAATAATATAATATATATCAACATATATAATAAAATAATACGAAGAAAGGTCGTTGCATAATGAGTACTTGGTACCTAAATTAAATTTGGCTGATAATACTTTTATACGTGTACTTAAAGGATAAGACTGGTGTTATTCTACACGTCAACAAACCCACAGTGCTTTAGTCTGCCTCTCAATATTTCACAACTTCCTGTCTTTAAAACCGTCTGTGGCACTCTGCCCATTCATTGCTAAACATAGATCCTAAAAAAAAGTTCACAAATGGGGTTTTTTAAATCTAAAAGCCTGCAAGTAGTTCAACTTTTGCTATCAGTTCTGGAAGTGGAGGGCTACTATATTTCCTTCACATCCAGTCCTGGATGAGATAAGAGTCGGTGATATCTGCCGTATAGCTGGCGCAGCGCCTCAGTCGGCTCATTGTATATTCAACAAGTATCATTGACGCAGATTTGAATGCATTGTGGAAATTGCCAAACCGCCTGTGCAACTTACTGGTGAGTCAGTGCATCTTTGTTATGGCCAACTTCCTCGAAATGGCCCCTACAGACCAGACTGGACCAGACCACAGCAGAATGAGAACAAAGCATGGCCTCTGGCCCCGGTGTTGTTCCCACACTTCCACTGCTAATCACGGAGAGTCCATAACACAAGACAAAACAGCCTTAGCTACGTGCTGGCATTTGCATCAAAACAAAATGTGTGCAGGAATACATTACAGGATGGGCGCAAACTGAGAGGAAATCAAAATGGTATGCTGCTAGCATATCATGTGTCCTTTGTAACTTCTCTGATCTATTTATCCCGACTAACATTAGAACCATTGTTGTCTGGTTTCAGACACGTCATTCATTTTTTAAGTGGTACAGTGTCACTGGCGTCTATTTTCTTTTGAATACAGATTGAATGTTTCTTTTCCTATGTGTGCACCAATATCTTCTGCAATCAGAGCAGATCATCACAGCTGTGGGGCAGAAACGAAGAGAAACAAGTCACGGGTAAATTTGTCTCGTTCAAACTGTTCAACATTGAGAAAAAAGTTCTGTAATCATAAAAAGTAAAGCTACGGAACAGAAGCCAACATGACAAGACAGTATTAAAAAGTTCCATGCATTAAACCTATTCAATTATTAACATGAGGTGTGGGTAAATGAGCGCCCAATGGTGTTAAACCATTCGTTTTGTGAAGGTTGTGTGTGACTCTGTGTTACTGTAATTCTGCAAAATGCTCGTGACATTTTCAGTGATCATGTATCGTGTCTTTAGAGGCTTTCCGGGATGCCCGGGAGGTCTGAGGGCTGTGACTCATGCTTAAAGCCTTTGCGCCTGTGACACGGAGAAAGGAAATAAGAGCCAGATGCCAACAGATATCCACAAGCACATGGCTAATACAACGAACCCTGCTCTGTGTGTAATCCCAGCAGTCATACACAAAGGATTCAGATGCAACTCAAGTGATTTTCCACTGGTGATTTTACGTCACAGTCACGACAATATGTATACAATTCTCAGAAATTCACCTTTAGAACCAAAACAAGACTGGCAAAAATGCACACACACACTGATGGCAGCAGTCGTGTACAGTAAGATGTAGCACGGGTTTAAATTGTTTACTCTACATCCTATAATTTTGTCCTGGTTTTTATGTTTTTTTCCAGAGTTTTGGCAGCGACGAAAAAGATTCAGCGAAAGCAGATTTTACCAACCATGTTTTAGATTAGTAGAATATGAGAGCTGGCAAAGACGTCGGTTTCCATCAGAAATATCTTAACGTACTGTGGTGTGCTGCCAGTAAGTCATTTAAAAACCAAAATCCGCCAAACAGTGGAACACTCACCATCTGCTTATGTAGTTGATTTAAAGAATGAACTCTATGAAGTGAAGCTTTCCCAGGGGTTTAATTTTCCCCATTTTAATGCAACAAAATGTAGCGTCATTTACTTCTGATTTCAAATTGATGTAATTGGTTACAGGTGTTTTCCCAGGTGCATTCTGGGTTAAGGTGATTGATAATTGAGTTTGGTATTTCAATGGCAATGTTTAGCTGACAATACACACACTTTTAGTTATGACTGATGCACCTAATATAGATAACTGTGTGTAGTTATTTCCAAATACGGTGTTTTAGAATTTCAAACATATAGTTTCAAGCAGACAGTATGCGTATGGTTTAGCAGAGCTGGTCAAAGATAGGTCAATAGGTTTCAATAATTGTGCCACAAGTACAAGTTTTTGGGTCATGGCAAATGCAAAAAAACTTTAGGGCTAACTACTTTAGTATACACAGTTTTGTCCAGTGGTTCCCAACACAGGAGTTGACCCCTTCAAAGATGTTGTATTGACATGGGTTGGAGAAGGAGGGCAGACTTTACTGTGTGGTCACATTGGTGGTTGTGAGTGTGTACTGTATACACTGTATGTGTAGAGGATGAAGATATGTCTAATGGGGAGTGGTTAGTGTAATGACATTTTAGAAGAACTTAGAAAAGACAAAAAAAATAACAATTCTGTTCTATCTCCTGTTTTATTTTTATATTAATACTGCAATTTTAAAAGAAGACCAACAACAACACATTTAATAACACTTTGAGAAACTTAGCATCTTCTGTTTTCCTTTTATTAATGTCATAGCTGGAGCAGACAGTTGTATCATCGAGCTGCTACTTGACTATCTGTCCTGATCCGGTATGATTTGTTGTATAGTATCAATTTATTTTTCCATGTAAAACAATTGTACCACAGTGTTCTGCTTCATTTACATAACTTGAACTCGTCTCACACTTTATTATTTGTCCTTGTCAGAGTAAATGGAAATCAACTCAAAAGAGGTCCCTGTGTCACAGCATCGTCATTACTAATAACACAATGCAGAAGCCCAGTTGTCTGATTCTGCCGGAAAAATCCTGAAATTTTCAAATAAAAAAAGAATGAAACAATTTTCCCCTCGAGGATGAACAGGGTGTATCATTTTAAAGAGAGGTGGAAAACAGAGGAAATCAAGTCTCTTCATTGAGGGCTCTCCAGCGAGCACTACGCCACACTAAAAAGAAAGATCTGGCAAAGCTGTCTCCCAAATGCATTAACCATGAATGATGGTCCGAAGTCTCAGCTGGCTGTATTAAAAATCAAAGACTATTCTATACATCTGGGAAACATAGAGGGGGGGGGGGGATTATCATCCATCATGGTACTTGAAGAAGCAATTACAAATCCTTGCATGGCTGACACATATTCACACTGTTATGAAAGGTCAAAGGGTGGTATATTTTAATTCAAAAGCTGTATGTTGTGAGTACAAATATACAAAGCATGTCTTCGTGAACGTATGAAGGGCTATTCTCCATGTAGATGGCGTGCAGATCACACCGCTCGATGGCAAATACACAGCGACAAGTGAAGTAAAAGTGCAGTAATTTAGACCTGATGTGCTCTAGTTGGGTTTAACACTGTATCTCTAAGAGAATTAGTCACCTGGACATCTGAACCCTGAACAACAGTTACAATGATGGTATTATAAACAAACGCCGTGGGTGAATGGTTCCAATTTGTGAGTCTCTCACCCGTAGCGCTGCTGCTTGTTCGTGTCACGCTTTTCAGTTTGACATGAGCCCTGATGTGACTCATGACGTTCACATTTTCCACCACATTCTTCTCTTCACTGGAGCTCACAGTGAAAAGGGATCAGTACACTAGAAGTTGGGTGTGGCCCGAGGTCAATTAGAGCAGGTAGCTAGCGGAGAGTCGTCAGCAAATTGTTTAAACCTGTCCGATTGAGTCACTTGGCTTTGTTTTAAATTCCTGTCTATGTAAAAGAAGATCCAGCACGTCACTCATGAGAACGTCTCCAGTTACTTTGGGGCTAAAATGGATCATACGTTTCACGTCGACACAAAGTCAGAGATGTGCTCATACAAAGATGTAGACTAATTACTACCATTCACAAAACCACCAAGACAAAATATTTACATTGGCTTTGTTTCTGCTTTGCTGACTTGACAAAAATTCCCGCAATGGAACAAAAAGGTATTGTGTATATACACGTTACTTTTCTCTCACATCCCCACAATGCAATATAACACACATACGTTGTTCAACAGTTCATCAGTTAGGAATGACACAAAATTATGATTATAGTGTTTGTAATTTTATCAAGCAAAGATAAAATATGAATTTATATATTGTATACATAAAGATTACCCTGCTGGCTGGTGTTTTTGTGTGGTCACTTCATCTTCTTACATGCTGAAATTCCACTCAAGACGGCCGAGATTCTCAAGCAGTCGTGTCTTAGAGCAAGATCCACTCCATTGCTATTCATCAAAATTCATTTTAATATGGTCCTGTTCCTGAGTCTGCTTAATTTGTATTCACAACATGCTTGTGCGTGCAGGCTTGTAGTTTTCTTTACTATACTCATGTCGAGCAACTCTACCCTGATTATGATTGAAACAAACTTTTGCTCGTTAGCAGCTCAATTTCACAAAACTTTCCTCTAGATCTATCATGCATTCTGTTGCAAATCTTACAAACACATGCGCGCATACAGGGATCAATCAAATACCCGCAACAAAGTGAATAGGGGGTGACATTCTGGAGTGAGACAAGGGGGGGTTACTCCCATGACTCCCAACCTCTAATCTCTAATGGCGTTTCCTGGTACATTTATCTTTCAAATGTACACTCATCTGAGGATTTAAATATTTTACTATTACAGTTTTTTTGCGATTGCTTACAAACTGAAAGTAAAAACCTTAACTTTTGTAACCATGCTTTGAACAAAGGTTCCAAATGTACAAACACATTTTCTTTGCCCTTTTTCCAAAGCCTTTCTATCCGTATTTGTTGAATTGTAAGTACATGTACTGTACAGCAACAATCTTTCACATAAGTTTATATGAGAAAATGTAAAAGGTCCCCCAAGAGTTAGAAGATATTTTGTCTGTATGTTTTAGTTGTGTGTCAAGCTTCAACAAAGAGGGCCCTAGTTTCTGATCTTGTCTTTTAGTAATTGCAAAAAAACTGCAAAGCCTTTTACTTCACATCGAAAAAAAAAAAGCCTACTTTATGCCCCTCGCCAACGCCTCACCACAGTCTTTCTGTAACACCTTGGCTGCCTCTTCCTCCCTTGTCATCTCTGCCAGGTCTTACTTCCAACCCAGCTATGACCCTCTCCCCCCTGGCTCACACCATTACCAACACACAGCAGGTCTACTGTATACGCTCAAGAAACAAATGACTAGAAAGGCGGCCTGACCAGATTGAATTTCACCAACTACACCCTGCCTAACAGCTCTCACCTGTCTTGGCAGATCTCTTCAATCTGTCCTTGCATCAGTGCATCATTGTGCCAGCCTGCTTTAAAACACCTGTCGTCATTCTGGTCCCCAAAAATACAGAAGACTACAAGCCTGAATGACTTCTGCTGTCATGAAGTGCTTTGAGAGACTCGTCTTGCATCATCTCAAAACCATTACTCCGAGATCCTCTGCAGTTTGCATTCTGGGCAAAAACAAATCTATGGATGATGCCAGAAACCTGCGACATTCTTACAGCATCCTGACAGGACACACACACAAATGTGCCAGCATACCGTCTGTAGACTTTAGCTCTGCTTTCAACACTGTGTTGAGAGCCGACCCGACCTACTGATTCAAAATAAAAACTCCACATTGACTCCAGTCCTAACTGCCAGTGGATTCATGACTTCCTTTCCAACAGGAAATGGTTATTCAAAGTCTGTGACCACATACTTGTAGAACCACCATATGCCAGCACTGGTAACCTGCAGGGCTGTGTTCTCTCACCTCTGCTTCATTCACTCTACACTAGTGAATGTACATCCAACGGACAATGTGTCAAACTTCCTTTTGCGAATGACACCACTATTTTTCATGGGACCAGCACCAAAACACATGTCATGATTCTGTTGTCCAAAGGATCTTTTACATCTACTAAGAACAGTTGTCCAGTCAATTACGCACTGGAGAAAAATGCATGAAACTGAACCCTTGTTTCATGGTCTGCTGGTTAGCATCAATGGTTTTCTCCAGACTGTTTACATTCATTCACTTCATTGCAGTGATGTTGAATATTTTGACATGTTATATGTTTTTTTTTCGAGATGTAATCCAATTCAGGTGACAAAGATAATTTGCCTTTCTAAAAGAGCAGGTCAGTGAGACGTCGCTCCACTCAGTGGAGGTACAGCAGTGCAGGACTAATGGAGCACAAACCGCCTCTGTTTAAGTGTTTCCATATTAACAGATTGCCTTTCAGTCATACATTTTACATTTGACCTTTCTGCTTTGCCAATTCACGTTCCATTAAATACTGGGACAGCTTAATGTCCCCTGGCACTAGAACACAGATAAAACAAAATGGCCCCATTCTTTTTGTGAGCATGCTGCCAGAATATGAGTGCAATTTCAATGTGCAGGCCTGATCAAGATGATTTATTGACTTTTCTATGCTTCCGGAGTTGTTTATAGAGTCCTTTGAGGATTCCTCATATACACATTGTTTCATTATAACGGGTGTTGAGGTTTGACGTAGTGTTGGGCTGTGAAACCAGACAAAAAGCAAGTTTTCCGCTTAGCCAGAGTGATGCATGTGGACATAGGGCTGACAATTAGGAGAAAACAGAAAACATATATTTTTTTTAATGTTTTACTTTGAGAGCCGGTAGCTGCTATCGTAAACATTTAATTTAAATGATGTTTGCCGCAGGATAGCTGCTGGCGGGCCGCTCAGGATTGAAACCTAATGGTAGGCATTAAAGAGAAATTAAGGGGCCCACATGGCCGCACACTCACTTGATCTCCCTGCTAGCCAGCGACTTTGGTCTTTACCCTCTTTGCTCAGAAGAAACTTCAAAGCAGAGGACGTCAGAGCATGAGCAGCACAGATTCAGAACTGGGAACAGAATGAACTGGAGCCACACTGCTCCCACAGCAGCTTGTTGTTTCTCTCTTTATGTTTTTTCACTGCTCTGGAGTTTATTTGATGTATTGACACATTGAAAATAGTTTCTTCGCCAGAAGCAGATGGTGTTGAAGCAGGACGACTTCAACACACCAGGCCCCTACGTAGCACAACTGCAGCTGCCTCGGTAGCTAACTGTGGAGCATGTGTTCCGCAATACATTTATCCTGCAAACTAGATGCAGAGTGGAAACTGTGGCGCAGGAACAGTGTGATGAAAATAACAAGGTTGAGTACAATAAGTTCTCATGCTGTTCCATCTCATGCATGGACCTTTTTATACTCACACTGTCATATAATCTGATGTGAAGTCAAGGTTTCTCGTACGATGAAGGGATAACACCTGCCCGGTTCACTCGTCGGTGTAACAGTACACCGGTTTATGACCTGCTGTTGACATGCTTTGCTGTATTCACTGTTAAATCTTAATTAAAAGCCACGATATGACATGAGCACTAGGGAGATTGGGACATATACAATATGTACCTGAACCCATCAAAACATAATATTGTTTCCTTGGGTTACTTTTGTTTCTATGAAAAAGTGAAGATGAACAGATGTGAACACTTCCCGCTCCCATCACCCAGTCTGCAAGAACATTGCCCATATAGAAATTACGCAGGTTTCAAGAAAGCACTAGTGTAACTTTGCAATTGTTAAAATTGTAAATATGAACTAGATACTGAAGTTGGTTATGTCATCCTATAATTTAGTATTAAACAACATCTGGTTTTAAACCCATACATATTCCAGTAAACAATCTGATTCTCCTCAACTGGAGCGTGACATTTTGTTTTGGCATTTCCGTAACAGGCAGAAATTAGTTGCAAAACAACTTCAAACGTTTCCACAAAAGCACATTTTCAGTTGGTCATGAGCACCAGGAAGTAATGCAGAAAGGAGAATGAGAAGGTTATTCTTACAGAAAGAAACGTCAACGAGATGAAGACGCTTCACTACGGAGGCAGATGAGGCTTAAATGAAGATTAATAAGCTCAAAAGACAAGTCCCGCGGCTCCTTTATTTGAAATGAAACAGAAAAGAATGACGCTCTTACAATTTGCGTATCACCCCTCCAGTGACAGGCAGCCATATGTAGTATTTTATGGGTTCGGGCTCAGTCATGGCCGACACAGAGTGACAGAGAAAGGCCCAAGGAAAGAGGCGGCGATGGGATCCCTGCTCTTCCTTTGAGAGGAGTGACATTTGGAACAAAGAGGCCAGTTATGTGAGCAGTTCTGACTGGGACCGGCAGACCGACAGAGGCCAAATACTCCCAGCCCGCCAAATCAACCGCCCACGTAGGGTGGGGTCACTCCAGGATGACTCATTCATACACACACACACAGGGAAACAGAAGGACACTCAAAACTTTTATACCATTCATACATAAAACCTCCTTAAAAACATCAGTGCGGCAAGGCAAAGATGTGCAACTGTGCAAATCTGCAAGGAAACATTCAATGGAAACGTCAAAGGTAATAAACATCTTCCTCTTGGACTTCCACGTTTCTCCCAGCACTTTCTGCCTGCAGCACAGGTGAAAGTGTTCCTGGTTTGATTGCCCGTCTGGCAGTCTTGCTCTTGTCACTGATAGCATGTGCGTAGGCAGCCTTTGTTTTCTCTTGCCATGTGGGCAACCTGCCAGACCAAATAAGACTTTTTTTTATGCTTTGTTTCTGGAGCCCTCCTTAGTGAGATAGCGCTTGATATGGCTCCATGGAAGGGCTTTATCGATATTTCAACATCCATTCAGTCACAGTAAATGATGCCAGCCAGACAGATAAACAATACAGGAGTTTGTGTGGCTTTGGTGTCACTGAAGTCAGCTTGACTACCAGCAGCAGTTTTTGTATCTTTCCCTGGACCATTTATTTGTGATCCTGTGTGTCACAAGCTCGTTAAGAGGGGAAATGATGAGATTTGGCGTATGTGTGGCTGCCGCTCGCTGAGCTGTTAATGCTCATTTGATAAGTTCGATAGAGCTGGGCTGTTCCCTAGCAACATAATATTTGGCCATAAATAGAAACTAATGGACAAACATCGCCCGTCTCGGCTCCCTTCCAAACACCACCTCTGGTTTCGATGACCATTTTTATGAATGACTCCTCCTCGAATGCTGCACGTATGGACTTTGCAATAATTGCGTTAACATAAGCCAGAGGAACTCTCTGGAAAGGAAGAAGTTGAGGAGAGGAGCTGTTTGTTTACACACCTAAGATACAAAGTCGTCAGTGTTGAGTCTTCCTAATGTAATGTAAAGTTATATAGGATTTTTCTTTTTATCATTGATGTAAAGTCCAGGAGTCCAGGTTACTGCTTTTAACAAACCAGCACAATTTATATTGTTATTTATCATCAATGAGCCACAGTGTTGCACTGGGTACCATGTTCATTCATTCATGGACACTAGTTTATTTTGAGTCCATCCCACATACACCGTGCTGCTGCTGTAAATTAACTGGAGCACCAAAATGTGTATTCATCCGCTGCTGAAAATAGTCCCCATCAATAAAAGGGAAATGGACTGCAAAAACTACAGTGCCCAGCTGTTTTAGGAAATTATTATAATTTTTTTAAAGGTGAAATCCTATATTTTTAGGAGCGACTGAGAGTCAAAGAAGGGAAATCGGAAAGTTTCAAGAGACTGACTAACACGTTGTTGGTTTTACAGTAAGTTCTTTTAGACAGCAGGGCTTGTTTCAAACACGTGGACTATAGTTTTCCAGAAATCGTATTGTTCAATGCTAGTTTTGAGGACTTTAATCCAAAGCCACGTGAAACTAAAATCTATTTTAAAGATAGAACGTGGCCCTAACTCTGCCACAAATAGAAGTTGAATTCCCGCCACGCCGTACTTCACCAAAAGGGTCTTATATGTCGTAATAAAGTGAGATCAAATAAACGGCAGGCGCAGAAGAATTGCTCTGGGATCGCACGTGTTTGGCTAACACCAAACAGATGTGGGCATACTGTGTGATTACTGCATTATAGCATAGATTGTATACCCACTCAGACAGGAAAGAGATGGCAGCTGTTAGCCATCAGCGTGGAGGCGCAGGCAGAACCAAACTGTAGGCCGCAGCCGTGCCTACTCAAAACACACATGAACGTGTGCACATGTTCGCAGATGTACGCGCCGTGCAGATGGATGTGCAGACACAGAGGAGCGTGTGGAGGCACGAACACACACAATCTAATCCCTTTTATCTCGGTAATCCGATGTTTAACGTCGGTGCCCACCGTACGCCTACAGCCGTCTCAAAAAGTACAGAGCTTCTGCCAAATAACGTAAACATTGTGAAATGACCGCAGCTCTGCGTCATAATGTTATTTTCATAACAGAGCTGGTTATTTCAAGTCTCTGGGTGACCCCCAAACCAGAAGTCTCCTCACTCCTCCTCTCTTGTTATTTAAGGAAAACTTCAGTGTTTCCTTTGCTGCTCTCTCTCTCTGTCTCTCTGTCTCTCTCTCTTACTGGGTGTGGTTTTCAAGAGGCAAACTTGTGTGAATGATGTGTACTCTCTATAGTCGTGGCTTTGACTCAGTCCACACCCTTTAACTTAAAGAGGAGTTTGAAAGAGGTGGAGCAAAGCTGGGAGCACAGTTTGTGCTTGGACTTGCGCTTGAAGGCTTTTTGCAGGCAGCATGTATCCTCCGTACCCTGTGACCTGTGTTGTGTCTGTGCTGAACTCTGTGACTCTTGGATCTCGTCAGCTTCAGCGTGTGTAGAGGCGTCAGTTTCTTTGTTTTTTTTTCTTCCTCAAACTGTCTCTACTCAAAGACGTGTGTGAGTTTGAGAGCAATTTCTACCTCGGTAAAGTTTCAGAGGTGAGTGAAGTCTGCATGTGGTGGCTGTTGTGAAGGTGAAAATGAAAGAGTGGATTCATGGCGCGTTTTGGAGAGTTGTGCTGGTTTAAAATTGGGTTTGTATGTGCTTTATTTAGTGGTGCAGTTTTAGAAATGTGTACTCAGTCTAATTGCAGGACTGCAATACTGTCAAATGAAAATATAATTCTGAATATTTGACCTCTACAATTGTCAAAAGAAATTTGTTCAGAGGCGATTTATTGTTTTTTATTGTGATTATTTTCTTAGTTTGTTTGTTGAATGCTACTTTTATCTGAACACACGTGCCTGTGACGATCAGGACTTGATTCACACAACGTGATAGAAATTAAAGCTTGAGCAAACAAAGTAAACTTATACAATCAGTGGTCACAAATATTGAAAAGTTTGAATGTGATTCACACTTCAGACTGCTTGGCTATTTAGTTTCTGTGATGATATGAACCAGCAAATGCAAGAAAGCGCCAAAGAAAGCCCCATTTTGATGTTGTTTGTGACTAGCTGAGTAAACATTAATCAGATCCATAGTGTACGTGGCGGGCTTTGTACTTCCTTTATTTCAAGGCTACTAAACGTCTTTTGGCCGAACAGCTCTTGCATCACTAAAACTGTACTCGGAGTATAATTGACTCCTCCATTCATCATTTCTTTGGCCATCTTCAGCTTTCCTCATCAATAAACGACTCTGCTTTCATACGAATCTGCTGCATTTCATGTTTGTGTTTTAACTGTAACTTTAACTGGATTGAGATGATTTTTTAGGGTGATTTGGTTTCTGACACACAGAGAAAGGAAACCCAGCGCATGTGGCTTGATTCTCTTCCCTCACTTTCTCTCTTTTTCTTTCTCGCTCCGTCTTCCTTCCTCTCTACATACGTTCAAAGTTGGCACAGACGGAGGAAGTAGCCAGTCTTTTCCACCTGACATCACTTAGCCATTACACACATGTACCCACACACAAAGGACTCCCCCCAATTCACTGCTGCCCGGTTGGCTTTACTGTCTAGCTGGGTTTCCTCAGCAAGCGGTAAAAATCAAACTGATAGTGTCCAGAAAACTGGAGCAAAACAAGCCAAACTGACTGAAAAAACACAGCTCAGGTCTATATGTCACAGGGAGAGAGTTGAGACGGTCCAGAGCTCTGACGAGCTGAAGCACTGAGCAAAGGACTTGTAGGAGCGGAAGCATGCCACCATGACACCATTGCTGCTGAAATGAAAATACGCTGTTACACGACGCCTGTATTGTGTGTCGTACTTCACACAAATATTGATTTTTAAAAGCATGAAGTGAATTTCTACATTTTTATGCTGTTGGTGATACAGTGGGGGATTTCTGCTCCATGAGGTGGGGCATTAACCTGACATTTCTAAATCATTTTCCCTGCTGCTTTGCCTCTGTAATAATTATTATTATTATTTATGGTTTTAGTGGCATTTTTATCTATGACAAATGGGAAACATCGGACAAAACAGCAGGAAAATACTTTTCATGCAATTTGGCAGCAGCATGCTGTTTTGTACGACTGCTTTACATCAGCTTTGGATCTAATAAAATCCGACACATCAGTGGAGGTGTACTGAGACAGTGTCCAGGCCTTGCTGATTTAATTTTATGGAGGCTGATATGTAATGTGCACAGTGGAAACCGGGAAAAACACTCCCAAATTAAATATTTTATGAGGCTGTTTTACGGATTGTGGGTGCTTATAAACACCACAAATGTTGGAAATAGTTTTCTGTTAAGGAAGAGGAAGAATTCAAATTTAGTATTGTATAGAAATAAATGTCACTCACTTTCTCATAGGTTGCACAATTGAATCCGTCAAACCCTTTTGAATATGGTATGAAAGCCGTTAAAAACATTTAAATTGTAATTCATCACCACAGAAACTATGAATAATAGCTCACAGTTTTTTATTTATTTAAAATAATAAAAAGTAAACGCTTCCTTCTGGATAAAAAAAAAATAGAAGAATTTATGTCAGCGAGGTGCTCTCTGCACGAGTCAGGAAAGAAATGGAGAGTGAGGAAGAAGTTAGAGGGACACAGACTGGGAGAAAAGACAAAGAGGTGAACTAAGAGAAAGAAAGCTGAAGGTCAAAGATCCGAAAGCTGAAAGCAAAGCAAAGCGAGGGAGGAAGAGGTGCAGGCAAACAAAGATGAAAGGCTAATTCTAGGCGGCAGTGGAGTGTTGGTCGAGTGTGAGAGGATTTGTTCTCCTCAGTCTTGTTTACAGGAAATTCTTTTAAAGTTCCACAGATGGCTGCATTCACAGAAAGACTTTTTATTGCATTTTTTCCGAGCCCCATAAACTCCCTATACCTTCATTTATGTGTGGGAAAGTATGATTGCTGCTGCCGCTTGGCTCAAGGTTGGTCTTGAGTTTTCGTCTAAGTGGATTGCACGCTTGCTGCAGGTTGAATGCCGAGTGTCATCATCATCTTCTGAATTATTTTTTTCTTTTGCAGTGTGTGTGTGTCTGTTTTTAAGGTCTGTGCTTTTGACAACAAACAAGCACAAAATAACGTCATCTTCTGATCGACTAACGCACCGTAACATTTACAGCAAGATACACATCCACAGAGAGCTTTGAACAAAACAATGGTTGAGCTCCATGAAAATAATTCTGCATACATGTATGATGTAATGTATTATATGCAACATTTCCAAATCGTTTTAAACATTCCATGTCAAGTATCACGCATGTGACGACTTTTCCTGAAATATTAAAATAAAGTAATTATAGAAATAATTCAAGTTATAAACTAACATTGAGAAGAAGAAACAATTGGTGGGATGGACAATTAGTCACTTTGCTCCTTTTATGTCGGCTTATTAATAATTGATCAGTTGTCAACAGTTTTTGTAATCGTTTAAGTCCATCATCAAGGAAACTTAAGCTGCCAAATATTAAATATCAAACATGAGGCTTTGCTTCTCTGCTTTATATCACTGGCGATTAAATAATTTAGCTTTTGCACAGTTTGGACTTTTGGACGTGAATTGTTATTCACAGTTGTTACCATTACTTGTGGAATAAATGGTTATTAATCAATAATGAAAACAATTGCCAGTTACCTAACTGGTGTGTAAATGGTTACTCTAGTCTATAGTATATAAAACCAGCCTTGGTGTTTAGTATTTTTGTACGTCCTCTTCTGCTGATGTATTTGTCTTCATATAGTTAAAGGGTCTGTTTGCTTCCCAGACTTTGAGTCCACAGAGTGCGTTTTAAAAAGCTGCAAAGGCCTACGTTCCCCCGCTACCACGTTGAGAGGCAAATAAAGTCAAGGGCTCCTTAAGGCCTCCTCGTCGGTCTGTAAGAGATTTAGTGGCCAAGGAGTTTCTGCAGAAGTGATTTGCCTGCAATGGCCAAAACCTCAACCAAATTATTTTTTGTTGATTTATTTCACAGGCAAATGTTAACCATCTGATGGTTTGTAATTAGACTTATTTTTAGGCCTTTTCACAAATACTTTTACACATATGTTGACAATTGAGGCTTTATTTGGAAAAATGTATATATTCTAGGTTATGTTTGGATGTTTAGTGGCTGAAAATCTTCAAAGAAGTGCCAGCATAAAAGATCAAAGAACATTTTTGAGCAGTTTATTCTTCTGAAATGCTCAGTAACCTTCACGACAAATTGTATTCAAATTACTCGACAGTAGGACCAATAGTTTCAAAGAAAGAGGATATCCAGCATTATTCATGATTATAATCACTGAAACCAACTATGGACGGTCTGATGTTTCAAGTCTTAAACCAAAAGTCCACATTTTAATAAAAAAAATAAGTATAGGAGAAAATCTGTATATTGAGTCAGCTGTAGCCCTTGAGCACAATCGGTTGCAATTAAGAGTGCATGGAAACCTTTTAGCAAGTAAGCAGGTAAGTTGTTTAAAGTAATTTATAAACAACTTTAAGTAATGGATACACTGTTTAAACAGTTAATGGATAAATGGTTAACATAGGCAGCTAAACGTATGTGAAACCCAGTTGAAACAGCTTAAAACAATGGATAAACAGTTCAAATTGGTAACTAAAAGAGATGAATTGGCAGTTGAAACGCGAGCTAAAAGTAATGGATTGAATGCTTAAAATAGCGGTAATTTTTGGAAGCTATATGGGTGGGGTCAATGAAGGGGTTCCTGAGTTCATGTGGCAGAGCTGTGGGGGGACATCATACAAAACGGTCGGGAACCACCGGCCTGTAGAAGTCAGGGTTAGTGTCTTCGGCTGATATGTACGGATTGGCATATATTCCTCGTTGCTTCAAAAAAGACAAAGAACAGTCGTGGAGAATCCTTCAGAGCAATGCATGCAGACGTATGAAGTAGCTACAGGCCATCTGAAGTTGAATCTCTCTGAAGCTCCTCTGTCTGCTCACACGTCATGTCTCTGACTTGACTTCCCTCTACTCTCTCTTCCTGTGTCTGCCTCTTTCTCTCTGCAACCCCTCCCCCCCCCCTTCCTGCTTATCAGTCTGTCCCCTCCTCACACATCGGGCACAAAGCCAACTCTAACGTCGGCTCAGCGAGCCCTCCCATATGTTCAGGAAAACGTGGTGCTTTGTCTACATTGACGTGGACACTATGGTGCCACCATTTCAGCCACGAGCTCTGAAGCTCAGGGTGTTGACAAGAGATTGACTTACTGATCCAAACCTTTGAACATTATGAGCAGAGTGGCAAAACTGATCCGAGCCTCGAGTTGCTGCAGCTTTTTTAGCGCAGGGTACCAAACGCTGCAGGTCAAACTAGGATAAACCAAACATGAGTAACCTCCAGACAGACTCTGACCAATCATGTGCGCCCTTGGCCCAGTCCCACAAAAAAAAGTGTTTAGCCAAAATACAGCACAGCTTAGGCTGTTAAAACAATCACGGGGTAATCACAAGAGAAGGGCCCTGGCCGGTAGCTCTCCAGAGAGTGAAAAGGTAAGCTGATGTGTTGACTGTGGGGTTAATGCATGTCCAGGTTGAGGTGGCAGTTGCTGATGTTTTTGGGTGCCTCAGAAATCAAGGCCATCGCAGCACTCTGTGTTTTACCTGATAAAAGACTGGCGAGAGAAAAGCAATTCCTGCAAACTTTGTAGCCGTCATTCTTAAGAACATGCCTTCACGGATATAGGGATTCAGTTAATAGCTTCAGTTATAGCTGTTGCAATCACCACGTTTTTGAGGAAAAGCATTCAGTATGCAGCGGCTGCTGTGGGTTTCCAAAGCTTGACTCAGAAGAGTGCTTCTAATTGTCATGAGATGCCTCCCTTCCAGCAAGGTTAAGGTTGTTAAGGTGAAGGTTGATTTTGCCTCTTTAATATACTGTTCTTCATCTTCTGTATCTTGTCATGTGTTGGGATGGACAGCATTGCCCTTTCAGTTTTATTTGTAGCGTGAAGAATGCAGAGAACAGAAGAGAGAAAAGTGAGTGGAGGGTATTAGTCATGTACGTACTTCCTGCTTTTCAAGTAGCCTTGGCCGGTGTCGAGCTCGGCCAAGGCAATTGTTGCTCACTTAGCTGTCCAACAGCCAGACACAGGCAAGCTTTATACTTTTTATTGGTTGAAATATAAGAGTTTATTTTAATCTTGTCAAGTGAGTGTGCTTTTTGGAGACATGTGATCAACCCTTTGAGGTTAAAATCAGGGGTAATTTTTCCTAGCTTTAAATTGTCTTACCTTTAGTGTTTCTGTTTGCAATTTGTTGGTGTCAAAAGAAATAATGCTGCAGATAGAAGTAAAGGCTCAAGAAGTCCCAGTGTGCAGGTTTGTCACTCTTGCACCACTGTACTGCAATACTGCACATCACTATTTAAAAATACTGCTCTATAAGTTCATTTGTCAGTTGGAGAGAGTGAGATGGAAACACAGACACAGACAGCGCTGAGCTCTTGAGTTTCCGTGACTGGCTGTCAAAGTTGAGCAATGAAACAGACTGGCTTAAGGCTATGCATGTCAGCATGCTGTCAATCCAAATAAATGTGACGGAGGACTAGAAAGTTATCAACAACAAAATGCTTATCCCTTGTTTCCAACTAAAGTAAAGCAATTAAATCTGCGTTTACAGATTTGTAAAACAGCGGAAACAAGCTGTAAACTAAATGTTAACATATTATCACCTTTTAAATAGATTTGGGGGACAACATTGTCATACATTTCGAGTCGTGTTTCTCGTCAGCTGACTAGTTTTAGCTCTGTTTTGGTCTCCACCATCTCCTGAGGGTAATATCTGGCGCTTCAGCTGCTAAATGCTCCACTGTGTTCACCAGATAATCACTAACTTAGTGTGCAGGGGCTGTTAAGCAGTGAGAGTGAACCGAAACGGAAAAGTTGCGGGATTTGAAAACCAAAACAATGAGTTTAAAGATGCGAAAATCCAATGTGAAGTTGTGGCGAACTGCAGCATTGGGTGATAACGAGAGAAGAACATACATCCTTTGATTCATTGTTAATATGTAAATATTGATTGTAGTAGCTTTAGAGCTTAATGGATGTTGTTTCTGCTATTCACTTTCCTTTAAGAAATCTCTGGGTTTTTTAGTAAAGTTTGGTACATTTGTCAGAGTACAAAAAAAAATGTTATTATTTTTCTTTTTCACATAATGCTACTTGGGAAAAACATGGGGAAAGAAAAAGAAAGAGGGGACTGACATGTGATTAAGGCCCCCAGCTGGATCAAACCAGATGCGTTGTGGATACATGGCATACAAATAATGACGGGTTTGGGCTTTTCCAGAGCATTAGCGGTCTAGGAGACATAATAATAACAATATAACTACGTTTTTATTATTATGTCTAGAGGTGTTGGACCACCTGGTTGCCAATATTTACCTGTATAGCTTGGACATAAAATAGGTTTCATTTGATGCACTGGTTCTAACGGTTATTTCAAGATGATAAATGCGTGCGTGAGCTGAGATCGAAGCAGAATCTTCCCAAAGAGCACCACCCACCTTGTGCCATATTAAAGCAAACTCTCTCAATGATTGAATGAATCTGAATTGGTAATTCCGAAAGTCATCACCAGCAGCAGCAGAAACATGTAACTGAGAATATCTTCGTCAGGGGGAGAGAAAGGCTGCTGTTTTATCTTGGCTTGGTTATTATTATTATTGCTTTATGTTCTAACAAATACTCTGTTGAGATGAATATTTGCAAAAAGCCCCAGAAGTCAAATCATATTTGCTCCACTGCTTTGTGTCCTCTCATACATAAAACGGAGGCTGTGGTTTTCATTTAAAAAAGTATAATGAAGCAATGACGACAAACACGTTTAAAAGGACAAAGAACTGCTTTCTTAAATGTGCATAATCATTCGAATGACATGCTAAATAATGAATGCCTTTTTTTTTCTATTTGACGTTGCTGCTGCTTAACTGTATGAACTCTTCTTTGGTACTTCCCTCTTTTTGTTTGTTCCTCCTGTCTTTAACAGCACACTCAAGTGCTTTGTGACGGGAAACTTGTGGTGACAAATGCAGGAACCACACGTGAGAAAAAAAGATGGAAAATCTCTACTTTCAAAGGTAGCTACAGGCTGCAAATAGAGCTTTAAAGCACCTCAGATACATCAAGCCATGAGAGCGGATTCAAAGAAAGAATTATAGTGCTTAAGGATATGCACTTTTATACAGAAAAACTGGTTAACTAATATTTATTAATAGGTCGGTTGCCGCAAAGGGTCACAAGACAAATCTGAAGAATCGCTAGATGATTACCAGAATAGGAGAGGAAAAATGACATTTACATCTCAAATTACAGCCATGTTGGTGATTTGGGCTGCATCACCATGACTTCGCATGGTTTCCAGACTGAATAAATATATGGGGCGTAACTCCCTGTAACCAACACAGTCCCACACAAACGTGTGCATGAGCTTGGTTGATCAAGCACACACACTCTCACAAACACATCGCCCTCCGCACACACACATAATCAATGACAGCCAATAGATTTCAAATACTGTTTGTCCAGGTGCGCCAATGACAGAAAACTTGGCAGACTCTGCTAACAAGCATGAGTGGTGTGTGGGTGTGCATGTGTTAACATTTAAAAGTGTGTGTGTGTGTATTTCCCATAATCACATAGTGATGAGGGAGTAAATGTGCTTTGCCATGCTGATGTGTGCTCAGATAGACACCTGCAGACCGCAGTCTTTCTGTCTCTGTCCTCACCTGCAACCTTCTTTCACCACAACATGCATCTGTTTTCTTGTCATTATCTGCATGTCTACTTGTCATTCTCTTCTCAATCCCCTCCTCCTCCTCCTCCTCCTCCTCCTCCTCCTCCTCCTCCTCCTCATCTCAGTCTTCCCAGACATAGGCTACTGAACGGTTTGGTTTAGCTGGAAGGATTCCTGGCAGAGTGATTTTGTTGTGATGTAATGTAAATCACATTGCCAGGGATTTCCAACCAGCTACAGCTGAGACCCACACCAGTGTCTTACACCCGATGGCATCCCTTCATCTGAGTCCCAGCGAGAAGGCGAATAAGCGTATTTTTCTAAAACGTTGAACTAAGTAGACGCAGTGTCCTCCAGATGCTTTCACATGTGCTTGTCCAGAGTTTGGTGGAGGGGCAGGACTTAGCTCGCTCCGTGAACAGTTCAGATAAAGCCTGTGTTCACAGTGGCTAAGTTCCGCTCCTCACAAGCCTTTCCAGCTTATAACTTCCGCCGTGCAAACAGCTGTAAGAAGTCAACATGGAAGCAAAGGTTTTTATGATATATAAATATATATATATATATATATATATATATATATATATATATATATATATATACAATAGACATATTTGTTGTGTAACTGACATACTCTAGCACAATCAGTGCTTTGCTTTCATCTTTCCTAGCAAACCATTCATATCATCGGAAAACAAGCATCATATATGTTAGATATGCAGTAGCCTACATATGTTATATTGGATAGCACAATATGTGTAAAGGCACAAGGAATGTACTTTCTTACATCTGTGACCATCCATTTAGTCTTTTCTTAACAACGGACGGTGGAAAAAACAGCATAATTGGTTCAGTCTGAGGGACGAAGAAGACGAGGATCCTGACAAAGAGAGATGGGTAAGAGAGGAAGGTAGGAGGCAGGAGGCAGGGAGGGCTTACTCATACAGGAAGGTAGTACAGGAAATGTCCCATCAGGAAAACAAGTAGCGATGTAATTGTGATTCCTGAGCTCATTTGTTGTCTGGGTGGTCGTGAAAGCCAAGCACTGATTGTGTGTGTGTGTATCCATGTGTATATATGTGTGCACGCAGCTACCCATGTATGATATGTAGGGAAAGAAGTGAAAGAGATTTTAATATATGGTGTTTGACCACACAATGCTGCTAACATGGTTCAGTAAAGACTATTAAAAAGTACATGTTTAGTTTGCATTCAATTACGTTTTTTATGTTGAGAAGTATTTTATTTCTTTTCCTTCCCTTCACCATGTTATTATATACTACTACTACTATAGTGGTATCTAGCTTTGCATGTATTGAGACAGCCTCCACCCCCAATATAATGTAAATGTAGTACATTAAAGTAATACTTGTGTTAAGTGGATTAGTTATGGTGTATTTACTGTACTATAAATCGTAGGTTAGTAATGAAAATTAGTGGAATCAATTTTGAAGATACACTCTGTTGAGGTGAGTGAGATTGTGTCATTCTTTGCATGTCCAGACTCCCTGTGCTAGTTTAGCTTTATCTCGTTTGCTTCCTCTTGTGGTGAAAGTGAGGCGCTGCAGGTCCCTGGGCTCAACCTCCTGTGCCTACTGAGCTGATAACAGTTAGATGTGAAACAAACACTGGCTCAGTTCAGCAGGAACCGGAGTTAGGCCCTCTAAAAACAGCAATGGATTCGATCACCATTCAAGAGGACCTACTGCGCTTTTCACCATTGATTTGTATGTGTCAATAGTCCTGTTTTCCATTCACATATTGTTATGCCTGTTTTGAAATATCACATTAGAAAAGTGTAACCAAACTTCCTCAGTTGCGGAAAAACGTTTTTGCGCTCGCTTGTGGTTGGTTAGGACTTTGTCAAAAAACAGTTGATGCGCTAAATGGCGTGACTTCTGACTTAGCGAACATTTAACTCATGTAAGCTGTTGCTGCTGTCGGCGTCTTCTCCGATATTCCCATAACCTATGGATACATGAAACATGGTCTATCGTAGCTCACATGAAAGACCAATTAAAACATGCCAAATTAAAACTAATTCCTGAAGACCTCTCTCCATTTTTCTCTCATAGCCAGCTGTAGCCAATTGTGCCAACTTCTGACCAAACTATGCTGCGGCCGACTTTTTGCTTAAAATCAGCTTTAGCTCCATTTGGGTTGCTTAAAATTCATTGGAAACATGGCTAGTGTTGCCATAATACTGTAAATTGAGCTTTTGTGTCTGTAGCAATATAGCTGGCTTATAAGGGATTTTTCCCTCTGAGAATTCAATTCAATTGAATGTATTTTGATATGTTGATAATAAAAGCAGTAATGGTTTCAGTAATAGTAGTAATGTGACTTATAATAACAATAATGATAGTAGCAGTGGGTGTCAGCAGGACCACAGTCCAGATATAACCAAGATCCATAACCTGTGAGGCGAGACAGCACAAAGACTCCGGGAAAGATGAGGATGTCATTATTTCTTTACTGCTTTCGAAGGCCTTTACGTTTTTTCCACAAAGCCCCGTCAAGGCCATTTCCCAGTGCTGAGGAAGCACAGAACTCACATAAACGTAGCCACACATCCTCTCTGAGTGGTAACCTCTCACTGTTACACTTGAAATGGAGGAAATCTGCTTCTGTTGGTTTGGTATTACTGAAAGATCACAGGAGCAGAGTTTTTCCAGTTGTACTCTCTACATCGGACCGCACCAAGGTTACAGGAAGACTCATTTGGGTGTCGTCGAAATCATGTGGTGCATTTCAGTAATTGTTTAGCGTGCCTTAATTCAGTTTATTTCAGCACTTCTGGCAGCATACGTCAAACCTTGATATGCCTAATAATTGAGAATGTCAAATGGTGGTTAAAAGAGCTCAATTCAGAATTCAGAGCATATCTATTGTCTCATGGAGAAGGCTGAGCTGACAGGCCTTGCTTCCCAACGATGTGGGCCAGGACAGCGTTATCAGCAGTAACAGGCCTTATATATAAATGCTCTGAATTTTGAATTTAGCACCTTTAACAAAAATAAGGAAAAAGTTGCAGGTGAGTTACTTTTCGAAATAAGTTTCTTTGTTCATGAACATCCATATTGTTTCTTAAATCATAAACAGTGATGAAAGTAACCAAGTACATTTACTCAAGTATGTACTTAAGCACAGTTTTGAAGTACTTGTGAGTGTTTTATGCTACTTTATACCGCACAACGATGCTAATATTGTTCAATAAAGAATCTTAAAACATACACGTTAAGTTTGCTTCTTCTTTCTGTTTTTCTGTTTAGAATTATTGTATTACCTTTCCTTTCGCTATATATACATATACTGTCCTCTGGGAGTGTAAAAGTAAAATCTGTAAGACATATCTACTTTAGTCTGAATTCAGCTTGGGAAAACACCTGACTGAATATTCAGCGGTTGGTGGTATATTTTACTTCTGTTCACATCTAATCGATGAACACCTTTTCTAATAATAGAAAAGGTGCTTTTATCTTTAATAAGTAGAATATGTTATGATGGATTTGTGTCTGCCATCTTCACCGCCTTTTTGTCAGGAAGGATGTGATAATCATTTGCATCTCTAATCAACAAATTAAGCACCACATCAAGGTTGCTATGAATAAACCCATGCAGGGCATTGTTCCATCCTGGATACTAATTCAGCCCTGTTTGGTATTTATAAATGTCTAATCATTATGTAAGAACCTTCATTGGGCAGCACAGCACTCCGTGCCCGAGACTGCACCTCTCGTGCTTTAGTTTAGTGCTCTGACCAAGATGCCATTTGCCAAAAATATACACTGTGCACAGTATAGAAAAAAAGATGTGAGGTCAATGTGAGTTTTGTCATTATAACTGTAGAAAACAAAAAGTTGGAACTAGTGGGAAACACAATAAATGTGACATTAAAGCTTTTTTTTGTTGCTATTTTTCTTTTCTGGTTGGATCTCATCTGCAAAAGAAAAGGATTTGAGAGATTTTCAACACCGTTTCCTCCGTCTGCATTCTGCAGCCATGAGTCATGTACCTGTTAGTGTTTGTCATGTTGTATCAGCGCACAAAACCTCCACAATGATGTCCACACACAAACATTCATAAACACACCCACATCAACACAAACTCCACTGTAATATGACCTTCATTTTGTTCACAGGTACATACACAAGCTCATACCGATATATACCGTCAGTAAAGCTTTTTCTTTTAAGTAGTGAAAACACAGCTGTCAAGTTAAACTGAAGGAGAAGCCAGTTCGCGTGATAACAAATCATAACAGTTATGTGAGAGAAACCACAGCAACAGCTGTGTGGGTCTGTGAATGTGTGTGTGTGTGTGTGTGTGTGTGTGTGCGTGTGTGTGTGTGTGTGTGTGTGTGTGTGTGTGTGTGTGTGTGTGTGATGTGAGTGTGTGTGTGTGTGTGTGTGTGTGTGTGTTGAGCCCAATCTGTGTTCAATACAAAAATAAATCATTTAAAAGCGTGTGTCAAGCTTGTTTGTGACAGCCTCAAAGCCAAACCCAGTATGTGGTTTGAATTTCGATAATTAGAGTAGACTTTACACACATTTCCACACCTGGCTGGTTCATTTCAGAAACCATTCATCATATATGATTAAACCAGGCTAAACGCAGAAACGCATGATGTGAAAACAGAGTGTGCACACAATTGCTATAAGATACATTCCTAAGACCAATATATATATTTATTACCCTCCTACACTACACACTACACACTACACACTACTGCAACCATCCAGGGGAAAACATCCAGCAAGACTTCCACAGGCCAAATACTTGTATGAGAAGTCATATTTCACCAGTATTGAAAACGTCATACTGCATGTGCCAAAAACAAAACGGGCCCAGTCACTGCAAGAAATGAATAACACAATTAACACCAAAGCACATATTGCGCATACGTTGCTGACAGCAGCATAGGAGCATAAATCAGCAGGCAGATAGACTCCTTGACTTCACCCATAAAAGCAGATCAGCGTGAGAAACATAAAACTGAAACAGAAACAGACAGCTGGATCGGCAACCTCGTAACTTACTGGTATTAGCACACAAACACTGAGATATATATCAGCTCACAATGTGCATGTCAGCACAAACAGGGAACACTTACTTAAAGGTCCAGTGTGAAGGATTTGGCAGCATCTGGCAGATCGCAACCAACTAAAACTTCCCCCGTGTGCCAAAAGCCAGTGGACCGACTCATTATGCAGATATTAACAGCTCATTCTAAGGGAACGAAAACACAATGATGCTTATTTTAAGTTGATTATCATAGACTGTATTTGGATGTATTCTCCGTGACGTCACCTATCGAGTTCTGAAGAACCGTTATGTAGCTCAAAGTGGGTGGTTCCGACCGTCGCCATCTTGGCAGTGACGACACTGCAGCAGAGCAGATCGCTAGCAGCTAGCTAGCAGCTAGCAACCTCGTACGGCAACCACCTGTCACTCGAAGCGGCCATGGCCTCAAGTATCCCTAACTTTAAGCCTTAATATAGTTTAAACAGGTCAGTTACATAACAATTCCTCCACGACCAGTTGTCATGAACAGGCATATGACGAAAACCGTACTTTACACCAGGCTGTAAACATTTCTGTTGTAATGTTTGCCATTTTACCATAGAGGTTTATGGGGATTGACTCGCTTTTTGAGCCATTCTCAAGTGGCCATTTGAGGAACTGCGATCTTTGGCACTTGTTGGCTTAATTTTTCAGCACCGAATGTTGCCGCTTGGTTATTATACACAAAAGAAAACATACTTTGTAATATTATATTCCATTTTCAAGTGTGTTTTTGGCCCTCAGCTGATATGACACAATTATTCCTCCACAAAAGCCATCATAAAGCCGCATAACTGGATTGTAGTAAGCAAGGTTATTAAAAGTTATTTGAACAACAGCATTGGGAGCAGCGAAGCGAAGCAGGACTGTCTCAGCAGTCAATAGGTCAATACGTTGCCTCATTGCAAAGGGGGGTGTTTCATACACCGTAGTATTTTGTTTCAGGAAATTATGTTTGAAAAAGTGAGAGTAATATTATATCTGAGGAGATAAATCCCTGTATTACAGCATGTTTATCCTACTTTGAGCATTATAAGTTGTTTGTAGCTTTAAAGTTGCTCGGCAAGTGCATTTCTTCTTCTCCTTTTATAATGTGTTATGAGTAAATCAGTCCTAAAAGTGTTTAACATACAGCAGTTTCTGATGGGTTAGTGTGTTTAGCTGTTGCAGAGAAAATAAATGTGCAATGAAGCAAAGATTTCTCCCTGACATCTTTACCTGCCAGGGGATGAATCATCTGACAGCCAACACATACAGTCACAGATTAGTTTGATTGGCAGCTCAAAAAGAAAGAAAAATGCTTTATATACCCGACCGCTTCCATGAGCTTAACAGGAGAGTGCTTAAGGAATGAGCTGCACTTTAAAACCCAGAAACTAAGGGTGTCGTCTGTAATGGCTTCAAGGCTTCAAGGGTGCTTTATGGGTAAACTGCCTCAACAGCTAAAATATTTCAAAGATTCTTACCACAAACAGATTTTTGAAAAGGCCAAAAGGTATGGACTGTGGCCGTGAGAAGAGAATGTCAATGGGTTGTCTGCAGCTTGTATGCTTTGACTCCATCTAACAGTCATAAGAACTCCTTAACACCCATTCTGAGAAATAATGCATTCCACCATATGAATGAAGAAGCTATTCACCTGAGCTTTATTTCTGGAGTCCTTTGAGTTCACGGAGAGCCCCAGCATCCAAGAAGCTATCAGACCATATTAGCTACTATCAGTGTTGGTCAGAGTACTCTGCATTAAATGAAGCTTTACTACACTGAGATCACGTTGTCAAGAAATGTAATCCTTGGTTATTACCGTGCGAAGAAAACCTTGTGCTGATCATCATTAAAACCCACTCCACTTATCCATCAACCTATTTTTGTAGCAGTGACATCAGTCCCCTCAGTGTTTCTGCACAGGGGTCTCTTCACAAGGGGGAATAAACTCACTTGCCACATCACCTGACTCTCTCACTATAGAGACGTAATGACTCTAATTGCTCTCGGCACTGCTGAGCTCCTGTGGAGAGACTGCATTTCAGCTTGCTTGTCTCACCTGGAGCCTCTGGCTATAAGTAATATAACAAATATCAATCTGTAAATCAAGACCTACGCGGGGAGGTTCATTACTCTTATTGCTTCTGTGGTCTGACATAATGGTCACATTACTGCTGCGAACACACTCAACCATCCACAGAAAGGATTTCTGCTTAGACTCTAACAACAATCTGTTGTGTTTCCCGGTTCTCTGTGTAATATTCACTGACAACTTTAGTTTAGGTTTGGAGAGCGTCTTGCTGACGTTACAGTGGCTCATCTGCTGTTTGCAGATGGTGCGGTGCATCTGCATCGTCACACGGCGTCAACAATGAGCGCTGAAGCAGTTTGTCGCTCTGTGTGAAACATTCAGGATGAAAGCAATACGTCTGATAATGTTCTCTCTCGAAGCCTGTTTTTTTATATATTCCCGAGTGACGGTGAGAGGGATCTAACACCATTTTAAAATAATAAAAAATGACTCCAAGAAGTCACTTGACAAAAAAAATAAAATCAGGGAGCTTGTTCACACATTAAAATGTGTGCTGGCTGATCAGGTCACAAATGAACATGCAGGTTGGAATGAACCCCAGCTGTGGTGTTTGGGGCATTTTTTGAGTTTTATAGCTTTATCCAATATTCAAATACACACAATAATCCTCTTCTCTAGCTGCACGACCACAGATAAAAAATGTGCAAGCGGGGAAGCGAAATCTAATCAGAGCGAAGATCAATTTTTATACAAGTTTGTAAACCGCAGTCTGTTTCTGAATTATCTTCAAACAGTCAGGATATGTGGACACGAGATACTATCTGGACATGTCTCCGACAGAAGACAACGAGCGAGAAACACTGATAAGGATGAAGATGATAATTAGAAATAACTGCAAGACGAATGCGATGAATTAATCTGTTTGGTTTCAAATTCGGAAGTATAGTTACTACATGTAAGAATAAAGCAAATGACTTCATCATCTCACTCTTGGCAATAATCTTGACAATTCCCCACTGACCCACACACGGAACTGGATGATGTCCTAATCTGTCTTCATACCGCGGAGGACTAAGACTGATTGCTGTATCACCAAATGTGTGTCTGTTTGTGGCCGAGGCGGTGATGTCATTTGTTTTAATCTCATCTGCCTGTATCATAGACTGTGGCCTCTATACGAGCCGTCTTAGACCATGAAAGGCTATATTTACTTAGTCACTGCAGCCTCCTCTCACGTCTGTTTTTCTCTCCCTGCCTGTCTATGTATATTTCGATTTGTCTCGGTCTGTGTCTATGACTCACACAGTTCTTCTGTATTCACTGTTTAGAACTAACACATCACCGCTGAAGAACATTGTGCTGCAGGGTCACGTGGATATCTGTAGGGCACAATGACTTTTATGCTCCTCAAAATTGGTTTCTTATATTTTTTCATTAAAGAATTTAAATTAATTCCCCTAACGCACTTTTCGGAAAGTTACTCAGTTTGAATGTGTCAGCCAAAGGCCAGCAATTATGTATTTTATGCTAATTAATGCTTTGTCTTCAAATGTATTCTGCTCTTACCTCAAAGAAAGAAGAAGAAGTTTGCTTTCTTGCCAAGAATATGATGTAAAGGTTGATACACTGTCATGTCGTTCAAGTGCATTAAAGCAGAAAAACACACTGTGTGTCTCTGTGAGGTCTAACAAACTAGTTTAATACATTTCCTTCCTCATAAAACATTTGCAAAGCGGATTTGTTTTTTTGAAAGATTTAATCCTTGGTTACACTCGTGTCTGCTAGCTTGCAGTCTTCTTCTCTGCTGGCCCATTAGCTACATTTCTGAAGCCATTGGCAGAAGTGCGTATGGCATCGCCACCTGTGTATGCACGTGCACGTCTGTCCTTGTGCAAGTGCATGAGAAAAACAAAACGGAGACTCATTCATCAAAAAAATGCTCCATAGCGAGCCATAGAGCTCCAAATATTGATTTATACTTTATGCACCCAAAGAAAAACCTCACTGCTATTGTTTCACTGCATTAACGTTTCAAAATAAAGCCTGCCACCTAAAGTGACTCTTTAATAGGCTTACCCACTTTTTCCCACACTGCGACCATAGCACATCTGTTACTGAATGAAATGCAAGATGACATTTTCATGGCTGAGATGGAAAATCATTGATGCTTCTTTGTTGTTGTTTCTTTGATTATATTACCTCGTAATTCAGGCTGCCGCATTTGGTATTTTTGGAAACCGTGACAATTTGAGTTCAAAATAAAGTTCTGTGCAGTTATAAATTATGAAACCACCCAAGTCTCTATTAGGAGATGAAGGACTCCCCCTTGAGGCAAGGCCAACCCCCTTTTTTATAGCACATTTCATTGCAGGTATAAGCTCAATGGGCTGAATATAAAAGTGCATAAAGCAACAACAGACATGATAATAAAAGTCTGGCAATCAAACCATTCTTTTGCAGAATAAAAAAAGTTGTTTATCATATATTGGGGTTTAAAGCAAAGGCAGTTTCCTGTTCATAATCTCTCGCTAACTGCTTTTGGCATTGTAACCTATTAGAGAGCTCCCTCTAGTGATTAATCCTTTGAAAAATGAATTACACTTCATGTTCACTGCAGCAGGCAAGCTGCTCTCAGACCTGTTTCTGCATTGATCTCTGCAAGGATTTGGAAATTGGGGTGAGAACATCTGAACACTCACAGCTATCTTTTATGTCAAAGTTTGATATATTCCTGTTGGATGAGGAGGCATTAATTACAGTCTTCTCACATATATCTTGCCGGTACAGCAAATTAACATTTTCTCTAAGATTGTAAATCAAACAGAAGGGACCAGTAGTTGGGTGTTTGCTGTGGAATGCAGGTCTAACCTGCAATAGTGTTCGAACATTGTTACAGCACCAGTTTTTTGTGTTGAATGTGGGCTGCGGGCTGAGCCAGAGAGTGAGTAATGAGTTAGTCATCCGTGTTGTACACACACTTTGTCTTTGCTTTTCACTCCTTTCTTTCTCTCACTTTGACACAATACACATACACACATTCTAACAATAACCCATTTTGTGAAGCAATTTCTGGATTTTCATACAGTGGATGTCATCCTCATGGCAGTCTTGTATTGAAAACAACTATATTATAGAGGCATGTTTGGTTGAAACAATAGTTGAAGGGAAACAATCAGCATGAAAATCATTTCCTTTGTTTAAATCAGTTATTAAACCACTTTAATGACTCAGTTTGATTTAAATGCGTCTCTTTAACTTCCCTGCTGTGCCACTGATTGATTGGCACTGCACTTTCATTTCCTTCATTTTGTTTTTACTGCATGTTAAATACCAGTTTCAGACATTTCTTTGTCTTGTATACTTTGAATTGCCTCTGTGTTTGAGCTATAACAAGGTTGCTGTACTTGCCTGCTTTATGAAATAATGGATGATGGTCCAGTTTGTCTTATAGCTCCTGTATGGCTACACTCACATATCTGAAATATTTAATTTACTCAATTTATAACTTTTCAAGACATTTTATTTTGAAAATAAATATATTAACCGCATTTTTCGCGTAACTCCTTTTATTTTGAAATCGACGACCCGGAAACCTCTCACGCCACTTTTCTCTTTCTTCCTTCTTCTAGTTTCCTGGACTCTCTCTCTCTCTCTCTCTCTCTTCATTATGGCTCAGGCAGTTCAGAAACTCGTTGCAAAAGTACCAACTTTAGTCGGTGGTAAGTTTACTTTCGTACTTTTTTTTAAACCAATTATAAACTGAGGAAGTGGAGAACACCGTGCAGCACGAGCTCGGTGACGTTGTTACAGCTTCTGTGTGACCTTTGGTCAACGCAGGTGTCGATACATGAATCAACCACTGCGACAGATTGTCTTTAGAACAACATGAAATGGCTCCGAAACTTTGCTGTGCATTAGCCAATGCCGTTTCCGTTTGAATCATTCGCAGCCGCTTTCACATACTCCAAACCCCGACTCGCGACCTTCTGGCACTATGCGCGCGTGGAGCTCGTCCCACCGTCCCCTGCTGAGATCCCCAAAGCCATAGAGGCCGCATCGGGCCTCATCAAGAGCGTGCAGTCAGGACGGTTGGGACAAACGACAGTAAAGGTGAGTCCCTGCAAGTGTGAGAATCACTTTCTTTTTTTGTGTGTGTCTGAACCATGAGTTGAGTGCTCAGCAATATGTGTATGTATTGTTTGTGTTTGTGTGGCTTGAATGGCATGAATTAGGAACAGTTATAATCTACAGTTTGTTGTAGAAATACAGCCTGTAATTACGTGTTGTCAGTACAGAACAATGAGTCCATGAACCATTAGGCAGCAGACAATTAAAACAATTTTGAATATTGATAATGACAAACACTTGGTTTGATTGGTGGATTTCAGCTTCTTCCCTCAGACTATTTACTGCCTTGCTCCGTTTGATGTGATAAAGGGATATCTGTCATTTTTTGGACTGTTGGACAGACAATGCAAGCTATTTGAATATGCAACCTCAGGATCAGAGACGTGCTTTTTTATATTTTGTGACATTATTGACTGTTTATTTTAGTCACTAAATGGATCATTTCAAAATAATCAATAATGGAAGTAGCTGTAGTGACAGTAAAAGCCCTGAAGTCATTCTGCCAAAGTAAAGATGCAGAGATGCTGCACACTGTATATACACAGTAAGCATGTTATTTTACATAAGGCCGTAAACCTTTCTGGGATCTGACAGAAGTTGTGAAGGCCAGATGGTCAGCAGCTCCTTGGCTGTCCAGTCCTGTTGTTTACACCAGTCATACAGTTGAGTGTATCTGCATATCCAATAGAAATGACTGAATAACTGTACTGTGACAATAGAAGTAAACCTAGTGGGCCTCATGAGTAAACTACCAGTGTAGGAAGTCTGTTAGTTCAGTGGAAAATGAGCAGAAAAACACTTTGTGCAAAGACTGTCAAAAGTTAACAATAACAAACTTCATAAACAAGTGCAATGAAATATGTATTCTGTTAGTGTGTGTGTGTCCATAGTGTGTCGTCTGTGACTGGTAGTGCGTATTTGTATGAATGGAAAGGGACTTTTTCCCACTATAATTATTCTTTCATGTCAGGCCTCAGTTAAATATAAACTACCATAATTCATTTTCTAAATCTTTAGAATGTCATTAAATCAGTTGTCTTGAGTGAAATGATTTTCTTGTTTTGTTTTGTAGGACGCCTTTAGGAATGGACTCGTGGCCACCGAGGTGCTGATGTGGTTCTTCATTGGAGAGTGCATTGGCAAAGGAGGCATTGTTGGATACAATGTCTGAATGTTGGACTGTTCTTTCTCCTTTTGCACTTCTACTCGTCTCATTCTCAACAACCTGCACCACATTTTCAAATAAACAGTTTCCATAGTCATAGAAGTATACTTGTTTGTCTTGAGTATTCATTTCCAACAGGAGTGAGCGGGTTATATTTCATTCACAAACATACAAAATATGAGACACCAAAACACACCAAACTGTAGGAAAATATTTCGCTGAAGCGTTAACAAGGTGGACGTTTCATGCACAGCTGAATGACAGCGAAGATGTATAATTAAAATATTCATGAATGTGACTTTAACAGATTACTAACAAAATACATCCTCGCTAAGCTGCATATGTTACAGATTTTGCTGCTACGTAATGATGGACATCTCCTCTCGCTCTCGACTTTCTGACATCGTATTTACAACATTTCCCAAGTATCTGCAGAAAGCTTGCCTCGCATCCTCCGGTTCCTCCTCCAGGTTGGAGTGAATAAGCGCCAGTCGGCTCAAATGTGAGGCTGCATCAAAAGAATGAACATGTTAGCCCAGAAAGAGTACTAACAACGCAAAACAAGCGCTTTGTGAGGCCTGCAGTGGAAATACCTAAAGGCAGCCGTCCGTCTTCTACTCTGCTGCCGGGCTTGTGATGAGCCACGAGTAAACACTGCTTGTCCTGCAAACCTTGAGAGGCGATGAACATCGAGTACCACGTCTCTATCTCTTTGAGGTGATTGGGAGCATCAGGATTGAAAATGATTACCACACCGCTGGAGTCCTTTATCATTGCAGGCCAGCACGATTCAAATCTGTGTGAAGAGAATATATTGTATATACACTGAAAACCAATCCAATCGTTAGTAACGGGACTTTTAAGTACGGGATTTGGTTATCATCTAAGCCTTTGCTCATTGAAAATAATTGATGTTTAACTTACTTAAAATCTCCTGAACAGTCCCAAAGTTCAACCTCACATTTTGCGTTGTCACCACTGCCTTCAGGTTGCGATTCAAATTCCAGTATCCTTGAAAAAGTAGAACAGTTTCATTTTTGTAACTTCCGCCAGTAATACATATATTTTGACGCCATAAACAGCCTGTTAGATCGTGTTATTTCCATCTTCTCAGGGGTGTCATGTGTTTGGGTGAACTGTGCAGCAGTGACGAGGACACGGGGTTTGTACCTTACTCCTCGAGTAGGTCTGTATTCACCGTCCACATTTTCTACTGTGTCGGAGAGAAAATTAGCAAGAACCGTTTTCCCGCTCTGAAAAACATGATTTTAGAAGTGATATGAGTAACAATCAGAACATAAATGAATCCTCTTTAACATGACTTTCTACTTTTTACATGCAAGTTAATTTGACTGAAAACAGGAACTTTTCATAACAGACATTTTGACTTTTTACAGTAGGAAAAGCACATCACGAACAACAATGAAGCATTCTGTTTAGGCTACATGTTCCAGTTTCAGGGCTCTGGTATGTCATGACTTAATGAAACCCTCAAATCATTCGAGTCATTAATGTAATTAGTTACACCTGTGCTTTTCCTGCAAGACAAAAAAACGTGCGCTACTTTTACTGAAGTTAAAAGTTTTGTATAGCCATGCAGCACACACAAGTATGGAAGTAATATTACCTAAATGTACTTCAAGCGTAAGTGAATGTAAACATAATGCAGGGAGAAGTACATCTTTCAGTGTTATTGTGCATTGTAATACTAGCTAATTATTACTAAAACCTTAACGTGTATTCAGCATTTTAATGTCGAGGTGGAGCTTATTTACTTAATGGTAGGTAGTTGAATCTATAACAATGTATTTGTGTTTTTTTATGGAAAACATCAACCTGTAAAGCAGTCAGCTGTCATATACATGAAGAGGAGTGAGTGTAGTTGAAAGTATAAAGTAGCATAACAGGGAAATACTTGAGTTATGTAATGTATAAGTAGGGATTACCTTAAAATAGTATGTATTCCACCACTGCACGCTTTCTCAGTTAACATAAACAAAAACATACACACACGGGTAAAGCTAGGTTTCTGATGCATGCAGTACTATTAAAACTATTAATATATTATTCCCACTTGTACCTATCAACACCTGGCTAGTAACACTAGGCTAACGTGACAACACTGTGGAGGAAAGCCATTTACGTACCTCGTTGGGGCCAATAAAGAGTATTTTTGCTTTAAACATTTCCAACCACCTAGCATTAACGTTAGCTATCTAGCTTCCTTTTCGTTTCTATGGTTTCAACTTGCTTTCTTTCTTTTCATTGGCTGTTCGCAACTTTAATCAAACTTAGTCCCGCCTACTTTGTCCTTGGGGAACAAATCAGCAGTGAGCAAATAACTCCGCGTCATTACGTTGCGTCAGAGGTAACCAATCAGGTTCGATGTTGTGAGAGAGGGTGGGCTCTTCAGTTTGTAGTAGCGTTAGTTCTCAACTGACACAAGGCGAAAGCGTAAGTAAAGCTTATGTTTTGAAAGGGATTGTAATGTTTTAGTTGCAATAGTCATAATGCAGATGTCAGTGCATTTGTTTGGTAGCATTAACGTACTATTTGCAGTGCAACGTTTAGCTTAACAGCCACTTAACCTGGACTGTCTGTTGATAAGGAGTAGGCTTAGTTGGCTTGCTTAACAACCTACTCGCACTGTCCTTCTTAATAATGTGCATAAATACTTTAAAAGGTCACGTTAGTGTGAACTTACTTCCTGCCCTCCTCTGTGTGCTAACATTAACTTACACTCTATGTTGTTTTGTCAGTAGTAAGAGGGATCTATGTCTCCAGAGGATGAACTCCCCAGTCTTGGTTTCAGCTCCATCAGGGAGGATGTCCCTCTGAGCTGTTTGGATCTAGTTGGCTCCCATGAGCTGGGGAGAAGGAGCAGAGCATGCAGCAGTCTCCTCACAAGACCCCCAGAGGCTGACATCGATTGGTGAGCTCCTATAATGCATTTGTACATGATGGGCTAACCTGTGGGGTCAACCATCCCACTCACCGGCAGCCACAGCGTAACACGTATCCTTCCTGTTTTTCCTTTAGTCGTGGAAAAAGCCCTTTCCTGAAAACACTGATGGATGCAGAGGCAGCGGCCAACTCTGCTGCCATACAACTAGTGTCTTTTAAAGACGCCATGGAAGATGGATTTTCTGTATGTTATAGTTGCAATTTTGGCAAGTTGAGTTCCAGCATGTGCCCTCCATGTTGGAAACCATTCACGATCCGTTATCCTATAACTTCCATTTCTCTTGTTATTAAGGATTCAAGGCAGTCTGCCATCGATAAGCGCAGAATTACAAGGCAGAGAGGACTTTTGCTGGAGAAGTTGGAGGATTTTAGACAAATAAATAAGTCTGTTCGACAGAAACTGAAACAGCTCCAAGATGCAGAGGTTGGTTAAAATACATCCACCTTATTTACTGCTCAGGATCGTTAGTCAGGGCTCTGTATTAGTAGTAGCACACAAAACACTCTGACTTAAAATGTGTTTATGTATATACGTATATATATTTTTCTTTCGATAACTCGTGTTTTTCCTTCTAGGCTGATCGAATTGAATCCGACCACCAAACGGACATCTTAGTGAAGAAGATCTCACAGACTGAGAGAGAAAATGAGGTGTGCTTCTTTACGTTTAAGCAGTGACTCACAGGAAATAACTTAGTTTAAAGTGTGAGGGATACAAATGTGTGCTAGTTTGTGAAAAAGGTTAATGGTATACTGGTTTGAATGGTTGAATTGGATCAATTAAGAGCTTAATGTCAAGGCTGGCTCGTCCAACAACATAGCTTCATTTGGTACTCGATCAATCTGACAACTGAAAGATATAAACACATATACTGTATGAGACCAGCTGCCTTATTAGAATAAAAGAGCAATTTTATTGCATAAGACCTCTAAAATAATGCAACGTCCCATCTAAAATCATGTACTGATTTCTGTATGTTTTCTCCTGAAGCAATTAAAAAGAGACTTGAGTGAGACAGAAAGAAAAGTTGAGGAGCTGATGGATCTGCGGAGAGAAGAGCAGGTAAACACAGCAGAAGTTTCCATGTAGATGTGCTCGCAATGCAGACTCTAAAGCACCTGTCTATAATGGGATTCATAGGAGAACATCAAGAGTGCACTTCACACGACCAAAACTGTGGAGGCGACTCGCGCTCACCTGCAGGGCCAGCTGCGCAACAAAGAAGCCGAGAACAACCGTCTGACTGTGCAGCTACGGGTACAAACATTTACTTTTCTCTTGGAAAACTGCTTTAAATAAAAAGTGCAGTGTTTTAGCATATCCTAATGTCCCCCCCCCCCTCTCAGGCTGTGGAGAGAACCCTGACCGGGCAAAAGATGGAGATTGATGATCTGAAGGGATCCATTACCTCTTTGACTGAGAAGGCAGCACAGGACAGAGAGTCTCTGAAGAAAGCCACTCGAGCTCAGAAACTGAGAGCTGAGCGATTTGAAGCCGCTGTTGAGAAATGCTATGCGCAATTAAAGGAAAAGGTGAGAAGTCAAATTGGCTATGATTTGATGATTTTCTTGTTAGTGCACAGTTGCATCTTTCAGGATGTTGTTTTGACTTTTATTTCCTTGGTTGCCGTCAGGATGCTCAGCTGGCCACGGCCCGTTTAGGAAGAGACTCCAGGAGGCGACAGAAAGAGCACGAGATAGAAGAGAAAGACAAACTCGTCGTTCACATAGAGCTGTTGAAAAGGTTGCTCACTGTAATATCGGGAATCGGCACGCACACATCAACCAATTTTCCCCTTATGAATTTTTAAATGTGTATTTTTCCATCAAGTCAAATTGGCGACATGGCGGCGAGGCTGCAGAAGGAGAAGGATGAGCTCACTGCAGCTAATGAAATGGTGATGCAACGTGTTGAAAAACTCATCGGCGAAAATGGAGATCTCCACATCCATAATGCAACACTCGAGGTACACGTTGGCCAACAGCTTGCACGCGAGAGTCATTTCTGTAAAAGTAAAGCACCTGCTGCATGAATATGTTGGAGCTATTTAGTAACCGACAAGCAGCTAATCAATCTGTAGCATTTGTCATTTCTGTCATATTCCTAAGAAAGATGAAAACATTCTCTCTCTCTCTCTCTCTCTCTCTCTCTCTCTCTCTCTCTCTCTCTCTCTCTCTCGCTTGTTTTTTTATTTCTAGCACTAAAATTACGTTTGATGTTCATTTGATTGCAGGCTTCTGTTGCTCAGCTGGAGCAGCAGCTGGCTGGTTGTGAGTCTGCCCTGACAGAAGTAAAGGTTGTGTGTGAGGAGAGGAAACATCAAGTGGGACAAGGCCAACACCAGGTAGAAATCAGCACATTCACTATAACCTTTACTTTTTATAGTTTCAAGAACTCTGTCTGTGATTCATTTCAAAACTACAACCTGGAGGATAATTCACTCTATAGTCAAAGAAGACATTTTACACAAATTGACACACGCGCACACATAGTGAATATTACTGAACAACTGCTCAAAAATAGTTTTTAGGTGAATATGTTTCTGTTGTATGAATAGATAATAAACACGGGGGAAACATTGCACATCTGGCCGGGGAACACAAAGTGACACCAACAAGTTTCAAGACTTATTCATGTTTCGTGCTTTTCCATTTGTGTTTTGAAAACTGCATCACACAAAAGCGGATGATCGTACTGAGAGTAACACTGAATGTGGTCTGTTGAAATAGCTGTATAAATAATTTATCGACAACTCTAGTTTTTCCGTTGAAGGGAAGGACGCAGCAGGCTTGATTGTTCTCTAATCTCTTTCTCTTCTTAGGCTGCAGAGCTTCAAGCTGAGTTCGATGATCTGAAGATAAAATATGCAAATCTCTTGAAAGAGACGGAGAGGACACGAGATGGAAAAGATACAGAAGTTGAGAAGGTAACCTCAAAGTCTTATATTTAATGAAAGATTGGAACTCTTGATGTGGAAAAGTCTTTACGAATATGTATGTTTATTTAACAATATATGTGATACTTAAGACCACTAATTTCTTTCTTTTTTGTTCTTTTAATAACACATTCTAACAGTACTGTTGTGCTTCTAGTACATTCAGCTCTGCAGCACTGTTTCTCCTGCTATTGAATGAGTGAGCTGTTAGATGTTTCTTTGCTGTGTAACATTTGTTGCTACTGGACCTTCTCACGACCAAACTTCCTGCAGTAAACACTTCAACCTATGAGCTCAGTCTAAAGATGAATCTCGGGCACATTCTGCACCCTTAGAGCATTAAAGCCCGTCTGTGAGCATCTCCTTGAGAGGTGTGCTGACTCGTCAGGCTAATATTTTTTCCTGTTCCCAACACTCCGCTCCGTCTGCCGTCCTCCGGAGCCCAGGCGAGGCGGGAGCTGCAGGGGCGCGTGGACGAGCTGGAGTCTTACCCCGAGTTACTGAGTGCGGCCGAGCGGAGTCTCTTCGAGTGCCAGGACAACCTGCGACGCTCGGAGAGGAAGTGCTCAGAAACGTCAGAGTCCGTTAGGCAACTGCAGGTTCAGGTGTGCAGAGTCAGAATGTGAAAGGCTGTCATTTCCATACATCTGACCACTAGGCGGTAGTACAACCCAATGTGTGTGTTCGACGCGTCTTGTTTTCTGGTCCTGCTGTGAGTTTGATATTTGTGATTTAAAAAAAAAAAAAAAAAAACTCTCCGATTGCAATGGAAACAATCAGGTTCCATCCGCACCTACGTAGCCATTTGTGAGCGATGTTGTGCTGTGAGAGTCCTTTTCAATCACCCACATGTTCCATCAGCAACGATGAACTGGTGTCTAGAAAACTGCACATTCAGTGTTTGCAAGATTGTGTTCTTTTATGCAGTTTTGCATGTGATGTGCTCCAGTCGCTGAACTTTACATTTTGCATATACAGATGGAGAGTCAGGCAAACTCGCTGAGATCATCTGCGGAGATGAGAAAGTCCGTTCATGACGCCAACTCACAGCTGAACGAGAACGTGGCCTCTCTCCAAAAGTAAGACATCCTCTCGTGTCTGTTGTCAAAATGTTTGCGTCTCCTTAGTGCAGATTTATCTAAATGGTTTAATGTGTTTGTAGGAAGATGGACGAGCTGCAGCAGGAGAACCTGGAGCTGGTACGGAGGCTCTCAGGTCAGGAGGAAGGTCTGGGCTACAGTAACCGGCAGCTGGACCAGCGCTCGTCAGAGTGCCAGGCCCTCAGCCGGCAGCTGGAGGCCGCTCTATCAGACGTCAAGCAGCAGGTATGGCTCACACATAGTCTATAGTGGCACGTGAGGAACAGCGAAAAGATCACCAACATCACATTATCTCTTTTTTTTGTTATAAACACCCTGTCTTTCGCACTATAGGTGTTTTGCAGATACACATCTGGCACTCAGGAATGGCGGCAATAATTGTTTTCCCCATATATCCAGGTCAAGAAGGTCAAAGACCAGGCTGCTTCCAGAGAAGAGGCCCTTCAGACCAAAATCCTGGAGCTGGAAGCCGAGAGGAGCAGAAGGGACAACGAGCTGCGACTTCTTCGCCAGAGCAAGCTCACCGTGAGTACCGTGCTCTACGTGAGCATATGAAGCAAACGGCCGTCGTGGAGATGTGTTGATGTCGAGCAAATGTCTGAGGAAATTCACTGCCTGTGCGTTTTGTTAACCTGCAGGCAGAGAAACAGTTCGAGGTGCGTCTGAAGGACCTGCAGCTCAGCCTGGACCAATCAGAGAGCCACAAGCAAAGCATCCAGAACTACGTTGATTTCCTCAAAAACTCGTATAAGACCATGTTTGATGAGGGACTGCAGACATCATGTTTTGGATCATCGTATTTTCTAAAATGATCAAATCTGTTTGCATTTTAACATTTGTATTTATTTATTTGTGTTGTAATATTTATACGGTCTATTTAAAAATGAGAATGGAGGTAAGGAATTTGGATCTCTACTTCTACATTAAGCTGACGATTTGGGACCCTTCCCCCCAGATATCAGTGGAAATCCTTTGTTTTTGTGGCAGGTTTTGATATCTGTTTTTAGCTCGTGTCCCAAAAGACATTCCATGATATTCTCACGTGTGTGTGCAATTGTTAGACTGTGAACTCTTGGTGCTACTGTGTCTTAAATTCAGCTTTAAGACTCCTCAGACATTAGACCTATCTGAGATTGTTGAGTACGGCCTGGCACCAGCTACACTAATGTTCTTTCACTACAAATTGAATACTTTTGGGTTGTTGGTTGTTGGTTGTATGAAACAAGCAATGTTAAGATGTCACATTGGGTCCTGATTAAATGTAACGGCCATTTCTTCACTGTTTTCTGATATTTCTTGGACTAAAATGAATAAAAAAACAAAAGGTGTTTCCAGCTGGACAAAAAGAATAGGTGGAACTGTTTTGTTAGCTTATCTTTTCTGTCAAGTGTCTGAATTTTACCCACAATGCATTATGCATCAGTCTTCCCTTAGTCAATACTAAATGGGTCCTTTAAATAGTTAAATTCTATTGCAAGTGTAAGACTGAGTCTATTTTTCTGCAACTGGCTCCAGATCAAACTTGGTTTTTTTGCCATATTTTAACACTGTACTTTCACCTCATTGAAGCAATGTTTACCAAAGTACTGCTTGATAACGTATTGTTATGTGGGTGCATATGTCCCCGCCAAGTTTACCAGCGGCAGAATAAACCATGTTTTCCAATATTGCAAAATATGCTCCAACTTTGCTCCCATTATTCCTCTACTGTGTTAATGTTGTGATTCTCAGCTTCACTGAGATGAATGATGTAGAAAATTTGCATTTAAGCTGTCCGTTGTGAAGCTCATGCCTTTAGGGCTGCAAACATAATTACTGAGATACATGCAACACCCAGACAGTTTCCAAACAGCTTTAAACTCTGTTGCTGGGTTGTTTTCATGCAGTTGTAATGGAAGTTTATAAATGAGGCATAGAAGCACGATTTACCTAAAAGCGGACCTATGTTTGTGTTGTACTGTTCTTCTCTTGCTGCTTGTGGTCCCGTACTGTATCTATGATCATAAACCACCAGCCTTGATGTGTTCTTGCAGTGGTCGTATTCCCCCGAGTGAGCAGTCCTCTCAAGTTCTCTTACAGACAAAGCTCTATTGTTGTGTTCTCCGTCAGGGGATGGAACCATTTCACGTCTGCCTGCGTCAGTACTGCTGTTTTTTCCCTTTGCTCTTGTTCTCGCCCTCTTGGTCTTGCCCGTTTACGTAATTCTATTGATCACACTTTGGGAATTTGCTTTTCTCATCCGTTTGCTGGAAAATTTGCTTACGTGTGACTTCTGGCAATTTGTTTGGTATCACAGTTCAGCACCATAATGGACACACCCTGAGCGTATACGTGCTCGTTAGACTCAAATGAGCTGGACGCTATATTATTTTATTATGTTTTACAAAATCTAGACTGCTGGACCAATAGAAAAAAACAGATGCTTCACTGTTGCACATAATAAACGGTTTTCTGAAGGTTCAACTCATGTATGATGTTGGATGGAGAATAACACTCGCTTCAATATTAAGAGCAACACATTTCAAAATTCAGAATTGTCCTTTGTTCCGTGTGTAACATTTCTCTGTGCAAAGTTTAGATTATCTGCCACCCTTTAACTTTTTCATAAAACTAAATTCTGCAGCTTGTGCACAGCATCTGTCTAACAGCAGGGAAACCACTCTGAGGTTTACATTAAACTCTTTCCCTCCACTATTCAGTGGCATGGAGGATGTTTCAGAAGTGACTCGGCTAGATGCAGTTGAAACAGTGGAGCTCATTTCCTACTGAAAACTGTTACAACAGACCCCCGACAGCTTCCTTTTTTTCAGATTATTGCAAGCCCCATCTTCTTATTCAAAAAGAAAAAGAGAGTATTTGAGAAAGTTGCACTGTTTTATGTGTTTATTTAAGAAAAATGTAAACATAAAATTCTGCAGTAAATTGGTCAAACTTAAAGTATATTTCCAGTCATATTCATCATAGGCAAGTGAGTGTAGACGATGTCAATCCAATACCATTGTACAATATCCCATCATTGGATATAACAATAGAAAAGAGTGAAGTATTATTTCTTATAAATAAAATGTAGTACATTAAATCAACAGCAACATGGCGACATATGTGTAATGAATTAGCAGCTGCCGTAGTTTGTCATTTCCATGTTGTCATGTCTCGTCAGGGAGGTGTAAATATAGTAAGTATTTGTATAATAGTAGAACACATATTTATTTAATTCGAAAAATAACGATCTTCACAATGTAAAAAACAAAACCAGCTTCAAAAAGAAGCAAACCACAAGGCTCCAATGTTATGAAGCAAAATCATTCAAGACATTTATCCTGCAGATGCATGCAACCACAAAGTGCACATTTGTTTCTGAGTCAACAACCTTCCGTTCAAAACTTTACATTTTCAGTTTGTGGATATCATTATGAAGTCTGTAGCGAGCAGGTGTCCTCTCGTTGTTGCCGGAGCAGTTTCGGTTACATTTGCATGACTGAATCACCATCACCATCCTTCTGATGATCTCCCCGTGTTTGCATCGGAACTGGACCGGTAACGTCCGGGTCCGGTGAGGCCTGCAGCATCGCCCATCTGAGCAGGACCCGCAGTACCTCGGCTGGAACTTCTTCAGGCTACGGCAGCCTGCGTGGGACAGTTTAGCTGGATGGCTGGCCTCTTCTATGTGGTTACATTTCTGACCTTTCTGTTGGAGGAAAAAACACCAAAAGCGCGTGAAAAAATGAATTATGTTTCAGATCTACCTCGACAAACCATGCTAAGACCACAGGCCACCATATTATGAAATAATCAAAATGTTTCTTTGTTTAATCGTACTAAAAACAAATAAGACATTCAAAAAGTGGAATATACCTTTAATTTTGTAACGGTCATTTTGCACGGGCGGACCTCACAGATCCGAGTCTCTTTCACCAGTTTGCACTGGCTGTTGCTGTTGGTCACCCTGGTGGACACTCCAGTGTCACAGGATTTGGAGCAGGGTGACCAAGCTGTGGTTTGAGACACACACTTGACTCCTCTGACCAACATGTGGCCCGTTGGGTGACTCCTAAAAGCTGCACAGAGATTAAAAGAATAAGGTAAGAGAAGTGCAATCTCACATACATTTCCTTGTTCGTTGGCTCCCTGTTAGATAAATTAGCAATGTGACCAGAAAGGACTGGACACTGTACAAAACTGCTCACCCGGTAAAGAATTTGATTCTCCTCTCCACGCAGGAGCTAACTCATTCCTGTTGGCAAGGTTGTCTTCAGACGGTCTGTCTTTGCCGTGGGTTTTCCGGTGTTTCTTCACCGCAGATCTCTCTGTCTTTGCCTCCTCGGGGCATACGAGTTGTTCACAGCACCCACCCCGGCCCTTGACCCGCTTGGGCTGAGCACAGCCCAGTTTGGGCAGCGTGAGCTGATGTGGGCAGAGGGAGACGCATCCGACAGCACCGTCCATGCAAGTGCACTGGTGTTTGCAGTTTGGGTGGAAGATTTCCCCGTTCTGGTAAATGTTGTTGCTGTACTCGCATGTTCTTCCATCTGCTTTGGCTGTTTTAGAGAAACGGAGGAAGTAGTGAGGTTTGAAATGAGAAGAGTAAACAGACAAAGTGAGTAAAGACAATAACTCACCTCGACAGATGCCCTTAGCAGAGCTATATGCCCCTCCGAAGTTGCACTCCAGTCCCTTTGTGTGATCACATTGCTGTGTCTTGCTGCAGTCTTCAAAGAGCTGCCGTGTGCAAACTTTACAGCATCCGCAGCCATCCAGCACGAGGCTGACTCCCGCTGCACACCTCGGGGTGTCAGAGGGACACCAGCAGTCCTTCGGGCACGACGCTGACACCTGAGATGAAAACAGATATTTCAAAATTTAAATGTTTGCTTCCAAAAATGGTCCTCTTATAACAACCTCGAAGAAGCAGCTTATGAATGAACAATGAGTATTTCCTCACCTGTGAAACACAGAGGACCACAATGAAAAAGACTTTCCTCATCTTCAGAAGTTGAAGTTATCTTTCCAGAAATAAAAATCTCTATCATATAGCCGACCTGGCAGTGAGTTAACGAGTGCTTGATCTCCCTCTTTTGGAGTCCCCGTCTCCTTTTATACACTCTGAGCAGACCTGACGTATGCGCGGGCTGAAGAGGTGTCCCGAAACTATGAGAGGAATGCTTCAACCACGAGTCCTCCCATAACAAGAACGCCTCCACTCCTCTCCTCGCTCAGTGAGACAAGAACCACCCAGACTAACTTCCATTATTGTAGGGCTTTCTCTCCAAAGTGTCCCTGTAATTATATTTTTTTATATCTGTCTTGTAATCATGAAGTAGCTCTTCTGTTATGAAGTAAACAAGCTCTTAGAATTATTATTTCTAAGCAATGAAACATTTCAAAGACAAGTAGCTAAAAGACATGTTCTGCACCTATATTGTATTCTACTGAAGCAATGCAGTACAATGTTTGCTGCTAAACGCATGCATATATATGAATATGTTGCTTACTAATGCCACCTTCTTGGTCAGGTCTCTCTGAATCTCTATGAGACTTTACCTGGTTCAATAAAGGAAAAATAAAGAAAGTATACTCGTGTGATATAGCTAGTAAAGGACGACGACAACAAGTGTGATACCTGAGATATCCACCTCATGCATTTGGACGCAGTCCAACAGGGATTCAACATCGGGGCACCACAAGTTCTGACATAAATATTGAAGAAAAGCTACATATTTCTATGAGCAACTAAATTTCTATCATGGTCGAAGAGATGTTTAGACTGCTGCCCTATGTCTGTGATCGGTGTTTGTATTCTCCAACCTCGCTAGTGTCACTCACCTATAAGGGCGTGGATGGATCGACTTAAATATTTTTTTAAAAGGAGACAAGAGCCTCATGGAATGTTTGAACCGTAGGACTCCTTTGTTCGGCCTGAATGAGAAACACACCAAAAAGGAAGAAGAAAGGAAGAAGAAAACTTAAGAATTGCCTGAAGCAACATTCCACTCAGAATGAACATTGAAGGCTTCTTTGAAATGGCTGCCAGAATAAAAAGCATCCTCTTCTATCCACATCAAAGAACAATAAGAGTTATCAACTTATCAGGGAAAAATGCCCTTCCTTTCATTATAACCTGTGAGAACAAGAGGCGGAGAACGGCAGACTGGCACAGCCTCGCCTGTTATCTAACTGAGGTTACAAGGGACAGTTTGAATCCGTGCCAGTTCAGGCAGATGAAGAGCCAACGAGCGTGAGCTCGGTGCATTCACAGATGCCTGGATATTGCTGACTGGAGTGGAAACTTTTCCCCTCCAAAGCCGTAATAAAATATAGAATTTGCAGAACCATGTTAGGTAAGAGGGTCGTCTTGGATGTACGTACAACATATAAGGCAGCTGTGGAAGTTTGAAGGGATTACAGTTGTTGAATTGGCATGTTTGTCAAATTTACTATCAATCTTTTGCACAACCATGTTCCAATCAAAAATGTGTATTAAATTGTATAAATCATTGTTCCGGTATTTAGAGGCCAATGTGTAGCATTTCTGGTGATCTAATAGCAGATATTGATTATAATATAACTATGTTTTCATTTGTGTATTATTACCAGAAACTAAAAATCATTAGTTAGCTTAGAATGAGATCTACATAGGGAGCGGGTCCTCTTCACGGAGTCCGCCATGTTGCACCGCCATTTTTTCTAGCTACAGTAGACCAGAACGAACTAATCAAACAAAGGCTCTAGCAAGAACCTTTCATGTTTTTACATTACCTGACGGCCACTGTATGAAGTTTTATAGTCTCATTTAGGCACTTGATAAAAAATGCCTTTTTTTAAGACTCTTAAAAGACACAGAATTTGTGTGTATCGACTGACATATTTGTAGAACAAAGCTGTAGGAATCGATAGACTCATCACTGCCGCTGGCCACCAGTTTGGCTCATTTTCTGTAACCAGTGTAGCATTAAAGTATCGCTGATTTAGCAGCTAGCTAAATGTCCACCAGTTAGCTAGCTAGCTTACTGATTCCAAATGCTTTAATGCTACACTTGTTACAGCATCTCCCAGTGAACATGTCTCAATCTTGCCTTTCTCGCTTTGTCTCCAAACCCACATAACCTGAACTGTCCCTCTAATGAAATAGAGCTCTATCTATAGACTATAGTAAAACAATATTTTATACCTTGGAGGACACACCACCCGCACACCCATACGACAGGAAAGAAGACCTTCATGTGAATAAATATGTAGCATTATTGATATAGAGAAAAATATATTTCTCTCTCACATTACAGTACATATTTTTCGCCAAAATAAGGTGACAACGGAAGGGGAAGGACTTTGCCTCCCGTGTGTTTCTACCTTGACAGCAAGAGATGAGTCTTGAGGCCGGGGTGACGGATTTGCAGCGCAGGTGGTCCTGATATTAAACACAATTGTATATATTCTTTTGTATACGTAACTGTATATATTCCATCAAAAATATTTTACATTTCTTCCTTTTGTGCTACTTTGATATAGTTTGTTCAATTGTTATTAATAAAAATGCTCTAAGTTGATGTAGTGGCACCAATAACCTTTATAAAGAGCAGATGTTGGTTGACATTGGAACAGTTGAAGTGAGCAGGAAAAAGGGTATTTATTTAAAAAAATCTTACCTCTGGAAAGTCCAACAAAAAGCATTTATATGAAAAGAGAAAAAACAACAAATGAATCCTGCAGCCTCACAGGAAGCTAACTATCCTGAAGTTGGACTTATGCACTTTCGTGTTCGAATTTCGTAGCTGGACTCCTGTGACAGCACACCTGCAACAAAATAATCAGGTCTACTACTTTTTTGGAAGACAAAAAGCGCCTATTTTATTAAAATGTGGTGATATATGTGCATACTCAAAAGTCCACAGAGGCAGCAAGCACTACTTTCCAAAATAAAAATAACCTGGACTTAATCATTCAGACAAACTAATGTGGCGGCAACAAATACATGAAATATCTGCAAACAAAATTTTTAAGTATGTTTGCCTGTATTTAAATAATATAATACACACTAATTCCTCTTTTGCATGTAAACTGATGTCAAAATATGTCACCAATGTAATTGTTACGGTAAATCTGAAAGTTGTTTTCTCTGAGCAAAAAGCTATTCAGACAAATGTTAAAAATGCCACAAAAATGTGGAGGCTTCACTGCTGAGAGTTCAGTTGTGTGTTGCCAAAGAAACATCAGTTTGTCACGGTCAGCCATGGTTTTGTAATTCACGTTTGGCGTTGTGCACCTGGAATGCTTTGAGGTCGGAAGTTGGAAATTGTCAGCTGGAAAATAGTCAATAGCAAGCTGCAAAATAGAGGAAGCTAGCTTGTTAGCTGTGTTGCAGCTGAATTTAGGCATTACAATGTATTTTGTCTGCTTCACAAACCCTAACCCTCTTTGTACTCTTTAGTAAAAAAAACAACCGGAAACGGACTATTGTTAAAACATACTCAATTACATTCTCGTCACAAATTCAAGCAATATTTGTTTCAGCGGTAATTGTAAGTCAATTTTAAAAAAACAAGCACATTTTTTCAGTTATTAGTACTAAGTTATTTCCAGGCACTCCTATGTTGTAGTTTTAGAATAGACTTTTGGCCAGTTTTACACAGTGCATTGGGAACATTCCTTTAAAACATGGTAATCGTACATCATCTGTGACTAGATTGGCATCAAGACTGTGTGAAGTTAGGGCTTAGTTTTCTGGTAATATGGTAATAATTAATTTTAGTTTGGTAGAAAAATTTGGTACATTTTTTTTTTTTGTAACTGAGGAAAGAAGGACGTGAAAGCTATTTTCAAGTCAGAACTCGAAACCACGTTAACTCACTGTGGGTCTGGATGCTTGGTGATGGAGGTTAATTGTTAAACTATAGCTGGGGAGCTAACGTTCACTGCTAACATGTTAGCTTGCAGGGGACATGCTAGCGCAAGTCATTCACAATAGCTTCCTGGGCAATAACACAGCTAATGTTGCTCCGTTTTGGACTCTGCGGGCTCTTTGTTCCCTTATAAGGACATCATTTATTTTTTTTGCAACATTTCAAATGCTGGTGTGAAGGAAGCTATTGTGTCGCTACTTTGTAAACATATAGCTACAACATGTAAGCTACATGTTTTTACATTTCTGTTTGTAAATGGATTAAACTAAGATATAATTTGTTAGTTGTTGATAAGCGTATATTTTTTAACTTTGACCAGAGTCCGGCTAACTGCTTCCCCGTCTCCAGTTTTTAAGCTAAGCTAGCTAATCGCCTCATGGCTATAGCTCCGGAGTTAACGCAGAGACAATTGTGGTAGGCTAATCTTCTCGTCTGACTCTTGGATAGAAAGCAGCATATTTCCCAAAATGTCAAACTATTCCTCTAACAGCCATGAGAAAGTAACATTTTACAGTGTGAAGTATCGAGTCCATGTTTGGAGAATTTTCTTTGATCTTGCTGCCAAGTTCATGTGGTCATCCATAGCAACGGTAAAGCTGGATTTAGCTATAAGAAATGTTAGGCAACACTAATCCTGGAGATTATACTGTCAAGAGACAAGATTTATTATTTTTATTATTTGATACTTGATACTGTGCAGCATCTTAAATGCAATTAAGATACTTGATACTTGATGAGAGGGTAGACAAAAGAAGAAGAGTGTAACAAGTCATTTCATGCTAAAATACAAATACAGGAAAAAGAAAAATAGACAAAATATGGGAATCAGATTCCGTGTGGCATAAAGACTGACTACCTGAAATACTTTCCCAATGCTACTCGGTGTGAAACCACAATGGTGAGACAAGCTTACTTTGGCTGTTGTGTGAGTCATACATACTGTACGACTGACGGGAATGTCTGCAAGGGGTGTGCAGATATGATTGCAGGTCCAGTTGATTATAATCATTTCTATGAATGACTGTCCCTTTTCTTTGTGCCTCATTCACTGTAAAAGCCACGCACAGGCCTGAGCACCGGGTTCGTCTGAATGTCTCACGGATGACACAACATCATTTCCAGGCTACTGCTCTCTGCAATTTAATCGGAAAGATGTGACTCATCATGAAGCCCATGTATTGTTAGTTTCTGTTTATCTTGCATCCACATCCAGTTTTGACCTTTTAACACCTGACATTTAAAGGGCATCTTTCTGCTGCTCTGGGATGCAACAGCAGCTACGTAGTTATTGGAGCCTGTATTTTCCCCTCAATTTCAAATCAGTATCATTACACAGAAAAAACAAACGTTTGAGCGAGCGTCAGAAGGTCGTGGCCTGATTTACAGTTAGCATTGCTTACTGCTTGGTGTTTTCCAGCTACACGGTACATTTTACATTGCAGGACGTGACAAAACAAGCCTGACAACAATCTCCTCAGGGAGCACCAGTCCTCAAACAGTTTGTGGCACATCATGATTAGAGGGAAGTAAAAACCTTGTTTTGCCATTTTCGCAATTGATTTCATGTTTACCGGAGTGTTATATTGGTTCTTCTCATGCACGGCAGTTCACTGTGCCGTTATGAAGACACTTTGTTCTCTCCGCTTTGATTCACACTTTCCCTGCCGATCCATTGGAACAATTTACAGTTACGACAACATGTATAGCTGATGCTATCCTTTTAATATTAAATGCCATGAGCTTTCAACTGCCCTCGTAGACGAGCAAAGTAGTTTTCAAGACAAAGCAATGTGTGATATCTGATGAGTCTATAAAATTAACTTTAAAACCACATTCAAATATGCAGAACTGGATAAAAACGTTCAGAATAAGGTGGAAAGTAACTAAGTACAAGTTTGAGGTATTTGTAGTTACAGCTGTATGTGCTTACTTTGCAGATTAAGATTTTTACAAATAAAACAAAATCAGTTAATTAAATATGAGGCTGTGTTCTTAAACAACTAACCCATATAAAGTAGTTAAAATCAGCTACATTATTAAAATGCTGCCCCTTCGTTAATGCGTCAGTAATTATAATTAAATATTTACAGAGTACACAATAATAGAACACTGCACCAATAGGTACTCTAGTTTCGGTAAGATTTTAAATGGTAGGACTCGTAGTCTACTGCAGGACTACGACCCTGCAGGCTCACACAGGTGTTTTCACTTATTCAGGCTGATTAGACCTCCGCTTAGGTTGAAGGTTGGTGGAACCGCTGAATGCTGGGAATTACACAAGGTCACCAAACTTAAAGCACAGCACCAACAACAACAACAACAACAACAACAATAAAAGTGCAAATGATCCTGCTTTAACAAGGAGAGTGACGGAGTTGTCAATCGAGCGTGGTCCGTAAACGCCCACGCGGTCTTGAAAGGTTGTCTAATAAGGCAAGATAAATGAAAACACCTGTGTTGGTGTGCCTGCGTGTTCGGCCTTTTAGCAGAAGACAGTATTTCTTATACCATTTCATACAAAGTACACTCAGTTGCCAGTTAATTAGCTACAACTTTCTAAAAATGAATGCAGTCTAATACAACAGTCCTGCACTGAACCCTTCCTTCATGAAACACCAGCTATTCATCAGTATTATGCGCTCTTATGTGTACTAGATACTCAGTAAATTTAGCTGATAATACCTTATTATTTGTACATTTTGTTGGTATTACTTTTACTCAAGTAAAGGATGTGAGTACCTCCATCACGGCTTTGGTTTTGAAACACATTTCCAGTGCTGGAAGAAGTATTCAGATCCTGTAAACAAGCAAAAGTGCTGCATGAAAACAACTAATACATAAAGAATCAAAAGTAAAAGTACTCAATGAAGAAAAATGGCAACTTTGAGCGTTATTACATATTGTTAGGAATATTAATACTGATACAAACTGTATTTCATACATACAGAAGCCTTTCCCTGATGTAGAGCTGATTTTAATTAACTACTTCGTACACGGTTTTGTTGTTTAATTCATCACATTGTGCACTCTTCTTCACTATTTTTGTCCTGTGTTTGTGTGGGTTAACCTTATTCTGTGTTTTAATGTAATGTTTAAAAAAATAAATAAAACATACAGCTCAAACAACAAAGTTTTAATTAAATATGTATGACAACTATTTCAGATAGGATACAGTGGGGCAGTCTAATTCATTTTAAATGGCTCACAATACCTTATGTTGTGTATTTGTGTACAGTAGTAGTAAAAGTACCTCAAATTGTACTTGAGCACAGTACTTTCACAGGTATAGCGTGAAAGAAATCCTGTGTGGTGCGTGTGTGAGGTCCAGCAGCGCCACCCAGTGGACTGAGTCAGAATAGCATCTCACCTGTATCAGAAACATTAAACAGCTCCTGAAAACAATTAACGAAGAAAGTTACACAACGGTGGCTTAGTCTGCTGCTGTAAGATACGTTTTTATTTCAATATCAGACTTTTTAACTGATAACCAACCAAATAAACCGTCTCTTCGTGTGAAACCGAGGACTCTAGTGTCCGCACTTCTCTTCTTCTCGCGTCGACGTAAAACATCGACACAATCAGGAAGTCCGGGGAATTTATACGAAACATAAAAGTTGAATGGACCGTGGATCCGCCGCCTTTTACCGACAAAATAATGACGAGCCACATTTGTTGACGCTACCTAACGTATCGATGTCGTTAATGTCTTTATTACTATCTTATTAACTTATCTAAGTCGTCATTTGTTACCCGGTGAGCTTTGGTTTTTCACTTTTCCGAGTGAGAGGGATGGATGTTCCTCAGCTCACTGAAGATGAGATGGCAGAGATCAAGAAAGACGTGAGTACGATACTTCAGCCTAATCTGACTTCCTTATCGATCGTCGTACTGATAAAGGAAAGGTAACTGGAGCACGAAGACAGATCTGCTGCCCCGCTGACTCATTATTTCTACCTCGTTTAATTAAAGGCCTGTTAGAAGGAGGAAATAGCCCACCACACCTTCTCTGTGCCCCCATCAACACACACTCCTCTGTGGGGTTTGACAACTTAACAGTGTTGAACTCACAGGCTGGAGATTAAGAGCGTTTTTGTAAATACAGTCTGGGTTTGCTCAGCGTGCCTGATCAGAAAGCATTACCGGAAGCATTAGTAGGGATACACGGTGATTATTAACCACCTGACAACAACGCACATCTTGTACTGTTATACCTGTAACTTTTGCATGTCCCTCTATCAACATGTTTGCACATCCTGCACTAAACTGTCATATTGTACTGTATCTTTTTATCATGTTGTTTCTATGCTATATTTTTGTTTATGACTTTTTTTAATTTCCTCTTAATGCACCAAACACTAAGACAAATTCTGTGTGAGTAAAAAAAACAATTTCTAATCCTTATTCTGATTCTGCTGTAGACTTCAGTGAATATTTCCCTCTGTCACGGTGATGCCCAGCCTCCCCAGTCCCGATGGAAAGAGTCCCCCCCCCCCCCCCCCCCGTTCCAGGAGCCTCTACAGCTCACTTTTGTTCCCCTTTTTGCCTCCATTTCCAGGTGCTGACCAGAATGCGGCACTACCTCTGCGACAAGATCAGAGCCGAGCGCCACCTCGACTACCTGCGCTCTCGCCGGATCCTGACACGGGACGACGCGGAGGAAATCAGCTGCAGGACCACGCAGACCAAGAGGACGGCCATGTTGTTGGACTTACTGGCCGAGAACCCCCGGGGCCTGGACGCCTTGATTGACTCCATCAGGGAGCTGCGCTCACAAAACTTCATCATCACCAAAATCACAGATGAGGTGCAAAAGGCCAAAAACGAGAAGATCGAGTCCCTCAAAGGTGAATATACCACGTCTCAATGAAAAGCTATTTTAAATCTACTTTTCTTGATGCTTTAATTCAACTTTTTCCTTCTTCATCTGTCGCTCCACAGCGGGGGCTTCCAGTTCCTCGTCCGACACCAGCATCAGCACTCCGATCCCAACCAGCGACACCCCCTCCATGTTTTCAAACAACAACTCCACCCTGCTCCTCCACCCCGACGGAGAACGAAGCCTCTCCACCTCAGACGTAGCAGGCTCCCTCAACCTGCTGTCCTTACAGAGAGGCGGAGACTTGACCTCCGCGGGCGGCGTCAGCATCGGCGTCGTCTCCTCCTCCAGCCTCCCGAGGCCCGGAGAACCCGGAGCTCCTCCGCTGCCGGAGGAGGTGATGGTGGAGTCCCCCTCCAACATCGACGCCGGAACACCGGGGTGCACCAGCACCGGAGGGGACCCAAACTTCCAGCCCCTCCGGTCGCGCTCTCTCACTCCAACATCACACAGGAGCATCTTTTAGTTCTACAACTCGACAAGACACTTTTCAGTTCAAGGGACAAACCAGCAAAATCCTCGTCCACTCAAACTCCCACAAGCCCTCTCTCCCTGCTGTCTCTCTTTGGTGTTGTCCGTGCCTTTGATTAGGCAGGAATTGTCATACATGCTATTATATTTCTACTAAACCAATCAGCTGTTTATAATAGAGAGAGGGACCATTTGTCACTTGGGTTTAAATATTGTTGGAGAGTTTTTGATACTGGTGCTAATTCATTAACTTAGTTTTGATCCAAAGCCAAATAATACCAGAGTTTCAAGAATATACACGCTTTTCTCCAAAACCTTTTTTTTAAATTAAACAAAATGTGTATTGTTTTTTAAAAATATAAGCACGTGTACAATAACTTTGCCAAAATAGAATACAGTTTAAATTTGCAAAATTGTGATTTAAGTCCTTCAACACTCATGTTTCAAACACATGTTGGTACCCAGAGAAGAGGTCTTGAGGTTTGAATCCCATGTTTTGAGCTCTCGACCTCTCCTCCTCCTCTTCTTTTACAAAAGGTGTGATGTCCCGATAAACTGTTGAACCCTGCAGATACAGTCTCTAGGTGCGGTGAGAGACTTTTATACACTGGAATGACCAGAATATACGTATGTGTCTGATCTCATTAGACGCTGCTTTTGATCACAGCGGTGTACCTCAAAATGATGACTTCAAGTTCATTCTGTGCAGCATTAAATCACTACAAAAGTCTTGAATCTGAAAACCTGTTGTGAAGCAGCAAACCATGTCCCACTTATTGCCTGGTCCCATGTACACCAACTGATTACATACTAAAGGTTTTCTGTATGAATTCAACTCGTGTTTCCTCTCTTCATTGATGTGGTGGTTTAGAAAATAAATGTTTTCGTTTATTTACTGAGACAGCTTTCTGGTAATCCGGTCTGTGGAATCGTATCGGAGTCTTTTGAAAGCTCTTGAAACACAATGTGAATTCATTGCAGAAGTTTCTGTGTGTGCAGAGATTCTGTGACTGTTTTGGAAAAACTGGAAAAGCTCAACGTGACGCAGAGGAGTGACATGACATGTCATTGTGGTGAAGGCTGGTGTGGTGACAGACGGAGGAGTCCCGAGTGCTGAACTAGTCGCTCTGTGGCTTGCTGGTGCTCCGGTAATTCATTTATTATTATCATTTCTATATTTCTTGCCTTTTCTTTAAATTAGCTGCTTTTACTCTCTAGTAAATATAAATCCCTTTGAGGGGAAATATTGTTTAATAATTACACTATAATAATATTTACATTGTAACTGGCTTTAACTTTCATTAATATCCGTTTACTGTTGTGATTTTTTTTAATGTAATAGTGTGATATGTTAAGTAATCTGCATTTACTGTCTGCTACGCTCACTGTTGCAGGCAGGTCTGCTTCAATAAGCTACGGTTGAGCTAAAAGTGGCTAAATATTCCTTTAAAACTGCTTTTTTTGCGTGTTTTTAGAGCTGTAGCTTATTTTAGCACACTTAGTTTGCACACAGACTAAGATTGTAAAGCGAGTTGAGAGAAGGGACAGCAGAGAGCACATGCAGGGGAACCAGTTAGACACACAGCAGAATGACTGGAATGGTTGAAGCCTTATCTTCAACTCGTGTCGGATATATATTCAATCAAACCAAACAACGTGGACACTTTTTGTCACAAGTAGTGCTGTTCCGTGCCTGAGTGTGATGGAGGACCCTGAGCCTCTGTTGGCCTCGAGGTCAGAGGAGACGAGGGTTAACGGACACTGCCGATGGACTCTGGAGTCGAATGAGGTGGAGGACTTCAGACGGAGGCTCAAGTACTTCTTCATGAACCCCTGTGAGAAATACAGAGCCCGGGGTCGCAAACCATGGAAGCTAATGTTACAAATATTAAAAATCGCAATCATCACAATCCAGGTACGACACAGAATCCTTTATTATTCGTATGTCTTTGTTATCAGGCATGAATATGCACAGAGAGTAGATGAAATGTATGTTGTTGTTTTTTTGCTTCAGTTGGTCTCTTTCGGCCTGAGCAACGAGATGATGGTCACTTTCAAAGACGAAAGTCTGATGACATTCAGACACCTGTTCCTCAAAGGATACGAGGAGCAGCGGATGGGAAGCTACGCGCTGTACACCAAAGCAGACGTGTACGATCACATCCACTACATTATCAACAGGGTATACTGACACTTTAGAGCTCACATCTCACCGCGATGTCATGAGAATATGTCTTTTACTCTTCTTTGCGTACTTCTTTTCCAGTACATCAATCTCCAAAACCTGACAGTTGGTAATCTCGCATACGGGAGTGTTAACGGGAAGCACACTCCTCTGTGTGTCTGTCAGGAGTTTTACAGAAACAGCAGCATCGATCCTGGGAATGGGACCTTTGACATTGATCCACATATCGATAAAGGTACGACACAAAAGCACACATACGTCAGCACTAAGGTGCTCGTCAGACAGAGTGGTAGCTGTGTGTTTATGTCGAACAGCTACCGTGAGTTGTGTCCATATTGTTTGATGTATTTATGGAAGCTGATTCATGGCTTGAATGGAAAATAATCACAATGTGTATTTACTTGTGACTCCATGAAAAGAGGAAGTAGCATATTCAGAGAAATGTGATCTGAAGTAACCTAAACTGCCCTTTTTATTTATTGCCTGTATTTCCTCCTCACAGATTGTGTTTCCATTTATCCCGCTCAGCCGTTCGACGACAACGTGGCCACACATGAGAACTTCTCTTTAGATTTCAAAAGGTGACCAAACTTAAAAATGCTGCTTTTCCCGCCGGGAGGTGAGCGGGCCGCCTGCTAATGCGTGTTTGTGTGTCCAGGCTGCTGTCGGTGAACATCTACCTCACTCTGAAAACAATCAACCTGCAGACTGTGCGGCACCACGAGCTACCAGACTGCTACGACTTCCATATAACGGTTGGTCTGAGCTTTTAGCACGTTTTACACGCTCATTCATAAGTTCTCCTTAACTTGACACTTCATTCGTTTTTGTTTTCATGCAGATCAACTTTGATAACCGTGCACACAGCGGAGAGATAAAGGTTGATGTTGAGAACGAGGTCAGAATTTACGAATGCAGAGACTGGAACGTGGAAGGAGCTTGTAAGTTTTACCCAAACCCAACTTCAGCCCAACCATTGATATATATCATGACCCAGTTAAATCCAAAATACGCATCATGTTATTCCTGTAAAGGCCAGCAGGGGGTGCAGTGATATTTATCTGCAACCCTTGACACCTGTATGACCTTACTCAGCAGGATTTTACTAAAAAGTAAAAAGTGTACGATCTGAAGCGCAAGCTGTTGCTTCAACCTGACATGCGTGTCTCTGGTTTGTAGCTGGCAAGAACGATTACCTCCTCCTGTCGTTTGATTCGTTGGTCATCCTCGCCTGCTTCATCTCGCTCATCCTCTGCACGCGATCCGTCATCAGTGGCATCCAGCTCCAGTCTGTAAGTAGTGAGGAACGAGTGAACCATCACCACCACTGATGATTGTACAGGAAAGCCTGTTTATGTTTACTAGTTAAATACTAGACAGTTTTAAAGTGCAGAGTATTTTATAACGTAATTACAGAATAAGCTTAACCGCTTTAATTACAATTATAAAGACAAAAAATATTTTATATTTCCATATATATATATATAAAAGTGGTATTTTAAAGTGTGATGTAAAAACAAAAAAGCAGTCTTCAAATGATATTCCCTCAAATAGTTCACATCAGATTTTCAGAAGTGCGTGTGTGCTTGTTATTATTAATTTAGACGATGTAATTGTGTATCACGATATCTCGATGTATGATTTCATCCCAATATGATTCCAATGAAAGACAATAAATTATCACGTTGAATTATCGCCCAGCCTGAACACACGGTGGGTATTTTACAGACTCGTGATTTCAGACTCAATATATTTATTATATATATATATATATATTTATTATATTGATATATATAGTGTGAATTGCTGAATCAATGTATATTTAGATATTCATGTTGAGAAGAAAAAAAACAGAAAATGTGGGGACTCATAACCTCAGTATTATTGAAGGGTCGGGGCCTTAGCCAGTATTTAACACTGATCAGAACATATAAGAAGTCAGCACCTCCTCATTACATAAACAGTACAAACCTCTCATTAGTGAAAACATGTAATAACTTCACATGGATGAATCCTGGTTTGTTTCATATCTTTTTTTACAATATCTGAATGTTCTCTCATGCAGGAGTTCAACATCTGCTTCCTTGCGTACTACAATAAGATCGTGTCTTGGTCCGACCGCATGGAGTTCGTGAATGGCTGGTACATCCTCATCATTGTGAGCGACACACTGACCATCGCTGGGTCAGCACTCAAAATTGGAATACAAACAAAGGTTTGCTTTTCATTGAGCTTTATTTGCTGTATTTTTTAATATAATTGGTAAATAGTATGGCCCCTTAACTTGTACTACTTTATGTATTTGTACTTTATTTCCTCTCGCAGTTCCTGACAAACTATGACGTCTGCAGTATCTTGCTGGGAACAGCCACAATGCTCGTCTGGGTCGGCGTGATTCGTTACTTTGGTTTCTTCAAGAAATACAACGTAAGAATGTTTTTGTTTTGTTTTCGGCATAATGTTAAAAATAGCAAATGCATATCCAGATGAACTGACAACCTCAATTCCTCTCCAGATATTAATCCTAACCCTCAGGGCGGCGTTCCCAAATGTGATCCGGTTCTGCTGCTGTGCGGCCATGATCTACCTCGGTTACTGCTTCTGTGGCTGGATCGTCCTTGGGCCGTACCATGACAAAGTACGGGGATTATAATCACCATCAATCTCTCTCGAGTGTCAGAGCGTGCTAATAAATCCCTACGCATCGGGGAGCTCTGTCCTGGTGAAATATTATCAACTTTTCTTTTTCCAGTTTCGAACGCTCGACAAGGTGACGGAGTGCCTCTTTTCTCTGATCAACGGGGACGACATGTACGCCACCTTCCTGAAGATGAGGCACGGGGGCTACATGGTGTGGCTCTTCAGCAGACTTTACCTCTACTCCTACATCTCCCTCTTCATCTACATGGTGCTCAGCCTCTTCATCGCTCTCATAAATGACACCTATGAGACCATCAAGGTCAGTCTGAGTCGGTTTTTCAGGTCATAGTTTCTATTTATTCCTCCACTGGAGTGCCCTGATATACTAAACACTGGTTCTTTTCCAGCATCACCAGCAGGACAAGGTGCCGGTGTCCCAGCTTCAGGCCTTCATAGCAGAGTGCAGGGACCAGCCTGAGTCTGGAAGATACCAGACTGGTGAAGAAGCAGCAGCCTGCTGCCTCTCTCCATGCTGCTGCTTTGGATGAAGTGAGAAAAATGGCGGCGTTCACCTTTGCCAAGTGTGACCAAAGAGTTACATCGTGAGAATGAATCATGTTCAAAGAGTACCGACCGTCTGCATGGATCATTTAATTGTACTGAATCGTGATGAGAATGCCAGAATATGTTTTTACTCAAATATAATTTCTTTGACTTGTTTTGTTACTTGAATTGCTCAACACTATTGACGTAAAATGACCAGTTAGTTTTATGCTTACCGGTGCAATAACCTGATGGTAGACATTTCAATATGAATATGAATTTACATCTCCTCAGTTCAGTGATGCATTCAAACGTGCTTCTCAACAGAGGAGTACTAACAGCGCACAGTAACTCAGCTATGTGAGTCTTGTTTACAAGCACTTGAACAGACTATTTAATTAGAAATTAAGAAGTGAAAGTAGATGAAGTTCATTGTGGTTGCTTTTCATCATTTGTAGTATCTTGTTGTGTATTTTGCTCTGCATATTTTGTAAATATTGATATATAAACTGCTCATATGGATTGTCTCAATGGTTTGTTTTGGATTGCTTCTGTGTGTTTTTTGCAGCTCACACCAAGTCAATATATTTTTGCCAATTAAGCAGATTCTTACTCATTATATTTCTATATTTTACTTGAATATACTTCACTTTTCTTTGGCTGAAAACTATGAAAAAATAGAATAAAATGAATCCCACAGTGTATAAAAAATATCTCAGTATATGTGGCAAATAAACAGTTTAAAAGAAATGTAAGCATACTGCCAGTAAATGTAGTATTTGTGTGTGTAGTCAAGACAATAGTACCTTACCTCGTGCTGCCACAGGAGGAGCCGTGACACCTGACAGCATTTTTTCCTCATTTGCATAATCGTCCACTTTCACGTGTTCATATCCAATGCACGGCTCAGATACTGGTTGCTTAACAACGCTGCCTCCAATAACAATGGCGTTTGGTTCGAAGGCAGCTGAGCAATAGACTTTTTAAAAAAAACACACACACACACACACACGACCAGCGGCAGGAGGAGCAGCCCGTCTACCTACAGTCGGTCACAGCTCTGCCTCTGCGTTCACATTTAAAATAGGTGAGAGTTGTGCTCGCTGCAGACGACTCGGAAGTTGCTGGTGTTGCCGATGAAGGAGCGATTTTATTTAATTTTGACAACACCCCAGAACTTGGCAACCGTCGGATAGACTTTACCCATTTTGACGCCTCGCCCGTGAGTATGTTAAACGTTACCTCGTGACTTAAAGTAACGTAAATAGCTAACGGTCATTGTAAATGTATGACGTCATCTTTAACTTAAAAAACATAACGATACGTTTATACTGAAGCTCGCCTCGGTTACTGTAACTCTAGATAAGACTCGTGCATGTTGGTCTGGTGTGTTAGATAACAACATGTGAGCATCGACGTGTTAGACAGACACTTATTACTTGTCCTGGTAGCTAGTCCTCACCGCGGTGCTCTGTTCTCTGACTGTTGCAGTAATTACTTTATTAACGTGACTCCTCCTTCTTCTTGTCCATCAACACAAAGTGCTCCGCAGCCCCCTCAACGCAACGTCGGAACACTTCAGAGCGTTGTGAAGTAGTGGGAGTGGTAAACGCAGAGATCTGGTTTAGCTTGTTGAGCATGTAACTAAAGATCATAATATTGCCCTGAAGGCAAACAAAACCACACGCATGCACTCTCAGATTTAGCTCGTCTGCAGCTCTATGCTGATATCATTTTACCACCCTGCAGTTCAGTTTGCCAATGACCAATAGGAGGGCCCTGTTTAAAGCCCCACTGGCACACATCGGGGCAGTTAATCCTGTGTGGGTGAAGCAGCAACTCAGATTATCTGCTGCCGGTCTATCTGATGCTTGATGCTGCTTTTTGCAGGGCTAAAGTTCCAGTGGGAGCCTCTGATCCACCGCCTGACTGCTAATCCGCCTCCGGGTTGGTAACTCATGACCTCTCATCCCCGCGGACTGATGTGGCGGTGATATGGGAGAGCGGTGGACCACTGTGCCAATAGGGACGTCTCTGGGTACGTCTCTCTGCTAATGGGATGGATTTAGTAGAAAACGTCAAGAATAGAAAAGCTCAGCAGCTGTGCTTTTTTCTTTTTTTCTTTTTTTTTTTTACGGATCTGCTTGGAGGCGACCCATATTTTTGTTCTCGTTTTTAGAGCAGCGACCTAATTCAAGCCTCTCGGTATGAGAACATACAGTCGGTGTCATGTGAGTTGCAGTAATTTCCCTGTCTTTTGTTTTTTAGGAAACTATGAGATCTCCAGCATATCACATGTGACGATGTCCCCCTCGAGACAGAACAACCTTGTGTCAATGCACTCCTCTTTGCCGCTGTCCAAAAGCTCCTACAATGTGATAAGTGCCTTCTGCACGGAGGATAATATTCCTCCGTGCATTTCATACATCAATCAGGTACAGAAATGCCCTGCTGAACGCCCATTATTGTAAAATATTGACTTTTTAAAGTTCTGTAGAGATCATTCACTACAGCGGTGACATAGTTCCTCTGTCTCCCACAGGAGCTGGACTCACTGGGCCTCTCCTCTACATGGATCGAGGCCAGCTCACCGGGGGGGGCCAGCCTGAACACGGTGCCGGCTCTGAATGCCATGTATGAGCTAATGCAGATTCACCGGCGCGACATGTCTACGTTAGAGGAGCTGGAGAAAGAACAACTGAAGAAATCCAGCACCTTGGACCACATGCAGATGAACAACTCCAGACTCAAGGCACGTATGACTCTCAGGGTTATGTCTGTCTCAGACCAGTTCTGGTTTTATTCCTCTTTGGATCCAGCTCTGTGTACCCACAGACTATAATCTGAGTCTGTACGGTGCAGTAACAGATTATTGACCACTAGACGTCAGAAAAGAAACATACAGGTTCTGTAGAAATGAAATTCCCTCCCTTCCCTTCCCATTCATCTAAAACAAAGTTAATATGAATACCATACTACAAGGACAAACATTACAAAGCACTGTGCTCAGACGTCTCACTGCTTTATCATTTTGAATAGCACGATGATGGCCAAGTTCCCTTATCTCAACTGCTGACTTTGCTTGCTAGACTTAACATACCTCTTTAATCTAGACCTACCAGGGAAGAATTCAAGGTTTATTGTATCACAGTAATATGTGTAGAGGTGGGAGTGGTGCAGGGAGGCTTTCTTTTTTTTAAATAATGAAAACAGCAAATATGTGAGAATATGTATTTACAGTCTGTCTCATTAAATTCTTAGATTGAGCACAACGTTACCACCTCATTGTGTTCTTGTAATAAGAATTCTGTGTATTTCCCTCCAGGATCAGTTGGAACTGTCTATACGGGAGAAATCAGGTCTGCATGAAACAGAGAGGCAGCTCCAACTCAGAATTAAGACTCTGCAGAGCTGCTTGAAAACCGAAAAGGACGAGGTATAATTTCACTATCTTTTCATAACGAGCAGCGCTCGTGTTTTCTGTTTTCCAAAATGTTCACGTACACGAGCCTGCCCGACTCACGACTCGATCCTCCTGAACAGGTTCAGAAGCTGCAGAGCATCATCGCCGGCCGGGCCTCTCAGTACAGTCACGATGCCAAGAGAAAAGAGAGAGAAGCTGCGAAGCTCAAGGAACGCCTCAGCCAGCTACTGGTTGACCGACGGGATAAGAAACTAGGTAAATGTGCTAGTATTTGGCAAAAATGTGTTCTGGGAATGTCGGAACAAGTTGATTAAATGTTGGCCTCGTATTTCTCCCAACTAGCGATTGATGTTCTGAATTGTTTGGGACGGTCGGATGGAAAAAGGAGCCACTGGAAGACCGCAAAAGCGACAGTCGGGTATGATGAAAGCCATCACGTCACTTGTTATCCATATATGCAGAACGTGTAGTCGCCAATCGGATGACGGCATTTTGTAAATTGCTCTCCGCAGCCACGAGGGTGAGATGTACAAGTCCTTGCTCAACGACTACGAGGCGAGTCAGAGGTCCCTGATGCTGGAGAACGCTGAGCTCAAGAAAGTTCTTCAACGGATGAAGAAGGAGATGATGCACATCCTGAGTCCACACCAGCCGTCTCCCAGAGGAGCCGCTGCTGATGACAGTCGGGATCAGGTATTTAGAAAAACTAATACACAAAAATGAAACTTAAATTAACTGAGTTTACGTGTCAGATTTATTGAAACAAGATCCTCATATGCTTCTTTTTTTCTTTTTTTTTTTTTGCGCAGGCCGATTCAGACGGGGAGGAGACGGCCGGTGACCCCAGCAGGGAAACTCTGGACCAATCCTGTGAGCACGCCAGAGAGCAGCTCGCCAACAGCATCCGCCGGCAGTGGAGGAAACTGAGGAACCACATGGAGAAGCTAGACAGCCAAGGTACACGCAGCGCAAATACTGCTAAAGCAACTTGTGGTGTTAGTTTTATAAATGTAATGTTGTGAAACAACTTTAATGTGAGGAGATTGAAAAGTGTGATTCTAGAAGTAATGTGTAGGTTACACACATAGGAGGAAATTGGGATCATCCACCTTTTGGTGTGTTTTGTTTGCAAAGCCTCGCAGGTGCAGAGTCAGCTGGAGTCACAACAAGAGGTGATACCAAGGGAGGCTCACGAGGATGAGATGGAGAGGATGAGGTGTGAAGTGCAGCAGTGCAAAGAGTTCATTCAAGCACAGCAACAGCTCCTCCAGGTCAGTTTCTACGTGTGTGTGTGTGTGTGTGTGTGTGTGTGTGTGTGTGTGTGTGTGTGTGTGTGTGTGTAAGAACCGAGATGGCCAGTAGGAGTTGTATACCAATATGAGCAATGAGCCTTTGTCTGTTGTTATTTAGAAATTCTAAAGAATAGTTTGGTCAAAAATGATTAAAACACTTGTTTTCTGCCCATCCAGCAACAACTCAACACGTCGTTTGACGACGAGACGGCCGCTCTTCTCAATGACTGCTACACACTGGAGGAGAAGGAACGCCTCAAGGAGGAATGGAGGCTCTTTGAGGAGCAGAAGAGAAACTTCGAGAGGGAGAGAAAGAACTTCACTGAGGCCGCTATTCGCCTGGGACGAGAGGTACTCCGGTCCTCTGACCACAACCTTCTTCAACAGTTATTGTGGGTAAAATCACTGCAAATCTGCTTTTACTCCACAGAAAAAGGCCTTTGAGGAGGACCGGGCGTCTTTGCTCAAGAATCAGTTTTTGAACATGACTCCCTTTACGGACCGAAGGAGATGTTCCTCGTCTGACGGTCAAAGTGCCTTATCGATCAGTAAGTCGGTATAATCTGAAAAATGAAAATTGCAGTTAATAGAGGGGAAGATGATGACAACATGATTTTAGAGAGTCCAAAATGAGTCCGACAACTACAGTGAACGTGAGATTCTGCTACAATCACTATGGTTTGGGGTGTGACTAACGGTGCTTTTCATCGATTACTGATGAATAAAGAATAGTAGTTGTTATACTCAAAAAGTACTGCAGGTACAACCAGGGACTTCACAAAGATCGGGTTGTCATTGACTTCTTTTATTTATCCACTGCATTTCAGGAAGTGAGCCAGAGATGAGGATGTCTTCCACCAAAGCTAAGTCGGTCAAATCGTCAACCTCCACTCCTAATTCGTCACAAAGTGCCGCTGTGCCATCCACCACTGAGCTTTACCGGACACTCCGCCTGATACCAGACAGCAGGTAATGATTCCGTCACTTAATATTACTATTGTCTGTATTGAGCTGACATTTGGACCCTGTTGCTGGTAGTATTTTTGCCATGTCATAATTATTCATCCCTTTTTTGTTTGTTTTGTATTTTCATTTCAGTTCTTCGAGACATTCAAATCAAGGACGCTGGCAGGAGTCCAGCAGCATTGAAGACGGAGATGTTCGGGTCAAATCCAAAAGCAGAGTTCGATGTGGAGACTTCAGTGTCTTCTCTTTGGGAGAAGATGAGAACAGCCTCACTTCCTGAGAACTTCATGTGCCTTTTTTTTTTTTGTGACTTCATTTCGCAGTGGACTTTAGGATCAATTCATGGCTGAATTCTGTCACCCATTGATTGCTTTGTCATAGACATGCACATTCACCAAAGCTGATCAAAGAAGAAAGCACTTTAATGATTTTACCATTGTTCTTGTCTTTCCTTTAAAAACAAATCAACACTGCTGATTCAGATTTTAAGCTATATTCAGAGGATCTACCAAGTAGTGATTTGGACATGTTGGTGTAAGAAATATCTTTATACATGTGGATTATTTTCAATGTTTTACTTTAGAATTCATTTTATTGTTTACATTATTCTATACGTATAAGTTATGATTTTAATGGGAGCATATATTGACATGAGATTGCTAATGATCGGCTATGCTGGTGTTAACGGTACAATAAAGATATTTTTAATGAACTATTTTATCCTCTTTGATTTGGCGCCCACTAGTGTGTTTACAGAGGAGTCGCAGTCACAAGTTTTCAACAAACCGGAATCCGGAAGTGATCATCTTTTGCTTTTGTCTCAGCATCCAGCCCAGAATCCCACCCACCGCCCAGCGTTTTATTTTTCACGAAACAAACACCTCGAGAATGTCGGGTTCATCTAATCTCGTAGCCATGAAGAAGGTCGTACAGCAGCTCCGTTTCGAGGCTAGCATAAACAGAGTGAAGGTAATTTATGTGCTTATTGTTTTTCTGCCAAGTGACGTTGACTGAGGGGGTTATTATCTCAATCGTTACGCTGCTCCGCTAACGACGCTAGCCTGCTAGCTGTTAGCCTGTTAGCTGGTGCCAGAGGCTAGCCGCTAGCTTGTAGTCAAAAGGCGTAACGTTAGCTTTAGCAGGGCGTTGCTTGAAGGGAAGTGTGCAGCGCTGTACTGCACACTGTTTAAATTAATCACAGTAGAGATAATGTGACATTTAGCTAGCTTCTGTCTCTTTACTTAAGATGACTACACACTAACCAAACGTTACCTAGAAGTGAAACTAACGTTGGAACATTGGCTACCTGGTGAATAAACTCTATTCGTTTGCAGAAGTCAAAGGCCATTTCCCCTCAGTATTTTCACCAGTTGCAAAGCAAACTAACAAGATAACTTTAAGTTGACTAGATAAAATGAAATACGCGATAAGATTTAAACAGATAAATTGTGTGTACTCAAGACTATGAATCCAGAGGGTCTTCCTTATGGGATGGTTTTAAATGTTTGATCAATACAAGAATTCAAGTGTACTTTGTGTAATTTGGGAATTACCAAATGAAAACGTATATTCTCTTCCCCCATGGTTCAAGTTCCTAGTAAATGAATATGGACATTTCTTTTAAGTATTACAGCAAATCAAGTACTGCTTTTCCATGAAATTAGGGGACTAGCAAGCAAAGGATTCATGAATACATGTCAAATTGAAGCAGGCCTAGATATCCCAACTTTTCATTTCTCGTACAGGTCAAGCTTAAGAACACTTAGTTCAGTTTCCATAAAGCAGTTCATTAGTCTTTCCTGAGGATACCAGATGTTTCTGAATTTAAAAAAGCTCCCTACTGAGCCACAGAGGACATTATACGCCTGGTTTTAGTGACTGAGTCCAGGTGTAAGATCAATAAAGTTTATATTTCACGGCCTATTTAAAATAACCCCATGTCGTGGCTTATAATTTTGGTTCCCTTTTTTTTGTCACCAGGTCTCCCAGGCAGCTGCAGACCTTCAACAGTTTTGCATGCAGAATGCCATGCAGGACCCTCTGCTCACTGGTGTGTCCTCCAGCACCAACCCTTTCAGGCCACAGAAGGTCTGCTCCTTCTTGTGAAACCACTGCATTCATTGGTAAGTCTGCCACACGTATGACACATTCAGGCACACACTCATACAGGTCTGAACAGTTAAGGATATACTGGTTACAATTTATTTTAATGCGTTTTGAGTGTTCCCTTCCTCGCTTTTATATAAAATATTGTTTTCGATGAAAAGAAACCCTTTCACTACAATGAAAGCGTTTTATTTTGAAATGTGGACGTTAAATGTTGGTAGTTTCCTCCACAATAATCCAGTGACTGGTGAAAAAACATCTAAACATGAATAGAAACTTCTCAGCCCTCCACAGCATTACTTCTTTGCCATCTATGTGTATGCTCACTACTTAAAAAAAAAAATGATAACAAACGCTATGTTCTTCAAACAATGTGGATGTTTGTTTGGTAGTACTTCCTCAGACTAATTTTCTTTCCATTTGTTTTTATGTTGTCTTGCAGGCCTTCATTTTGATGCTACAGGGAAAAGTCGACCTCAACACTGCTCCTCATGCCAAGCCATTATACTGCCACGGGATCTCTCGAGTGTAGAACACATTGGAATCATGTCAGGAAGATGACCATCTATTTTCAGCCACAGTAGAAGCAAGGAGACAGTTTTATTTTTCATGGCACAGTGTGATTTTCGAGTAAATAATTGTGCCTTTTCTATTGTTCTATTTTAGTCATCACTGTTCTGGACTTTTTTGTATTTAATGAATTAAAAAAAAACATTCTTTACTACTCCAATGTTTCATTGATTGTCATTTTCTTTTTTCTTTTTTTTTCTTTTTACTACTCCACAAAGCAGCATTGCATGACAGACATAATTGTCCACATTATGCTGTATTCTAATGTATTCTTGGATAATAATAGCGGCATCTGAAAGACGCATGCATTTCTTTAGTAAACTGATTAAATATGTGTGAATATATCTGGATAGGTTTGTGATTTAGTATTGGAAGAAGTATACTTTAAGTGTACTCTACAGACCTTTTTCACAGCAGTCATTTTTACATGTCATAGTAGGAAGAGCACAGGTGTGTTCAATAATATTAATGATTGCTGCCTTCCACTGAGGAGAGGCCATATTATTGTGCATGCTGGCTCATTTGAATGGCTTACTGGGGCACTTAAAGACACTGAGCCATCGTTAATGTTATCAATCTCACCTGTGCTTTTCCTTCTGCCTGCTGTGAAAAAGGCCTGGAAGAAGTAAGGCTTGAGCCCTAAATTGTACTTTCGAGTACATATTAGTATTATCCGCTTAATAGAAGTATGGCGTAAGTATAGTATGAGTGACGTATGACATAAAAATTGCCATGAAATAAATTGACTTGACTGAAGGTGTAATTGTAAAATCTTAAAAAAAAATGTTTAGGGCATTTTTAAATGTTGGATATGTATTTTTATATATATATATATATTTTTTTTTTAGTATTTATACATATTTTTTTATATATATTTATACATTTTTATTTATATATATATATACACACAAACTACACGTATGTGATGCTAATATTCACATAACATTCAGTGGTTTAAAGAGGCTCCGTTATGACGCTGCCATACTGTAGTTGCTAGTGAGCCGTTGGTCCTATGAAAGCGTTGGTTCGGCTCTCGCGAGAAGTGAACCAACGAGAGCGTCGGATCCACGGAAGCTTCCATCAACACTGTGGGGACTGAACCCGGGTCGGTCTTGTTGTCCCGCTCTTTCAGCGTTTACATCAGAGCTCGTAAATCACAACTGCAGCTCGACCAGCTGAATGTAACCACCACCCTGTGAAGAATGCATCATGGGACAGCGTTACTGTGGAAACGACGGTAACTTCTTTTGTTAACATATGTTAAATACGGTAGAGCTAAGAAAAGCACGTGATTAGAGAACCGAGGATATGTGTCATGTACATGCATTATAGACAGGTTAGCTAAGGTTGCTATCTGCTGCGGTAGAAAACAGTGCACGAGTGCAGTCGAGAGTGCGCAAAGCTAGCATGATGATGCTGCAGCATGGGTCAACACAGCTGCTCTGCCTCACAGCCAGCAGTGGGGTTCCTCTGTTCACCAGAGGAGCCTCCAAACAGCTGCCATTCTCTGTCATCGGCTCCCTGAACGGTGTGCACATGTTCGGGGGTGGTCAGGGAGTGGAGCTGTCCTGCTGTGAGACCGAAGGTGGGGGTAGGGTGGTGTGGAGAGTGTTCCAGGACAGTGTGATGCTCATCGCTGTGAGTGCGGGTGGACAAGGCGGTGCAGGCTGCAGCAGCAGCAAGGTGGAGGAGGTCCGCTTACAGCGCCTCCTGGAGAACGTGTGGAGCTGCATGGTGCTGGTGCTGGGCCAGGATGAGCTGACCGACGTCAGGAATGTGGAGAGGCTGAAGAGGGACTTGCGGTCCTGCTTCACCCTCATTGATCAGCTGTTGGAGGAGAGGCAAGAGGGCATCCTGGGTCACCTGACGCACTGCGCCGACTCACTGCTGCCTCCGAACCCGGCTCTTCTTCAAGAGGCCGTGGATGGCTTCGCTGAGGCCGCGGAGAGCGAGTTTGGCTGCCTCGTCGTCCACGGCCGGGTAGCTGCTGCCACTGAGAAGTGGTGGCGCCTCGCACCTCAGGAGGTCGTGCTGCTGTCTGCTCTGATGCGGTCCCTCTCGGCTTCTGGCTCGGCCTCTTGCGATTACCCAGTTTTCCTTCCCAAGGGCAGCCCCACCGTGGCCCACCGCCTGCTCCGCTTCCAGCTGCTCCCTGGGGCAGATGTGTGCGTGCTGTGCGGCCCAACGCCTTCCCTGCACAGAGCCGAGAGTGGGCTGGTGGGTAGTTTCTGGACACCGCTGGTGGAGACCCTGAGAGACTGCCTGGCTATAGGAGAGCGTTGCTTACCGGGATCTGTATCCATGCGTCCTGATGTGCTGGCAGTTCTTCTCATCAACCGTGAAGCACGTCGTTCGGTCTCCTTCGTGCGGACTTCCACTAATCATCTCCCCAGTGAGCCTCCTTTACCCTCCAAGGCCCGCTGCTGGGAGCTACTGAAGCTCTTCTACATCTTCAGCACGACACGCTACTTCACTCAGGAGGAGACTCTGTCTGTCTCCCCAGAGGAGAGGGCCCAGAGGGGCCACCACGAAGACTTCGTCCTTGGATTCTCCCATCAGCCGCTGCAGTGCTATCTAGTTACTGAGGAGTGCAAAAGCTACGGACTCCAGACACCACAGCACCAGCTCTTCCTGCTCATCCCGCTGTCGGTGCCCACCTTTGCACTGCGTACGTTGGCCACACAGACTCTCTCTGATATAGTTGCAGCCACTGGGTTTTAATTGAACCGTAGTCTTAATTTTCATTAAAACACATCTTTGACTTAATAATATGTTAATTTACAGGTGAATAGCTGCTGCTATTTAGATTTTTCTTACATCTTTATTAATGACCGCAAACGTACACAATTACATGTTTACTAACCGATCTAGAGGCATTTAAATCAGCTTCCATCCGTCTAACTTTTGTACAGACGATGATTAACAGACCTCTGGTAAGAGATGCACAATAGAGAAGGATATCACTGTTAATCTTTACTAACTCAGGAATGATGTAAATAATTGAAAATGGCACACCAAAGTGAACTGCCTTGAGCGTTGTTTTGCATTCAAGAGATAAGTCGCTGTTGTCTAACTCCACTGGCTTCAAGGCTGTTCCTGTCACATTGATGGAAGCTGTTTGACTGAGTGAATACTAACGTCATCAATAAGATCGCACTATATTCCAATATGTGTGAGAGAATCATGTGAAAATGTTACACGGGGATAAATAAGTGCCTGCTGTTTGTTGTTTAGCCCTTTTTGAATCATTTGGCTTCAAATATAAAGAATCTATTTATTTGTCTGAGGTACTTTTAATCCTAAATATTGTTGGTTACTTTCTGCGGGTCTTGAGTGATCTATACTCACTTTTCCTCCACTAATGTGATAATGATGTTCGGCCTCTGTGGCAAAATCTGACGACAGGGCGAGTGCAAATAAGGCTTTTAAACCACTTGCCAAAAAAGGTAGAAGACAATCAAACAGGCAGTTCAATGGTTATTATAATAGTATTTGACTAACTACCAATGACGGCTAATAAAAACTATTATGTCACACTCACACACTTGGTACAAATCCCTGTGATTGTAGAATTGTACTTATTATTCTGATTGCACAATTAAAGCAGCTTTTCTCAGAGGTATTTACATTGAACCAAAGCAGCAGACAGAAGAGACTGCAAGTGGGCTGCAGTTGCAATAGGAGGAGCATTCATGAGTATCTTGTTCACCAAGAATCCTTCCAAGTCTCCTCCCAAACCGCATGGAGCATCCAGAACAAAGAGTTGTGGGGGGGTAGCAGTGCTCTGGACGAAGTTGGATGCTGCACGCGGGTCTCTGGTGATAACCGCTCTGAGCCACGTCTAGCTGCTTCAGCTCGGTAACCGGAGAACCGACCCTGATAGACAGCCTCACGGTGCGGTGCGTAAGGTAACGGGAGAAGAGTGGGTGGGATATAACGGTTGGAGCCACACACACACACACACGAAGGGGGAGGGATACGCTCGCGCTGGTCTGTGGCGTTTCCATGCGTAAAGGGAACGTACCCCGATAATAATTCCAGACTGTATAAAGTAGTCCGTGTACGTGGTTACAGCCAGGGACGTGAGAGACATCGGTACTTTAACCTCTCAAAGGTACAAAGGGCTGAACGCTTAGTCATTATTTAGGAGCGCCACTGTGCGTTCACTCATCCGCGAGCGAAGCAACCAAGCCGGTGGTGCAAGTCACTGTTACCCAACTTACTGAAATAAAAGAGTCGTGTAACATGGCAGCCACGCGGATGCAGTTGCTGTCACCTAGAAACGTGCGGCTTTTGAACGGGGGGCGAAACGAGCTGTTAGCCGGTGGTGGTGGTGGTGGCTCCAGGGTCCGCGCACTCACCTCCTCTCCCGCTCTGTCGTCCTCCTCTCTCGGCAGAGCTCTATCCAGTCTGAGCGCGACGCGGCGTGGGCTCCCCAAAGAGAAAATGACCGAGAACGGAGTGTCGCCCCGGGCCAAGGTGTTGACCATCGACACCATGAACCCCACGGTGAAGAAGGTGGAGTACGCCGTGCGGGGGCCCATCGTGCAGCGGGCTGTGGAGCTGGAGAGGGAGCTCTCTGAGGTTTGTGAAGGCCGTCTGATACCACTGTTCAATACCACCTGTATCCACTATGGACCATACGTTATATCTTGTCTTTCTCTGGAAACTTCACTCACTCCATGTAGCATGTTGTCTGTCATTACATCAGCCCGTTACAGCATCCTTCTATTGGTCAGCCTGGTAAAAAGTTATGTATCTATTGTGAACTAGTGTGCCTAGAATATTTAGCATCAGAAGAAACTTAGTAGCCTACTCCACCAAATAGTTAGAAAGCCATTTTACTGTTGCTGTATTGGACACAGAAGTCTGGAAAATTGTTCACATCAGTCAAGATTTTTGCCATAATGATCTGTTCTATATTCATTTGAATCTTTTTTTAAATGTTAATTGGAGTATGAATCCAGTCAGTGTCTTTCATTAAGCATAATTGCATAAGCACGTTTCCATTCCTGGTTATGTTCTCACTTATTACTGTCTAAACATTACCCCGAAGAGAAAACAAGTGTGTTTATTACTCGCTGTGTCGCTTACACTCCCTCTTATCAAAGTCCATCAGTTAGTCAGTAGTTCCTGTGGAGGTCTTAATATCTGTAGACTGGTTTGATAATGTGTAAGCTGTTTTTAAGCCCCGTCTGTAAACCTGAGAGATCCTCAGTGAGGTGAAGGTCCACAGTCTAAACCACAGACTGTGTTTTGTCCTGTGTGTGTCTGGTGTACTAGTGATGCACATATCTGTTGCCTCACTTTCCCTCTGACAGTCCTAAATGTCTAACTTAGCTGATAAGTAATGTAACTTTCATTTTAACAGCTGGAAACCAAAGATTTTCGGGTATCTTTGTAGTGAATGGTCCTCTCTGAAGATTAGAAATCAGTAGGATTATCCATATTGGGCTCTAAATCCATTGTATACATTGATTTTTTTATTTTTTTTTACCCAAGAGATTATAGGTCCTTTCCAGCTTGTTGGCATTATAAATACAAACCATTTCTTAAGTTATGTCGATCCCTTCCGCTCACACAGGTTTTGGTGTTAGTGTACCGAGTGCGGTCTGGTGTGAAACCGGTCGTCTCTTCAGGGCGTTGCTCAGGAAGAGACAAGTATCGCGAGCAGGTTCTAACAGAGCGGGGACTGAAATGATGGGGGTGGGGGGCACTGGCACCAAAGATTCTATGTTCGGTTTGCTTTGTCCAATGCTGATCCCCCTTTCTTTATGGGGTATTCATTTACTTCCTGGCAATTTACATGTTCAAAATTCAGCTGGTAAAACCCAGTTATAATCCTACCTGTACAACTTTAACACCTTCAATCTAGGAAAGTGGAAGCGTAGTATTTATTTGTTCACCGACTGCAGTCTGTTTCAACAGTACAGCACTCAGCCAGAAGGTAAAAATGTCCCCCAAATAGTCATCTACAGTCCTCCCAACTGTTCTTTTGTCAAAACTTGCTGTTTGGATGGTGTTGCATTCCTTTGGGAAATAGGTCACAGTGGTATCCTCGATTTCATCCACGAATTAAACCCACACACGCATGAATGAGCGCTGTACTCTACTCCAGTTTCCTACACACCTCGTTCTTTTAAAGTGAGGTCTTTGCTACTTTACATGAGCTACAAGTTCGGCCTTGTTCTTGTTATTTTCCCAAATACTAAAGCTGTGTTGGAACAGGTAAAACAACTTTGAGCCCATATGCTGCGTCAGTTAACGAGTGCACAAATACGGGCTTCACACGCGGTTATGACATTGTGGTCTTTGTTTGTCTGAATGAGCTGATACTTAATGAGGACCATTGATGCACAAAGGCTATTTTCTTTTGTCAAATTCTTTCCACATATTCTGCCAGAATGAAAAGCAACATGCAAACCTCTGAAATGTTCTCCATTGTAGAATCTATGTTGCATTAAAAGACTTAAATTACACACATTTTGCAAAGTGAGTTTTCTTAGTTTAGTTTATTACGATGAACATTTAACAGCTTACATCACAACATTCTTTTCAAGGAGTGTCCCTGTTTTACGCCCTCGATGAAACCTTTCCTTTGTACAGTCTTGGGGCCTTCAGGGCACAGCTTCACCCTCTGTATTGTTTGCTGGACTATTTTTTTTTTTTTATCAGCGATGGAGGACACAAAGCTCTGGCCTTTTCAAGCTGCTTCTCAGGAGCAGAGGTCAGTGTGTTTTATAAAATGCCCCCCCCCCCCCCCCCCCCCCCCCCCCCCATCATGAATGGGCGGTACTAGGGGTGTTATTCACCTGGTGTAACGCTATTGGTCCAGACCGAGAGACTCCTCTGGTGTTCGACCAATGAGAGAGTCTGACACTCAAACCTCCTCAAATCTGAACTGGTTTGAACTAATCAAATAAACATGCTGCTTTGCTTTACGCAGCCTGTCAGCATGAGGTTGCACTGGTGTCTTTTCTGTCACGCTGCTCCTAACATCTGGTGTTAACAGTGTGTGCGTGCACGTGCATGTGTTTGTGCACGTGCATGTGTTTGTGTGCGTGCACGTGCATGTGTTTGTGCACGTGGTGGCGTGCATTGCTGTTTGCGGTCTCAGCTGCCCAAGAGATTATCTTTCAGCAACGTTATGTTATTGGCGTAGAAGGCGGTAAACTGATACCTTTATTTTGGTGATATATCATCCTAATTATTTTTGACGTTGTTGACTGCTGCCGTGCTGTCATAGATCCGGTTCCTCGGTCTACACCACTGCGGTTCAAAGCCTCTGGAATGTACTGCATGTCTCTGTGTTTGTGTGGCGGAAGGTTGATGGCGGTACGATAAGGTGGTTTGCACAGGTCCTTGTTCCCATGTTTGGGTCTACTATCAGCATCAACGCTTTGTTAGAGGAACAGAAAAAAAGTTAGTGTGGTGAAGGAACCGCTGACACCTTTCATTGGCTTAACCTGAATAATCATGAAAGTAAGTTATTTCTGTGGCATTTATGAAACCAATAAACACACTTGCACAACACGCATTCATCCCCAAAATACACCACACAGAAACCTGAAACCTTTTTTTCATTTTGTGCATCCTATTGTTGAATACGTTTTCCTTCCTCATAAAACATTTACAGAGCCAATTATTTGAAGAAATTGGAAATCTACTTTGCTAACATAAACTCCTCACTAGCAGTCGTCTTGTTCTTTGGGGACTCCCTATCAAAAACATCGCTCCACAGTGGTCAAAAACTCCACAGGGTACGTTTAAGTGGTGGTCTTCCCCTGAAACTGAACTAAATAGATTCTGTAAAAAAAAAAAAATTGTTACTGACTAAATCAAATGAGAATTTACTTGGAAATAGAAAAGTTAGATTTTTAAATGTGCTGTAATGTACCTGTATAATTATCGTGTCCATGTAGATTCTGTCTCTGCTAATGTAAAGGTAAACCTGCCTGTTCGGAGGAACTTTACTTTGGCCTGCATGTCGTCCTGGAGTAGCAGAGTCTGTCTCACCCCCTAATGTATTCTGCCAAAATATCAGCAGCTGCTGAGCTCTCAGCCTCTTGTGGCATGAATGTTTATGGAAAACTTGTGAGCCTGTGTGTGGGCGTAGTGTCAAGGTTGTTTAGGTGCTGTGTGTGCTCTCAGCCAACCCCTTTCTCTTTAGAATAATCTTGTCAGGTTTGTTAATGGGCACTCACTGTCACATCTCAATCTCAGTTATGTGTACAAAAGGAAGAACAGCTGTCATTGTTCAAATGTTCTTTTCCATTCTTCAGATGTATGATAATGTCTGTGTGTTGTGTTTGTGCCCTGCAGGGAATCAAGAAGCCTTTTGTGGAAGTCATCAAGGCCAACATTGGCGACGCGCATGCTATGGGCCAGCAGCCAATCACTTTCTTCCGACAGGTCTGCCCCTCATCCTCACCCCCAACCTCTCATCTAAATTTAGCACCTCACCTCTGACTTGTCGGTGTCTATCAAACAGATTTCTCCCTACTTGAAAGTTGGTGTCAATATATATACAGTATATATATATTTTGCTGTTATGCTGTAATCTGTGCAGGTTTTTGCATAATGTCCCCCTCCACCTTTTTATCCTCGCACCTCCTTTTTGTTTCAAGGTCTTGGCGCTGTGCTCCTACCCTGAACTCCTGAAAGACAGCACATTCCCAGAGGACGCTAAAAGTAGAGCGCGCCGCATTCTTCAGTCCTGCGGAGGGAACAGTATGGGTGGGTTGGTTTCTGCACAGTTAACTTATATAACCTCAGCTGCTAATCATCACCTTTCTCTTTATCCTCGTGTTCAGTTTAGCTTTCTGGTGGTTTGGCTTTATGCTAAAGCAACTTGTCTCCCTCAGGTTCCTACAGTGCCAGCCAGGGCATAGACGCTGTGCGCCAGGACGTGGCCCGCTACATTGAGCGAAGAGATGGCGGTGTGCCCTGCGACCCAGACGACATTTACCTCACCACAGGGGCCAGCGACGGCATCATGGTACAAATCACCTCATCTGTTAAAACTCACTTTGTGTCTCCGTTGTACTCTCAATCATGCGTGTTTGTCAGTTAAAAAGTTCCCCGACGTCTCGATCATTTTGCGGGGAACGGATGAGTTTTGGAGTGAACCCTTCATGAGCTTGTTCACTCTTTTTGTAAGGACACATACAGAAGCTGCAACAAGCAGGAAAACAAACGCCTGTGAGAGCAAAGATACAAAAAAATAATTGATATAAAGTCACTGACTTGTGACTCGTAGATATCTATGAGATATCTAATGAGTTTGGGAACGTTTCTTGTTCATACTGTTTCATTTCAAGTCGATTGCAGTCCTGATGAGTTACAATAAAGCAGAGTTGAGTTACAACTGTCCAAGAAAAAAAAGCAACGGTTTAAGAAAAAACAGAAAAGCACAATTCTGTATAGCAGTACTGTTTTTTTTTTTTCTTTTCTATTCTTGTTGAACATCTCTCCTAACCATCATCAGACTTGCTGAGAACTGCGGTAATGGTTGTTTCACGCAGAAAACACAGAGTCAGAGCACCAAACTGAATTTCCACCCTTTCCTTTTTTCTCAGACGTGTATGCCTATAATGTATCGTGCAGATAAAGCGTATGATATGTGATTACTTGTATGTCGGTAACACTGTTGCTCTGACATCATTCTTGACGTCCCTATCCTGCGCTTTGTAGACCATGCTGAAGCTGCTGGTGTGTGGCGAGGGCGCGTCCCGTACAGGCGTCATGATCTCCATACCTCAGTATCCGCTGTATTCGGCCGCGCTCGCCGAACTGGACGCCGTGCAGATCAACTACTACCTCAACGAGGAGAAGTGCTGGAGTCTGGACATCAGTGAGCTGCAGCGTGCCCTGGATGAGGCCCGGCGCCACTGCAACCCTCGAGCCCTGTGCATCATCAACCCCGGAAACCCCACCGGTAAGGTTTTGGTCAAAGTGACGAGATTCTTAGTGGTTGTCGGTATTTTCACATATTGAATCTTCTCGTTGAGCGCTCCAGATGATCAAGCCGTGTCAGTTTTAGGAGATAGAACACAAGAATTATGAAGGACTTTTTTTTTGTCAATTAAGCAGTTATTGTACTGATGCATCTCTAATGTAGTCACAGATGATTGGGCCTTAATTTGAAAGACTTGTATACTTTTAATAGATTATTTTGGGGCCATTTTTCGGATAGTTTACGGAGAAAGAGACTGGAATTAAAGGACATTTTTCTGGAATGAAACGCAGCTTAAAGCACAGGTCTACCAGGAATGAGGTTACTTAAAATCATGTCCTTTCTGCATGAGGAGTAGACATTGTGTTTCCTCCCTTGTATCTCTATCACCACACAGTTCTTACACTACTGCAGGAGGAGCCACTAGATGGCAGCAAATGGACACAACAGCCTGGCTAACCACCGCTTCAAAACCTTTCTCCTTAATGAGCCTCCTTCTCATTCACAGGTCAGGTTCAGAGCAGACAGTGCATTGAGGACGTAATCCGATTCGCCGCACAGGAGCGTCTCTTCCTCATGGCTGACGAGGTACTGTCTCTCTGCATCTCTTTCCACATCTGCCTGCTTTATTGTTTTCTGCGCACTGTGACATCTGCCATTCTGCCTTCGTCTGCCAGGTGTACCAGGATAATGTGTATGCTGACGGTTGCCAGTTCCACTCTTTTAAGAAGGTTCTGTTTGACATGGGGCCAGAGTACTCAGACACAGTGGAACTGGCATCCTTCCACTCCACCTCCAAATGTTACATGGGAGAGTAAGTCATTTTAATTGCATGCTGGGGATGAATCAGCCAGACCTTGTTAAAATGTTGACAACCAGCTCTTTGTGTTTTCTATAACCTTCTGTCTTTTTATGTTTCCTTTTTTTTTTTTTTTGTGTCACATCCTAATGTTTTCTCTCCCTTCTCAGGTGTGGCTTCCGCGGAGGCTACATGGAGATCCTCAACATGGACGATGACGTGAAGGCCCAGCTGTCCAAGCTGGTGTCTGTCCGTCTGTGTCCCCCTGTTCCTGGACAGGCTCTCATGGACCTGGTGGTCAACCCGCCGCAGCCCGGCGAACCCTCACATGAGAAATTCATCAAGGTACAGAGTCGACATCCCACAAGCAGGACAAATGAATCAAAACGGAAATATATTGCAACATGCTCTCCTGTACATTATCAATACACTCACACCGGTATCATTATACTGGACATTCTGTTTGCAACAAGATACCCGTAGAATGCTATTGTTTATGGGCTGGTTTGACTTTTCTCTTTGACTAATTATAAGACAATCTGAAATACTATTTGTGTTGTAATGGCCTCGACTGTATGCAAGCTTAGTTACAGTCTTATCTAAAATCTCAGAAATGAATATGCAGTGCAATGCCCATGCATTATATCCTGTTACATTATTGTTATAAGGGAAAATAAGTCCTTTTTTTCCATCAACTTGACTATTATCATGGTCAATGTATCGCAAAAGCGTTATCGTGAGTAAAACCACGCGCAAAGAACATTTTTTAAATAGTAGCATACGTAACTTTTGAGAACCCCTCATTACCTCCTTGTAGTTTGCGAAAAGATTCTTTGGTTACCTCACGGCCTTCATATGATCTGTTTACACTTGCTGTGCAATAACTGGCTATTCTTCAGTCTCGTGGAGCTCACAGAAGTCTGGAGAAATTCAAGCAGACAACTTTGTGAGAGAAGGCCAGAGAAACAGTTGGCCATAGTTTAACTGTGCGTTGGTGTTTTCAGATTCTAGTAACATCCCTCTTTGGTTTCTTTTTCTTTTCTCCCTGTCCTCTCTATCGTGCATTTTCTCTTCTCTCTCTCTCTCTCTCTCCCTCATCCAGGAGCGCACGGCCACGTTAAGTGCCTTAGCAGAGAAGGCCACGCTTACAGAGCAGGTCCTCAATACCGTTCAAGGCATCAGCTGCAATCCTGTGCAGGGCGCCATGTACTCCTTCCCTCGCATAACCATCCCCGAAAAGGCCGTCAAAGAGGCCACGGTCAGTCCTCAGTATTCTCTCATGACCATTTCAATGATTCAGGTTTGACCGTGTTGTCGTTTCAAGGAAACTACATTGATGAGAAGCAAATATATAGTTGAAAAATAATTATCTACTTATCATTTGGTCCGTTATTATTTCACTTATTATTTTTATCCATGGCCTCAACAGCTCTTGTTCCACTAATACACGTGTTCCACTGCTGGCATTAAATACACCTGCAGAAAACACAAGACCAACATCTCGTACTTCCCGCTGTGCTTGATTAAGTAACCCTTTTAATTAGGTTCCCTACGCTGTGCATTCACCAACCATTTAGTTTGATTTCCAATAGCTTGTGGTTTCGATTCTGTCCCAAGGTTCACTGCTCAGTAGAATTTTCAGGGAGGGCTGATGAGTCGAGCCACCGAACATCTGATTATCTGGTTATCCTTGCAGAGGATAAGGTCGGAGTCCAGCTGACCTGCTGACACCTGATCATTCCCAGGGGCTCTGCTCACCATCTTCACCACACAGTTGTAGCCTTGCTTTGTTTTTGGCTTTGCTTTTCCCAAAAAGGAGGCTCAAGGAGAGAGCTTCTTTAGCGACATTCAATATTGCACCATTGGCAGGTTAAATAGAGGTGCCGATGTGCGGTCCATTGAGCTGGATCTCAATACTCTGCTACTTGTAAGGGCTGAGATACTTTTAAAGGGATTCAAAAAGGTTTTACAAAAGCTTTTGATCTAAAGGAAATCATTTAAAAAATTTTTTTTTTACCTCAAATTGGTACTCTTCTCTTTTTAGTCTCAACCTTCGGTTATCCTTTTAGCCGACTGCCGGAGAAAAAGCCTTGATTTCTGAAGGGCACCTGTGCTACATAACTGAAACACGTGAACGGGAGAGAAATGTTGCCATGAAACTGTAGAATACAATCTAAAAGAGGAAAAATATAAGCTCTGTAAAATTTGATTTAGCTTATCACCCATATTTATGTTAGAAGTCAAGCTGTTCTCATAGATACACACACTGTAGAAAAGCACTCCAAGAATAACAAATAGCTTTTCATAAGATATCAAGTTACCGGTTGTATGATACAATGTAGAAGTACAGGAATATACTGTTCGTTACAAAGAGATGTTTCTGCGTTCATTTGGTCCGGTTCTGCTTTAAATAGATTTGATTTTCTACACATTGAAAGTCCTTTATAGTAAATTTAAGTTATGAATGTAGTGGAAGAAAATAATAAATAAAGCTGCTCAGTGGGAAGGCTGGAAAAAAGTACATGCAGTACTTTTCGTATGAAGGCTATGAGTCACAGTGTTAAGTTACAAACATAGCTACAGTGCTACGCTGCTATATCATTATTTAAGTAGCTAATATTCTTGATCCAACACTTGCTACTTTAATAGTCCCATGACACCAGAATGTGAAACCTCAAACAGCGCGATACTGTTTCTTTTCCTCTCCGTTAGGACAAAGGTCAGCAGCCAGATATGTTTTACTGCATGAAGCTGCTGGAGGAGACGGGCATCTGCCTCGTACCCGGAAGTGGCTTCGGTCAGAAGGAGGGAACCTACCACTTCAGGTACAGAACACTACACACTATATTTACACATACATAAATATGTATATATATATTTAAATAAATACATATTGTCCTCGTGCCAAAGATGATGTCTTCAAATTGCTTTATTTGTCTGACCAACAGTACAAAACTCAATTATTCAGTAGATTTTTTAGCATTCATGTTAGCGATTATTCTTTTGCTGGAAAATAAACGTGAGGTCGACATTAAAGCCCCTTTCAGACATCATCTCTTAATGTCAATCTGACTGCAATTTTATGAGCGCCAAAGTCACGAGAGGTAAAAATAAAAACTATCTTACATTAATAATCTGACCAACAGTCTCTCCCAATGTTATTTATTTTCATTCATGCCAACTGTGTGGATGAAATATCGTAGAAAAGTTGTGACCCTTTCCTGAAATGTCCTGTCATATGGGAATGAAGCCGTAAGAAACATTTATGTAAAAGACGTAAAAAGGCATCACTTTAACAGTTTGATGAAGCCATCAATGTCTCATATTCTATGTCTGAAAATGTCTCTAAGGAAGAGGATGATTGTCATTTTGAAACGTACCTATTGCACTCTCTCTAGTTATTGAATTACTTTCCGAGTTGATTCTCAAGCGATTCTTTAAAATCTATGTTACTCTTTAACTCTTAGCCGAGGCGTCTTCTCTCGCTGCTTCACTCAGTCACACAGTTAATGTTTCTTTCTTTTCTTTCCCCTCTCCCTTCCAGAATGACCATCTTGCCACCGAAAGACAAGCTGACGATCCTGCTGAACAAAGTCAAGGAGTTCCACCAGAAATTCCTACAGCAGTATTCTTAAATTGCCACGTCTCTTCCTCTTATTTATAAAGGGAGGAAACCATCAACCAAAACAAAAAGAACTCAGCCAATCAGAATTTATCTGTCACTAATAAGTGCCTTTCCTACCACGGCTCTGGTGGTCTCTGTGATGACGCACTTCAGCCTTTATACTCCTCTCATTGGGACATTCACAGACGCTTTTCAAGGCTTTGCCAGAAAACAAAACTGGACATGAAGAAATGATTTCAGAGACGTGTGTGTGAAGTTTGATTTGAAAAATATAAAGGTACAATTGAAGGAAAGGGTAGTGCTGCTTAAAACCTTTTAGTACAACTGGTTGAAATATTACATTCCCGCAGGCAGTAGTTGACAGGGAGAATAAGCCGAACAGTCGCCATTTGCATGATGATTCAAAGATGATTTTGTAGAATAAAAATATATGTAGAAGTCGATATTATGTCTCGTTATTTTAGAAAGAGCAATTGGATGTGTTTAAAGTTTTTATTTAGAGAGTACGTTTATGGAAAACTTATGAAAGCACTGTGGTTAATTTTAACCACATGAAGGTGTTACATTACAGATCTCATACTTTCATTAAGGGACGGATTGGGCAAGAGGAGTTTTGCAACATAAGCATACAGTGATTAGTCATTTTCCATCTCTGTAATTATTAAACTGTTGAAGGCCAAAGGAGAATATTTCACTCTCAAAATGTTACTCATTTAAAAAAACGTTGGGTTTAAATTAACGTGAGATTACGTACTTTTTGACAGAAAGCAAGTAAGACAGTTCACCTCTTACAAGTTGAATTAATGAGCAACCCTTGCTCAACTCATTATTACACCCAGGGATTTTGCTGCTATGGCCTTATTTGGTCTGGTATGACCAGTAGCTTCTGAGTAATTTTAGCAAACTTGTGATTAATGTTGCTATGTAAAGTCGAGTAATTAACTCTGCGCCCATTTCACTTGCTCTCAATAGAGGTCGCCTCATGTCGATGGGTTGCATTATTTTATTTCTTTATTTTATTTTTTTGGCCACTTGGGGGCAGCCGAACCAACTGGAAAGGAAACATTGACATACCACCTTACAGAGTTGGGGCGAACAAGTTCTGCAAGTTGTTTTGTATCCATCCACCAAAGGCAGAGCAACATTAGCATTCATTTGGAGCCCTGTTTCAGGCCGCCATGCGAATGTGAGTAAAATGTTTTGGTCTCGTAATGGCGTCCTGAGCAGAGAATGAAGGCATGCTGCATTCCATTTTAACTCTGAAGTCGAAATGTTTTAACTGGAACTCTGCCTGAAGTCTGATTTCCGACTTGGAAAGTCAGACAAACCCCGACCTCAAAATCCAAGATGGCTGCTCCGTGCAGCAACAGTAAAAAAAAACTGTAGTAATATGCTATAGCATATTACCACTGTCTCACCTGTGTCTAATTTAATCCGTCATACTGTCGAACTCCCTTCTGTGAGCATGGTGCTTGTGGGCTAATACCGTGCCGGCTGTGCGTCACTCGCTAACTAATCAGCTCTGTAGATGGACAAGCTAGCTAGCTTACTAGCCAACCGTCCTCGCTGGAGCTCCTGTTTGCTCTCCTCCCGGCAAAGTAGTCTGCCATTATTCTTTGTACAAGAAGGGTTTGAACAGTTAAAGATTATGTGCTAATCCAATTTATTGATTAATTCTCGTTAGCAGAGGCTAAAGTCAAAATTAGCCAAGTAGGCCTAATGCAGACAATCTCCACTTTGGCAATAAAAGAGTGAGGTTGCTCCCCAGATGTCACACACATCTGTGAGAGGGGCAACTGTCTGCTGAAACTGTCACCTAGATACAACAGCAGCTTTTATTGTCTCTATTAATCTGTCATCTATTTTATCGCCTAGTATGCAGTTTCCGAGCACGCTGGGATGATGGATGGTAGCGCAGGTTATGTGTGTGTGGGTGAGGTATAGAGAGTGAAAGACTATGTAGAAAGTGTTAAATTGAAGCATGTAGTTTGAAGGTGTTTTCTGCTCTCTTCCTCTCTACTCCACAGTGGCTGTCAGCTTTAATTATCTTTGACAATGGCTCTCCTGAATCCTAATTATATCGAGCCTTGTCTTTCCTGGAGCTCCTCGCCAGTCACTCCAGCAGCATGACGCACTCACACGTTCCAGTCCTCTTCACCCTAAATTAATTGGGTGCGTTTGGGTTTTTTTTCTCTCCTCTTATCTCCTGACATCTTTTGGGAATCAAAGGTCATCATTAGTTCGGGTGAGGGTGTAAGGCGACAGACAGACAGTCATGCATCAGGCAGCAGCGCTGTCATGTGCATACCTATGGTTGTGAGAATGACCAGCCTTTACTCAACGTGTCTTCATGTGACTGACCTGAGCAGGTTATTGAGACTCGGTACCGTTTGTGAGTTGATTATATTGTGTTCATTACTCTGTATGTGTGTACAGTAATGACCATAAGAGTCTATTATCTGGCTCAAACTTTGGCTGGCATTTAGTGAGGAAATGAAGGGCGATTCCACAGAAAATGTCACCAAAGACTCACTCTAAAGATATTCGATACCTTAACTCTTAATTATTTTCACTCAAACTGTTCAACAACTAAAACTCAACACATTTGCCTTTCATGAAAAAAAAAAAGTTATCTCATTTTAACCTACTGGAATCAATTAAATCAACTTATAAAATGCCAACCATGTTGAACAGCTATAAAACCCCAAATTCCCAGAAATGTGAAAAAGTACATTTGTTCAGGTTATTTTTTACTTTAAAACACATATCTGGTTAAAATGTGGAGGGTTAAGGTTTTAATCTGGAAGCGAGAGGATTTGCCTTTTTTACCATGATATTGGTTTTGTTTATTTTAAATTTTTTGCGTGAATGGATTGGAGGGCTTATCATGTCAGGAAGGTTTATACAGAGCCACGTTGGGTAAGATATGTCCATGATTTCCAAAATCGCTTAACATTATTATATTACATCCACTACTGCTGTTATTAGTATTTATAATTTTTCTATTATTATTCTGCTATCATTAGTGCTACTACTGCTATTGCTTTCGTCATTCGTCATATGTATAACTTCTGGATTGACTATGTTGTAATTCTATTATGTTGCTCGTGATATCTATTGCACATCTGGGCATCCTGGGAGAGAGATCCCTCCTCTGTTGCTCTCCTGGAGGTTTCTTACTTTTTCTTTTACCGTTTTACCGTTTTTCTGTGTCCTGGGACATGTCATATTCTGTACAGATTGCAAATATGTGAATTGTGATTTTGGGCTATACAAATACATTTAATTAAATTACTTTTTGGCCCTGAGCAGTTGCCAGGCAACCAGTAGAGATAGTAGAGGAAGTTACTGCTAGTCTGGAAGATAACCACCCTAAAAGCAAATAAGCGTATTTTCCAAAATCTCAAACTATTGCTTTTTACATTCCACTGAAAATAAAACTACAAAAATGTTGCGGCCGTTGTGAAAATGTTGCTTTAATTCTATTATTATTTTTTAGCATTATATTATGTGAGGGCTGCACATCTGAAATTAAGTGTAAGAGTTCATTCTTGACCTTTGAAACAAGCAAACAAAATGAACTCTCTCGTGGCACTTATTTGATGTAATAACTTATTTGATGCACTAATGTTTCTTCCATTACTAAATGAGTTAAAAGATGCATATTTTCAATAGATCTCACAATTAACAGAATCAATCACTTCACAGGCCTCATTATTTGTTGTTGATATTAGTGGGTCACATTTGCAGCCTTCATCCTTCTAAAATGTAGGTTAAGGTTACCATTCATCTTTTAACCTCTATAACATGTTAAAGGGGCTAAATTTAAAATTCAGAGCATATCTATTGCCTCCACACGGCTCTCAAAGTTTTAATGGCTAACGGTGCTAACAGCGTTAACAGTGCAAACTAAGGCTAACAGTGCTGACAGAGCTAACTGTTTATCCGAGGGGGAACCAAAGAGTAGGAGCTACACTTCCGCAACGACGCCGTCAGTCGGGGTGGCGTTATCCGCTGTAACTGCAGTATGAGTGCAGCGTTGGCCGTTAGCTACTCAGTGGGACATGCACTAAAAACCTGCCCGGCTGGAAACACAGCTAAAGAATTTGGGATTACAACACTCACAAAGGGGGAGAGCGACTTCATTCTCTGCTCATGTAGACATTGCTCCACTATATATTTACATAGATAATAGCTGTTTGCTGCTACATTAATGAGCTCAACGTCCTATACAGGACTTTCAAGAAGTCATTCACACTTTCAACATGACATGCTCAAATCAGTCAATGGAAAAGGGCAGTTTTAGAAAAACAAAGGAAGAAAAGAGAAAACAGTGAGAGGGAGGGTGTGATGATACAGAGATTGGGTTATAAATCTTGTTCTGATCAGGTTTCTCTGGTGCCCTCACACCTCAGTCTCTTTCTTGGGGTAATTAATCAATCCCAGACTGGAGGCATTGATCGGCCTCTTGCGGCCCTCAGTATGTTTACACTCCTCGATTGTATTTGCCACTAAGCCCCTCGCTGCCGCTCAATCTCATCGGCAGAAAATGTGACACTCCGCCTGCTGACGCCGTGAGTGAAACGGTGCATCGATTGACATCTCCATGAAAATCAATCTACTTATTTTTTTTTGTTGCACGGGGGATTTGGTTTTGTTATAATCCTTTGTTGTAATCCTGTATTCCAGGTTGCAATACATAAAGTTGTATTGTGAGCAGTCAAAACACGAATGCAGGGGCGAGCTTACCCTCAGAGACGCCAGAAATCCACAATCATTTCTTATTTAATTCATATTTTTTAAATGTATTTTTAATACATCCTCACTCGTGGGGAAAGCATTAACAATAAATGTATTTTGAGACTTCACTCATTGCTTGTATTCATTTACAATTCAGAATTAAGTGAATTATTTCAGGAATCCACACAAGAACACAGAGAACTCACCGTCCCACAATGTTAAAGAAGAATGAAAAGACTCAAGGACATGCACACAAACCAAAACATGGGTTTTAAAGCAAGGAGAGTCAATCTCAGGCACGTGTGCCACCATTGTCATTCAGATGTGGATGTTTTCAAAATGAATCGCAGCCTTCTTGTTTGGTTCGTTCTTACAAGGATTATGGGAGCATGTTGTTTACATGCTGCTACGCACGTTGCCTCAATGGATGGAACAAAATTACAGATCCGTTTGGTGATTTCAAATCACGATGTGGCATCGTGATTTAACTTAGTGTGAATGTTAACGTTGATATGGCCCACTGATTAACAAGAAAATTAAAAATGGCACTTCACCTCAAAAAGGTTGCCAACCCCATGTTTTAACTAAAGGCAAATGATGAAATCAAACCGAACAATCGCCTTGATTTTCACTGCTCTCCAGGATGAAACCTAAGTCCCACCCTGTATGATTTGTGATTGCTTCTCCATCTTAAATACAGCACAGGACCAGCTTTGAGTGGGTGGTGTGGTAATGCATTCTGTTACCGGCCCCCTGCTGAGCTGAACTGTTGAGCCCAGCCTATTCACTGGCTTTTCTTTGGAAAAAGGAAAATAAACACTCAAATTCTGAACGAGCAGGAGGTGTGAAAGGTACTAAGGGACATGCATCTTATCGCTGGCCCGGCACACATGCTGTTTTATCAGTTGATAAACACTTGGGTGTCACTGGTCACATAATATTTCTGTTTATATTCTTGGCTGGTAATAAGAGGTCCATTCAGTTTCCCTTCCCATTCACCACATACATTCTTTGACAAACCTGTCTCGGCTTTGATTGTCATAAACACAATTGAACCCTGCTTAGCCACGCAGGTCAGGCTACATAAATGCCATACATATTTCATGCCGCATCACGCTGATCTGACAAAGGGATTTTTTTTTGCGAATTGAAATCCCGCCTCATATTTCATTAGACACTCTGAAAGTCTTCGGTCTGTGGTCAGATGGGCCGTATGTTTTATTCATGTCCTCTGAACATCTGCTTGTCCGGATGTCAAAAATCATCAGGCTCCCCCAGGACTCGTGCCCGACTGGCTGTAAATGAACTCAAAAGTCGAGACCTGTCAGGACTCTCCACCACCAGAGGAATCCTTCCATACGGCAGCCGAGGTGAGCTGAGTAACTAAGATCTGAAGAGTGATGGAAGTCAACTTTGCACCCATTTTTTAAAACAGAAATTAAAAAAAAAAAGAGCACACTGATTAATTTGGTGCGATACTGTGAAAAGCTTTCTGATACAAGTTGTGTGCCTTCTTCCCACAGCTTTTGGTGGATTTTGACACTGCTGTTCACTCTGGCTCCTGGTCGACAAGTCTCCCTGAGTCACTGGAGGCTCGTGCCAACTGGAGGGAAAGAGCCTGACCACTAACAAGTGCTCACTGACTCATAGCCACCACAGTATGTCCCACTGTGTCTGTGCGTGAGTGTGCGTGCGTGTCTTTATATATACTATTCTATTAAACACTATTCTATTTCTCGCTTTACACCAAGCCCACAGAAAATGTGTGCCCTTTTAGAAATTTAAAATCAGGTGCGGTGCCCTCACAAACTACTGTCGGCTATTATAAAAATCTATGAATTAAACAAAATGAAACCAGGAAATACTGGGAAGAAAGTAAAATATATCAACACGACCAATAAAAACATTTTTCTTCTTTGTGGGGAATAGTAAAAGAGATTTTCTCTGACATGTCCTATCTTAATTATTGGCATCCATTGTTGTAAGACTAGTTACAAACTTTAAAATTTGTTTGCAATTTGCACTAAATCAGCATGCTAATTAACATCCACTATGCTAACATGCTCACAATGGCATGCTAACATGCTGATATTTAGAAGGTACAATGTTTACCATATTCAAATCTACAGTATATTTAGGATGTTAGCATACTATCTTTATAGCATTTTGCTAATTAGCATAAACACAAATTACAGCTGAGGGGATTGTAATTGGCATCACAGGCATATAATGGACAAATTGTCAATTTGACCCGATGTTGGTGATAAAAACAAATGTATTATTATCCATCCTGAGGGCGACATGAATGTGTTTACCAACTGCTATAGCCCATCAAGTAGTTGTCAAGAGATTTCACTCAAAACCACAAACTTCATAGTTTCGCAAGAGAAAAAGCCAGGTGATCACCAAAGATGACCAAAGATTGTCCTTGACATGTATGGAACAAGATCTTACAGTACAACCTTCTCTCTTCCTCTCACATTTACATATTGCATTTGAACAATTTCTTCTAATACAGCTCATTATTTGTTCATTTACAGCCCCTTTAACTCTTTCTTCAAAAGAGTGTCAACGGTTCTTTCGGGCACTTTTTGGGAGCACGACTCAGTTGTATTTGTGACTTTCACAGAATCTCATTCGGGCTGCAATCAAAGCCTCGCTCCTCCCAAACAAACAAGGCTATCTGTATTTTTCCTTGCTCTTCATCTATCTCTCCACCTGGCAGCGAGGTGCCATCGACAGAGAGTGACAGCCTCTGCATTCATGAGCACATCATCATCTGCCCCCCTCAACAAGAATTAGCCCTTCATCACTCAACCCTCACAGAGGCCACTGTGCTGAAGTTTTATGTGGACAAGACATTTTGTTTTAAATCCTAGAAATCAATGGATTGTTTGAAACATTTAATAAATAAGTGAACATTCAGTTTAAATTTGACTAAATCTATGACATATTTAGGCTAAAATTACAATATTACAACTAACAATTTAGGTTTTTAACTTACTGGAGAATTCCAATTGGTAATTAATTAAGTGGTCTCACCCTATTTGCCATCTAAAAGCCTCCGCATTCATTAATTTCACCTGTATAATTGTGTGAAGTCATCCTTCACTGCCAGCTAGTTACTCCCTCCTTCCTTCCAGTGGCTCTATAGATTTTCTCGTCGTGATAAATTGGACACAGGGAGCCGCTGAGGTGTGACCAGGTGCCAGCAGAGTATAGCTTTTTGTCTTTAACGGGCCTAATTATGCTCAAGACCTTTAGAGCTGTGTGGGTGAGTTCTAATAACATATTGTGGGATGTAACACTATACGGGCATCAATAGAAAAAGTAAAACCCTGTTGAAAATAATTAAAGTAGATCCCTGACTCCACAAACAAATACACAAAATAAATAAAGCAGTCACGTTTCAGAGCTTTAAAGTTGCAACAGTGTTTGAATACGTTTTCCTATCTCTCTTTTGATTGAAGAAATGGATGGATGCTATCCCATCCATCACCTCCACCCCTCCCCTCACTCTCAACACACAAGCGGGCAACGGTTCGTTTCTAGCCCATTCTCTCCTGTGACACCAAGGTGGGCAGAAACTTGGGCAGCTGACTTTGTGCCACAGAACCATATAACGCAGGTTGTGTATTTTTTTGCTCTCGGGAAGTGTTTTGTTGTTGTTGTTCTAGCAGTGACAAAGTGGAGATGAATCAATTGGGCGGATACTGCAGCGCGTAAAAGTTGTGGATGGTTACTTTTGCGCATAAACATTTAAAGGACTATTTTATCTCCAAAAGTCGCGGTACAACACAAGAGCAGGTGAAATTATTCCCTCTACAAAAATATCACCCACAAGCAGGCTGGAAGACCATCCACTCCGGAGAACACAGCGAATCCGCAGAGCGCAGATGATCGCAACTGGTGTTTGCGGTGTTGCGCTGGTGCTGGTGTTGGTGGTCTTGATCCCGGTCGTGGTGAACTCCGCCGGGACCCCTGCCCGCTACGAGATGCTCGGGTCCTGTCAAATGGTGTGCGACTCCCACGGGACCGCGGCCACGGCCACGGCCAAGGCAACCAACCCGGTCAAAGACAACCGCCTGGTTCAGTCTCTTCCAACCTTCATCCAGGGTCCTCAAGGAGAGCCGGGACGCGTCGGGAGGATGGGTCCGAGGGGTCCGGTGGGCGGGCTCGGGCCACCTGGACCTGCTGGTCCGCCCGGAGAGAGGGGGGCACCGGGTCCACCCGGAAGACCTGGAGCAAATGGGCCTAACGGTGCCATCAGCGCTGCCACTTACAACACGATCCCAAAGATCGCGTTTTACGCCGGACTGAAGAAGCAGCACGAGGGATATGAAGTGCTGAAATTCGACGACGTAGTCACGAATCTGGGCAACCACTATGACCCATCTTCAGGGAAATTCACCTGCTCAATACCGGGGATTTACTTCTTTGTTTACCATGTGCTGATGCGAGGCGGAGATGGAACCAGCATGTGGGCTGACCTCTGTAAGAACAACCAGGTAGGACGCTTCATAATTGTGTAACAATTGTTCGATTTGTTTTAGCTTTACTATTTAGTCGTGGTTTCATAATGACTAAAAAGTTGTTTATGATACAGCGCGAAAAGCTATCATTTGATGAACAAATGTGTAGCCTACACAAGTTTTACGCGCGGTTTTACCTGGAAAGAATACATTTTCCTGACAGTTAAAACATTCAGTGAAGCTGTCTGATGGTTGATTTAGGTTCGAGATGAAACTGTCGTCATTGACGGAGCTGTCCGCGGTTCTGATTTTGAAACTAAAGACCCGTTTCATCAGCAGAAATGTCCATTTTGCCTTCCAGGTGAGAGCCAGCGCCATCGCCCAGGACGCCGATCAGAACTACGACTACGCCTGCAACAGCGTTGTCCTGCACCTCGAGCCCGGGGACGAGATTTACATCAAGCTGGACGGCGGAAAGGCGCACGGGGGCAACAACAACAAGTACAGCACCTTCTCCGGCTTCATGCTGTACGCTGATTGAAACACGGAACATCCACTCCGCACATAGCTGGCTTCACTGCTCATGCTCACTTCAGTGTCAGTTGAATTACTGGAGGCAGAGCTCCATCATTTCCATATAGCAAAAAGAGTCCAGAAAGACGTGGAGGACGTCATGCAGAAGAAAAAAAAACTGTACTTTGCAAAAGCCCAAGAGCTTACAGTGTCACTACAGAATAATGATAATGAATGTTAAAGTGTGAAATGTACCCTTGTCACATTGATTAGTGTCACTAATGCACTCTGGACGAACTGTTTAGCTTTACAAATTAAGTTCGCTGATATGTCAAACATATTCTGCTGTGGTAACATACCGAGTGTGGACTGAAAGTTCAATTTATTGACCTTTCGCACTTAATAATAGATGCAACAATTATACTCACATCACAACCACTGTGTTCACAGTGCAGTTAGTCCATGTGTGCTTTATTTAAAAAAATATATTTGTTGCCTTTTGAGTGAAAATGTTCAAAGTCTTAGTGATGCATGATTATAAAAAAGACATTTCAACTCTGTGCAGCATAAGAAACACTTCTGTAAAGGGCCATTCTGATGTTCATATTGAAGCACCGTCTCAACATTATTGTAACTCATACGTCTTGTCTCAATGTGACAGCTAGTTGGGGGCAACAGGGTGGTCTGGTGCTTGGTCACCATCACAAAACTGGACAGTTGCAACTGAAATGTTTCCTTGATTGTGAAGCCCTCTCCAGTTCATGTGTAAAAATATCATGGAAAATTAAATTCTCTGACTCACTTTTTTTTTTTTTAATCCTCTCAGGAGATTGATCAGTTATATAGTTTTTCACGGAGCACAGTCACTTGCGGGGCGACCACGCCATTGATCATGTGGTGAAGCCCCCCCCCCCTTGTGAGGCCACCTGTTCCCAGATGAGAGGAGAACGTGTCCTTCATCCAGCCAGCCTCCCATAGGCAGCCAGACACCCACTGAGGGGCAACAGGACAACTCATCCAACACAGCCGCATTGTGTCGAGAGCAGAGCGGCATACTGATTACTAACGCGCTCGTTATTTTCATCCCATAAAAACGTGGTTCGCAGACACCAAACAAAGACACCTACAAAGACAAAGCAACGACACATTGACATTGAAAAATCAATTAGCGCCACATTTGTGAGCGCCGCAAGAAAAGGGACAATATTTGTTTTAGATTGCAATTCGCATTTATGCAGGCAAGAAAAAGCTATTTATTTTATGTGACATAAATGGGACCAAAACAAGAATGCTAATGAGAGGCACTGATCCCGAGATGCTCCTCCGGATTATTCGCTTACAAAGTGAATAATATAATCACAAATAGGAAATCAAGTTTTAATTAACGAGGGCCTCTGTAAAACTCTTTCAGCTGAATGAAACAGCCTATAATTATAGACTAAACATTTTGCTACGCTCAGAAATTTGATGAACATTGACATTAAAGACAAATTTATGCACAACAGCTCATTGGTTTGAGGTCCCTAAAGCACATTTATAAGTGAGTTTGGCTCTGATTATTGCAAAGAACTTTTAAGTATTGATTTCATCGCCTGAAGATAAAACAATCGCTACATCGAGACGCCTTCCTTGGCTCTCTCTTCCTGCTTCATTTGAAGGTCAGCCAGCGTTTCGGGTTGTCGATGAGGATTTTGTCCACCTGCTGCTGCGAGATGCCCCTCATCAGCATCTTCGGCACGATGTTCCTCAGGATGTGAGAGTAGCCGTGGCCGCCGTACTTGGTGAGGCGGTTCTTGGTGTGGATGTCGTGTGCGACCAATATCTTGTCGCCGTAGCCCTCCTTCACGAGAAACGCCAAGCTGAGCGTAAACGAAAAAACGAGGGGCCTTAAACACAACACAGCTGCCAACTTTTGGTAGAGAACATACTGTCATTGCCAGTCTGCCTTCACGTGTTGTTAAACCATTTTTTTTTTTTTGTATGTGCCGTCTAAGATGTGGGTCATTCATCACTCCTCCCTTCAATGCAGTGGGAGATCAGTGGAAAAAAACAACAACCTGTAGGACATGCTCTCCTCTCCTCGTGGTTGTAAAACACAAAAGCAGCATTTTCCTCTGAATTATTTACACCTGATGTGGCTCGACAGACATTAATATGAAGGAATATATTATGGACTTCATCATAGAAAATTGAAAATGCATCTGATCTCAAATTTGAAGGCTGAGGTCAAACATAATGTCATGTGAGGACACATCAACAAGGCACATCTAATCAGAAAAGAACGCTGATACGGTGTTACTCACGTCTTCACTCTCTGGCTGTCACTGGGCATGTCCAGCTCCAGGTCATACGGGTAGTTCAGCATCTCCATTCCAAACAGATCGTACTCCAGGTAGCTCCCCAGCTTCGCAAACTCAAGCAGTTCACCGTCATCAAATATGGTCCTGCAGGAAGAGAAGAGAGGAAGTTCATTTAAAAAGGAGGGTGGACAACACGGCAGTGACGAAAACAAGTTGTCATGAAAAGCAGATCTAACAAATGGTTTGGTTGGACATCATCAGTTATGAGCTCTGTGATGAGTGGTATCCCTCTCCAATGCAGGAAACAGTGTGATCTGTGCCAACTTCAGAAGAATTCTTTCACATTAATACATTATAAGGCAACGACTGCGTAACATTACTATGCTCCCAGTCAGCAAGAACATGACTGCATGAGGAGAAGCCTGTAACTGCCAGAGTACGAGGAAAATCTGCCGGATCGTCTTGTGACACCAAACAGGAAGAGAGCTGTTGTTCCTCCAGTATATACAGAGCTAGAGAGATGTTCATGTGGGAGATGGTGAAATGAATCGTTTTTTACGCATTTCGTTTTTTGGTAATGGGAAACATAAATGTCAGGGAGGGGATGTGGGACAGGAAGTAGTGAGGCTCACGGGAAAGGTCGCCCTAATTGTGATTGTAACTAATAAAAAGTCGATATCTAACAGCCCGATTACGCTGTTTAAAAATCCCTTTATTCTCCTGAAATAACTGCTCTCAGGGACTTCTCACCTGTCCAGGTGGGACATGACAGTTTTGCTGATGTCACCACCGGCCTCCTGGAGAATCCGGACGACTTCAGCTGGAGCTGCGGGGTTCCTACCGGGATGGATGATGACGGGACAGCCGAGGCGGGTCTGAGCGTGGGCAGTAGCCCTCAGCACCTTCGTCTCACTCTCCGTGATGGGCCAGCCGGTGCCGATCTCTCCGATCGCGCCGCAGCGGATGTCCGTGCCGTCGGCGCCGTCAAGCACCTCGCCGACGATGATGTCCGTGAGCTGCCGGGCAGGAAATGAGGACACTTTGAGACTATTTAACGACTCTTTTTCTGCCTTTTTAGTTCCCGTCTCTTCAACAGGCCTCAACGGCACATGAACAGAGCCCGTTAGGTTTGAGCGATAATATCTAAACATCCATGAAGATTACATGCACATCCTCAGTGCGTCACTACAGGCCAGACGGAGCAGCCGGAAAACCCGTTCGAATCAATCAAAAGATGCAGAAGAAATCCTTGAATAGAAACACAGAATGAGAGATGTATCAAATTGTCAGCACAACAAATTACAGCAGGATGTTCTTCCTGTCCCATGACAAGACAATCAGTACTGGTGCCATGCATGCCAGATTGTGGCCAAACTGGGGCTCACCTTCTCCACGCTGGTTCTCTTGGTGGCCTCAGTATGGGTGCAGTCCACATAGTAGCCCGCCCCCGCGATGATGTGGACCCCGGTGTTCTCGGCCAGCCGCTTGAGGGTGGGCAGGTCTCGGTCGATGCCCGTGGTGGTGTTCTCCACTATGGCGCCCCCGCCGGCCTTCCTGTAGGCCAGCAGCTCGTCCTGCACGGCGCCGGTCTCCTGCTGCAGCAGCAGGTTCTCGTGGCAGCTGTACGGGTTCTGTCTCAGCCAGTGCATGTGCTGCATCTGGAAGGGGTTCTCGGCAACCGCCTCGTCGCCCGGAGGAGGGGGGAAGTAGCAGCACTCAAAGGTCATGGTCAGGTGCTCGTGGGTCATGGTGCGGCCCAGCTGGTCCGGATCCACCAGACCCAGGACGGTCTGGACCTTCCCACTCAACTCTGACATGACTGGTGTTCAGGGCTTCCGACAACCTGAAAAGACACACATTATTAATGTATGTATAAATGAGACCAGGGGCGTCGTTAGGCCTATTTTAGGGGGGCTGAAGCCCCCCTAAACTCTTCTGTAAATGTTCTTCAGCCCCCCCCAAATAATTTGGCATTATTGGGTTTAAAAAAAACAAAAACCTTTTTTTTTTTTTTTTTGGTGATGTCATTAAATTAAACTATTGTTTCTCACATGGACAAGTTATTTATAACTAACATGCTACATATGTGTGTGTGTTCTGGTTTGTATGTTTTCTCCCCCTTCAAATTACAATCCAACAGCCTATCATCATACTTAACGATATAAAGTTGACACTCTCAGGTCCATTCTCCATCCATTGTGTGCGGTCCCTTTAAGAATTAGGATTTGGGAGTGACGCGGATATGAAAGCTAGTTTATCCGTCTTTCCTTTACAAGTAGGAAAATTATTTCTCTCTCTCTCTTTATTTGAGAAAAGTTCATATTTGTGTTGTCAAATTTCACTATGACCCTGAAATTCTGTCTCTTGTGTTATCATATACTGAATGCAAGCAAAACTACAGAGCAAAATCACACTCTTTCTGATTGAACCAATCTATGAAATGTCTGAAACAATGGATATCTGTGGCCCCAAATGGGCCCCAAAAAAAATTGCTGCACGCTATGCGCGCAAACATGCCACTCCCCTTGGGGCTAAGCCCCCCCTTTCTTTGAATCCTAGAAACGCCCCTGAATGAGACACATATAAGGTCTTGACGTCTGGCGTTGACGTCAACATTGGCAACATTGTTACAGATCAGACAGGAAAGAGTGTGTTTGCAAACTAACTCTTTGACCAGACTGCCTTCACACTGCATGCAGCAGAGGAACCTTTGGACTGCAACGCCTGACTGACTGCTAAGACCTGAGGTGTAACTCGTTCAAATCAACGTGCAGTAAACTTAACTTTCACCGACTTGCATGCTAAAATGTAGCTAAACTGTTGACAGACAAATCTCTGACCTGGTTTCTGCTTGTTACTGTCCACCTCAACCGCCAGCCGAACTCAGCAAGTCCTCCATGTACAGATTAGAGGAGCAAAGAAGCGCGAGAAGTGGGAAACATCGCGAGAGATCACGGGACCACAGTTCCGTTTGCAGGACGTCAGCAGAACGGAGCTGTGTCTCGAGACGAGTAATGCAAATATATCAGTTTAGTATGGAAAATAAAGAGGGTTTTTAAATATATTTTGGTGTGGGGGGGGGGGGGGGGGGGGGGGGGGGTACTTATACATGCTTTTAATCAATAATCGTTTTGGCAGACAAAAACAAAAAGTGTGTGAAGACAACAATAGGGGCCTATGAATTAAACTTTAGCCTTCATTGTTATTTAATGAGGTTAATTTAACATATGACAACAAATATAAACAATACGTGAATACATAGCAGGTGGCTTTTTCTCATCAATAACAACAACATTTTGGTTACAAGTTTGTGAACATTCTCAACAAAGACTTTCTGACATTTCAATCAGCAAAAAAGCATTCCAACAACAAAACTTAAAATTAACTATTTTTAAAAGGGTTAAGAATCCATGAAGTCTGGACTTGTAAATGTTAATACATTTTGGGTCTCTTTTGCTTTGCAACAGTTTCCAGGGGGTCAGAGGTCAACATTCAAACATTTCATCATTAACGACTTATAATTGGTCTATACAACATGAATATATGATTCAATTGCCATTTATAAAGCATAGGTTCCAACTAATACACCCGGTATTAAGGGTGAACTTACACAAAACCATTTTCAGACCGGTAGGCACAAATCAAGTCTTATTACACAAATTCAACTAGCCAAAAAGCAAATATGTAACTGTAACCAGCTGCTATTAAAAACGTTGATATTATGAACATGGTGACGCATGATTTGAGAGACAGACTGTGACTCTCTCCTCACTCAGCAGATGGTCTCTACAGCAGCATTTGTTCTGTTGCATGGAGCTGCCCTGTGAACACTCATCCACACTATGCTGTCCATTTGTTGGCAGGATGACGACTCTGTAGGTGAGACCAGCAGCCATCTTCAAGGCTGGTTACATGTTTTACTTCTTTGGTTGAGAAGTGGTGGATGAGGTCAGGGCCACACGAAGTGGCCATTTTTTGTTTGTGTGTCTTGACTGGGCTAGGAGGCCCCTGGGGCAAAACCGAACTGCCACTCAGGCATATTTTGTCTCGAACTTATGCAGATGATTATTTCTGAGTTATTCATTTTGTCCCCTCTAGATTAGTGTCGCTCCCTTTTCACATATCAACATTTCAACATATCCCTTGAGGTCAAGAACACTGATGCAAAGCTTTTGACCAGGGGCTCTAAAATGTTTCGGATCTTGATTTCTTTCCACTGCCTCATCATCAAACTCAAAATAATATTATTTTGAACACGTCTAGAGCTCTGCATGTTGGCTGTTCCTCGCTCCACTAAAGGTGACTGCTGTTGAAGTTGTGGCTCATAAACTCTGTCAACACCTTTAGAAAAAACGCCACTCAAAACCCACCAGAGTTAGTTTGATTTGATATACTTATTATCTCTATTTCATTTATAACATATTGTTTTGTGTCTGTATGATGTCTTCCCTTTGTCGTTAAGCCCTTCGTGATGTTTAAGTGCTCTATAAATGAACTCTCTTACTTACACACCTTTACTGTGCTGCCTGTCACTGACACAAATACATTTAGGAATATGTACAATATGTAAAACTAAAACTTAAAATAACTCTCCACAAAGCCTATTAGATTAAATTAAATAACAGACACAGATCACACAAGTTTTGTGAAATAAACTGACAAACTTAAAGTAAAGCACCACTAATATGTGTTAAAAACAATTAAGCAACTCTCCTGATAATAAGCTGAAACACAAAATCAATACAGTCAGACCCTGTGACTGCAGCTAATGGAAGAAAAGCAAGATGCAAAAATGAATTTACACACTCAAACGTTGTTGTGGTGCCATCACACTGCAGGGTTCCTCATTAGTGACAACAGAATATTGTCACTCCCCTTCATTTGTATGGCTGACATGTTTCGGACAGACACGACCGCAGGGAGCTTCTGGAGGAGAGGGATGACTTAAACCCGCCTCTCACATGTGGACAGACCTCCTGAGACACATCTCAGACGTCGACTTTGATGCATGGGTCTGTATGCTATGAGACCCCGTTATCATTTGTCGCCAGGTTTTTTTTAAGAGCGAGCCATCTGATTTTAATTGTAAATGTATTGAGAGCAAGGCCTCTTTGCCCTAAACTCACCGCTGAGCTCACTTTAAACAGCATTTTCTCTGTTCCCCTCTGCATTTCGATAAGTTAACACTCTTGCAATATACATTTTTACAAGTACATACTCCATCAAGGCAGACGATGTCTGCAAGAGAAAGAGTCTGGGTATCTCTGCGACTGCCAGAGGGCTGTGAGGAGTGTTGTGGTCTGGTGCCCTCTGCAGACCGAGATGAGGCACATCTTTTGCAGATTGATGTGCCCGTAAATCGTCAGATTATTCAGTCGTTGGAGGAAGTGTTCAGACCTTAATTAAATGTACTAATACACACTGTAAAAAAGACTGTAATACACGTAAAAGTCCTGCCGTAAGTCTGATCAGGAAAAAATACTTTAAGTATTAAAAGTAAATGTAGTCTCTTCAGTCCCTGGGGTGCTGGGGCGCTTTCAGGCCATTTCAATTCCATAAATGACAATAAAAGACAGCGGTGTTCTGCGTTGTTCTGCTGGTTTCTCTGGTATTTTATATAATGTAAATGCTGGTTCTGCTGTCCCGAGCCTCAAGCTTTGTCAATCAATAGGCATGTCTGTTTCAAATTTGGTTTGTTTCAGTGACTTAATGAATCATGAGAACAATGACACCGTGACGAATCACAACCCTCACCCTTAATAACTATAGCATTTAAACGGAGGCACATGTTTTCAAAGGACAGGGAAATGTGATTAACGTTACGCTTCAATTCTAGCTTCATACAGTTAGAGTGTGGAAGCATATCAAGTAACTCCACTATGACTACCCCTTTGCATTAAATACACAGGCAAAGAAACAATAGAAAAATAGAAGTCAGTGAGTTTTGTCAGCGTAAACAGTCTAAATAAAACAGCGTTTCTCTGGTTTGATGAGTCCTTCTCTGTAGAGATGTGTGTATTTGAGGGAAGGCATTCATTAGAGTGCTGCACCCCCAACATGCAGTTTACCGACCCCTCGACCTCACATAAACAATCTCTGCAGGCAGTTTTATGAGTGTGTGCGTGTGTGTGTGTGTGTGTGTGTGTGTGTGTGTACATGCACTTGGGGGCTCTGATGGCTTTCCCGCTCTGCAGACCCTGTTTCCACTTTCTCTTGGAAAGTCCTTCCAGAGACCATGACCATTTTTAAGCTATATTGATGACTTACAAGAAAAAGAAAAATGAACGCACAGTTTTGGTAACGTTCTCAATTCAACAGTAGCAGTTTTGGTCTTGAGTAAAGTTTGTGCTTTTGGTAAGTGTGGACACAAGGCCACGAGTTAGACCCTTATGGACCTTATGGACCACATCTAAGAAGCTCTACACTATTAGTTGTTTAAAGGAATAGTTAGAGACATTTTTGGAAGACTGCTGCCTGTTTGTGGCCAGTGTGAACAAAGTGCTTTTGTTGCATTTTTGTTTTGTTTCAATTTCGTAGTAAATTAAAGCCATGATGATTTTTCGCTAAACCTAGCGTCTTTCGTGTAGTTTTGTTTCAATTTCACATCATTAACCATGCTTCAAACTGTTTAAAACTTCAACGGTATTCTGGGGGAAAATATGTTTCCCTCGAAATGTAATTGAGTGTACAGTTTACAGTTTTATGGGAACTTAATTTCATTTTGTAGTACAAAGTGTCCAAATGGCGGTCACTCAGACATCCTATCTATGTCCAACAAATGTGGTTGCCAAAGCAAGAGTGTTTGGGAGATAAACATTTGGTTATGTAAGCCCTGACCAAATTTTCCAGAGCTGAAATATTTAGTCAATTAATCGATTTGTCAATTGTTCAAAATCTGAACACATCATCTTGGGCTCTAGGGTAAATGTGACGGGCTTTCAAACATTCTTAAAAATATTTTCTGATATTTTATTGACACTTATTAATAATTCTTAGTTGCAACCGTAAAACTTAAAATGTCCTAAAATGCCCCGCCTGAATTCAGGCTGTTGAATCCAACCTTGCTGGTGTGGAAGATGCCATGCAATTCATGTGAAGTGTCATGCAAATCACTTTTCCACGGGTCCACATGACAGGCCAGTGGTCTCCAAGTTGTTCTTTGTCATGCAGTCTCCTATAAAAAGCATTACTGGAGAAACATCCACACCTCTCCTGTGAGAACTCTGGAAGACGAAACAAACTGAACCATGGCTGTGAGGACTTTGGTTGTAGCCTGCGCTCTCTTTTTGGGAATGTGCATTGTCACAAATGGCGTACCCACTGATACAACACACGCCTTCTGCAAGATTGTCTGGTAAGACGTTCTCTATTTGTGATCAAGAGTTAGTTAGATGTGTTTCTCACAGCTGATGGTTCACGCAGTGTGAACATGGGAAGGGGAGGATGTACGGTAACATATAACGTAAGACATAATGAAAAAAACAGCCAAATAAATATATATGAATACAAATAAATAGATAGATAGACAGATAGATGTTTGACTCTTTCTGTTCCCAGGTTGTTTGGAGTGCCGTGTGAGCAAGTCAGCATGGCCATCGTGACTCAGATGAAAGCGATGGGCTCATACAAGGTGAGAAACTTGAAGAGAAATTTAGTTTTTAATGGATTTCATTTGGTGATTATGTCTATAGTTATTACTAATTTGCAAAATGCTCTTTTTGTGGTTCTAATCCAGCTCGGCCCAGTGACTGCAGCCCTAATTCAGGCCAACCACACCTCTGCAGTCGGCCAGACCGAGAGCGTTAACTTCACCATAATCTCCACAGCTATGAGCATGGGCTGCCATGTAGAGGTGAGACAGACGCCTTTGTATCCAATAGGCAACCAATACTAAACCTTCTAAACTATCAGTAAAAAGTATATTTATTTTAGAAGAAATACAAATAAAGGGTTATTTATTGATGTCTCTTTTGTGTAAACTCCATTGGAAATTGTTATGAACATGTTTGTTTTTGGGGTTGCTGTTCAGGGTTCATCCGTGTCTGCATTGTGGTTCAGCCTGTTTGACAATGGCACCAACTACTGTAACCTCCGCAACGTAATACAAGGTAGGTGGTTTTCACACACTGATGAGTGATATTGTCGTTGACTTTATTTTGAAATTCATAAAACTTAATTTTAATCAAAATGTTAGGAATACTCTTACATGAAGTTTTCTAATTTGTGATGAATTTTCTTTGATTAATTCCTTGCTTGTTGCCTACTATTATATTATTATTTGCCAAATAAATCAGATATTCATGTGCATGTGCATTAAAGACCGTGTCTGTGAAGTCAAACAGTATATATAAAGAGTGTCAACATGTTGTAGTGCTCCTAAACCTTCACACTGGAGGGTCTCTTATTGGGTCAGGAATGTATAACATAATAAAGTAGTGTGATTAATGCATCCAAACGTAACGGAAACAAAGTAATGCTTTTCCTCTGAAAATGTACTTATGAGTAAAAGCATGCTGCATTAAAACTACTCTGAAAAGTGCAATATAGGCTACACCAAAATGTTACTTGAGTAATGTAAATGTAACCCGTTACTACCCTCTGATGGTTGATCATTGTCTTTCTGTTTCCTGTGCAGGAAGTGGACTCACCAAAGCTCCAGGCTTCGTGGAGTTCACTAACGAGTGGCTCTGCCTCGGAGTTGGACTTTCTGCCTGCAAATGATTGTGATAACTCAAATGTGTGTTGAGTCACTGATAAAGCTTCTGTCCCGTCACACAGACAAAGAGAATGGATTTACACAATAAAAGCTACATTTGCCATCACAGAATGTTGTGTTTTTTGCGATAGCACTGGAACTCACCTTTATGTTCTGGATGAATGCCATCATCCCTGTTTTTGTAATGATCAGTTCGTTTGTGGGAGACATGAGTTACAATAATATGAACATGTGGAGCTGACCTATTGAGACCTGATTAAGTGTGTGCATGGGACATTGTTTGGGAACTAAATTGCAAAATTACAATCAAATTACAACTCAGCTGTCTCCACACAGAAGAATGAACATAGTCAATAAAAGCATAGCAGTTATTATGTGGCACCTATGAAATGCTCCACCAGGAAGTGACTCACACAGGCTGCTGTAATTTAGGTTTAGAGCATGTTAACAATTGAACTAAGCATGCAGACAGGAAACGTTACTGTTTGACTAAATGTTGGACTGTGACCGTAATACCATTATTGTTGCCAAGTTCCTGGTACTAATTTCATTATCTTCACAGAAAATGGTGTGAGAGACTATACAAAAAATAAATCCAGATGTGTGATGAAAAATGTCATCAGAATGCTAATTGGGCAATGCATTTCCAATGGTTTCATATAGAACGTTAGACTAAAGTTAAGGTAAACATGTATGCAAATAACACCTTAGTTTTAGGCCACACAAGTTTGGGTAAAGTTTAGGCTATGTTACAAAAATTAAAGTTTGGTTCATGGGGTTTGGTGTTTTTTTTCAAGAGAATAGACGGACCACGTTGATTTCATAGAAGTTACATCAAAGAAAAATCAAACAAATATCAGGCAATATCAATTTAAAACCCTGCAGTATTTCCATCTGATTTTAAATAGAGGAGTCTGGTGTGCCCTGCAAATCACTAACGTGAAAGCGAAGTAATTATTCATACACATGCTCGAATGCATAGCACTCTGCTGTTGTCACATAAACAATAATTCATGCAGTTATTCAGTTTCATTGTTTTCCTGTCATCTTTAGGCCTCGTCCAGCCTGCTGGCTACCCCAGAATCTGGAGAAAAGTTAAATAATTTCACAGGTGTATCACAAAAAGATAATCACTCAGTCTGCTTTCTTTAAACTGTGACATAATACTTGTGTCAGTAATAATAGTATCCAATAAATCTCAGGTCAAACGATATCGCCGTGTCCAGCCATCAAATACTTTGGAAGGTGAAATACAATCATACAACATGTTTAACTTACCCAACATTTTGGGCAAATGTGTTAATTTTCCTCACTGCTGGAGGTCAGAGAGACAGATCTCACGTCTACTGGTTAATGTGAGTAAAAATATACATTTACTATGTTCCTCATGCTTTTTCCCCTCTGACTCTGCTGCTTGTGGTATAAGGAACATTACATTGGTAACGCTTTCCATACAATTAGTTATGTTTGTGTTTGTGGTCTTTCGGGCGCATGTTTGCAGTTGTTTGTGGTTTTCATAATTTCCACACTGGGTTGGTTTAAAATATCAATACATTGTTTTGCCATTGCAGGCTTCCTGCTTGTGGTTCAGGGAGAATAAAGAAATCATTGAATGTTACAAGTCACATGTTTTCTTTTGCTGTGGAGCATCTTTCTATTTTTTTAAAATATTATATGTAGACGTCCACTGCTCTCTTCTACTGACTGTCAAGCCTCCTGATCCTGTGCTGTTCCACTTTGAGTATGTCCAGACAACTTAGAAAAGTCATCTGACTTGTGAATGACCACGATGACGACGATTGTGATTCCACAGAATTTAAATGTGAGTGGAAAATGTCAGTGAATGCATTATGTGACGATGACGATGACGGTGACAAATGTGTCGACAAAGACCGCATGAAAAGACAACATGCAATGTCAACAGACCATGAACATTATTCACAAATGCTTGTATAAATATCTCACTCATTTTGTTTTATGCACTTTGAATAACAATTTTTCCATGAATTGTTCATAACATAACAATGTCTGAATGTGACATTTAACTAATTTCATTTTTTACATTTTACATGGATCAATGTGAAAAACATGACTCAGATGTGCAGACTCACAGGCTGAGGCCCAAATCATGACCCTCATTTGCACATTTTTGAAAGAATAATGCGAAATAACTAAGTCATAGTTGTGACTGCCAGCTTGATAGTTTCTACAGATTGCAAATCCATAGTCAAGGCTGCCCATTCACATAAATTGAGCCCACAAGCAAAAAATCAAAAGATTCATTCGCATAAACAGGAAGATGGAAATAAAATCATTACACGTTTATGTATAGTATCAGAATAGCATGCTTTTAAAATACCGGCCCCTGCTGTTACAGTCGCATGATTAGAATCAGTGTCAGAGTGTTAGACACCTTTAACAACTTTCTTAAAAATAGAAAATAAAGATCCCCGGCCAAAATTGAATACACAAACTTGACTTAAAGTTGTCACTTAAAGTTAGAATCCGAAGGCTAGCATCTGCTGCACCAGTTTGGTGCCGACATCAGCACAAGGCGTCGCAAACAGCCTGAAGAAAGAGAGCAATCATCACAGCATGGAATGCATTATTCTCGGAATGACAGAAAGCAGCGACAATTCCAACTGATGCTTTTATGGTGTCTGATGTTTGGCATCGCTAGGTGACAGAATTTATTTCTGAGCTTGAATACAAAGACACAAAAGAAACCGGCGATAAAGGCCGATTAGTGAGTCTTACCAGAGTGTTCTGCAGAAAGCGTGGAAAACAGGCACAGAGCTGGCAGCTGGAGAGCCACACAGTCAGAGGCCAACAGCAGAGGCCTCATGGCTGCAATGACGCAGGTTTCTTCAACGTGGCAAACAAGGGCGCTGGTTGCTCGTTCTGTGGAGTGAAGTATCGCTGCAAAACGTAAGCAAGTGGACACATTCAAGAGGAAAAGTGAGATCGATATGTTTGTCATAAGGGCCAGTTAGGCAGATTGAAATTGATCATAATTGATTAAAGATATGAGCTTTTGGTCAGCCATTAGAGGTCCTGCCAAGTTATGTGCGTGTGTGTGTTTACTGTGTTACATTATATGTTTCTTGCTATGATTTAGGCAAGTCTGATGCCCTGGGTCTGAGGTGTAGCACTGATAAAAACCTGCAATCATAGCTTTTATACCATGATTACAGCACCTACAATATAAAATATAAAATATCAAACATATGGAACTTAAAGAGCAAAAACAAAGTTAAAATTAGAAAATAAATGTCCTTATTTATAGATTTATAATATTAATAACAAAACCAACCCAGCTTTTTTCCAATAGAGCCCTGACCGGTAAGAATAACGCCAATAAAACACAAACACAGAGTCCACTTAAGGACAAGAGAAGACTAACTTCCTCCTTATTTATCAACAAAAGTGTGTTTTACTATCATTGGATTTGACTTATTCATTCAGCTGAGTTTTGTTTCCTTCGGACGGCCTTGACCTGGAAAAGACCGACCTGTATACAACTTAAAGAATAAAAAAAATCGTTGTCGGTCTGCCATCTGACTGCTAAATTTCTTTAGTTCCAATCTGTTACAGCGTGTCACCTTGAGTCTGCAGAGAGGGAGGAGTTGTCAGAGCCTCATTTGCATTGCTCCACTTTAAACTGGATGACATGCTGTTCTATCAAGTCTCCCTTGAAGTCGCCACTGAGAAAACCCACATCACCATGTCCTGTCCTTTCCAGCATCAGTGAATGTTTAAACATTGCCGGCCTAAAAGAATGAATTCATACCGAAGATTTTCACTTGCCCTTAAATATCAGCAGCTCATGTGAATACTACCGTGTAAAAGTACATGTGGGGATCAGAAGAGGGTACTAATGCAGGAACAGTCTCATTGTACCTGTGGTATATGTACTTGTGAGACATCTGTTGTCCTCATGGAGATACTGCAGCCAGTCATGCTGGAGTCTTAATAGAACCAATTGGTCTTGATTATATTATCTAGTTATTGTTACCAATATGCAAAGGCTTCACATGACCTCAAGCAACATTAGCAGTAAACAGTGCCACGAAATTGTCAAATCGCAGCCGTATCAGAGGTTTATAGAGGTTAATATTATACACAATATATATAATGTTAAATTAAATACACACATGCAGGTGAATCATGATTTGGTGAAGTCATTTCAATGTTAAAGCTTGTCAGGCTTTACAGGTGGCGAGTCTGTAGCCCAGGCAAGTCCATGCTTTGGTCATCTCCATGAAGTCCTGTGCTGTGGTGAGGTCGCTCGCTACAATCGAAACATTCATTCACAAACACAAATGGATGGAAATTAGATCATTCCACGTTCATGCTTGATACTCACTGGCACTAATAAAACAAAGATGCCAATTAATACTACATATCCGGCTGGTCATAAGGTCCAGTGAGGAACAGAGTCAGACAATCACCACAAGACACACAAGTCATACCCTTGACCAAATCAATTTCAAACGATCTTGACTGTGACTCATGACAAGCCTGATATTTCGTATAAATTAGCTGCGAGGGAATCAGTCAGCAAACAGCCTTCTCTCCCCAACACCACTGCTCCACAGGAAGAAGAAACCTGCCCCGCTTCAACCATGAGGACTCTGATGCTGGCCTCTGCTCTCCTTGCAGGACTGTTTGTCTCTCTGGCTGCCGTCCCTGTACCCGACCCCGCTCCTGGTCCTTACCATGCCTTCTGCAGGACAATGTGGTGAGTCATATTGCTGGTCTGGTTCGGAGATAGACATTTTTTGTCTCTTGAGTATTTGTATATGAGTTAAGACAAGGAAATATTGAAACATTTTAGTCTGAATTGTTGATGCTCTTCATTGTTTCAACCATGAAAGTGTCCAAACGGTGTTAACGGTGTATCTCTTTTTCTAGGCTCTTTGCAACACCTTGTGCTGAAATCAGCACCAAACTAGTTCAACAGATTCAAGCCTTAAGCCCTCAGTATACGGTGAGAGCTGCTCTTCTGTTAATGTGAATAATGTTTTAGATGGGTACAAAAAGAATATAATACCATTGTAACAAACATATATTTGCTGTAATAATATGTTGTTTTTTTGTTGCAGCTTTTGTCAGTCGTCCCTACATATATCAAAGCCAACCACACCTCCCTGAGCAGCCCCGAGGGGGAGAACATCACCTTGACATTGAACCCCACCGTACTGTCCGCTGGCTGCCGTGTGACTGCAAGTATCCCATTTTTTAAACTGTGGCTTCCATTATATAAAGTGATGCAGCAGCAAGTTCCTTTTGTAAAGTTGTCGTTACGGCTTCACAACAAGATGTGATCAGGAATGAATCTGAGATAAATTGTTTTAGTGCAAAAGTAAAGTAATTCCTTTGGTTGGTCTATGTTCTCTCCCAAAAAAACATGTCATGTTACTTTCCTTTTGTCTAGTAGAGGGTGACACATTATTCTGGCCAATAACCATATATGCTACAGAAATTACTAGACAGATAGTTATTCTTATTTTAATGTTGAATATACCTGCAGGCTTGATGGCCAGGTAACATAAAACTTAGCATAGATTTTCATGTATTCATGCTTATTTTCTTGTTCTCTCACCAGGCAATGTCCACTTCTCTTGCATTCACCAGTCTTCTTGATGGTGGACTCAACTACTGCAACCTCTACAACCTGGTGTCAGGTGAGCTCTGGATCACCTCACAACATGAATTGTCTCGTCCATGCATGCTTTTCCTTTATAATGTTAAAGTCAGACATCGTTTTGATTCATTTTCATATTATATATTATGTATGCTGGTACTTTGCTTTATTAAAATCTGAACTTTAGAGACATCTTTGTTGTATTAATGCCAGTGAATGTCAAGCATGAACGTGGAATGATCTAATTTCCATCCATTCGTGTTTGGGATGTTTTGATTGTAGCGAGCAGCCTCACCTCAGCCCCAGGCTTCATGGAGATGACCAATGAATGGGCTTGCCTGGGCTACGGACTCGCCACCTGTAAAGCCTGACAAGCTTTAATATTGACATGACTTCTCCAAATCATCTCATGATTCTGTTACATTTTGATTGGAAAGTTTAGTTTTCTCTTTAGGCCCAGCTATATCTGACTAACATCTGATATACTCTGTATTAATCCTGTCTATAGAGTGCGAAAACAAATTAATAAAAAGTTGAAATTTGATTGTGCTCTCCGATGTGTATTTTTCTATCTTGCAACTGGCCATGGAGAGGGAGCCATCCATTGACAAGACTCAGACTGTAGTTTGGTCCACCCCATCACTTTCTTCTTTCCTTTTCTCAAGCCTCAGGTTGGACTGAATGGACTGTTCCAAATAGCTGGATCGGAACATTGTTGGTTTGGGAAGAAACAATAGAGTTTGGACGGTGTGACAACCCTCTCTTTCCCTCGCCCTTGACTTCCACCTCCTCAGTTTTGTTGAATTGCTCCACGATTTATCTGCGTGATTTATCACCAGTTCTTGACACAAAAGCCCTGGACCTCTAGCACCTAAAGCAAGAACACTAGAGCAATTCAACAAAACTGAAGAGAGGGAAGTCAAGGGAGAGAAGAAGAGAGGGTCATCACACCACCTGCCCAAACTCTATTGTTTCTTCCCCATCAACAATATTCCTATCCAACTGTTTGGACAAGTACATTCAAACAAACTTGAGGTTTGGATTAACGCCACCAGCAGGTGGAGCTGGATGGTGTTAACGGCACTGCTAAAATGCTAAAATGAGACCTCAGTAAGGAGAAACTTTAATACTGTCTTCTCAAACCACTTTATAGGTGAGGTTGGGACAACTGGCTACAGGTCACTCATTTCTTACTTAGGGTGTGCTGTTTTTGGGCACAGGTACAATCAAAGACCGTTTCCATGGGCCAGGGATTACCCCTGTCTCCAGTGAGCGCCGATGTAGAGGTCCAAGTCAATGAGCAAATGAGCGCAAGACCTAACAGTCGATGCCGTCCCAACCTTGAGATTTGCAGTTTTAACATGTAAAAACTGTAAACCTCATCCAGGGTAATCCTTTTTATCCTTCAAGCACAACTAACAAAACCACATTCTCCACAATTCGATTGGGATGGCTACGAAACACGCTGAGAAAGACATCTCAAAACCTGGAAGGAAAAAAAAATAACGGTCTGCATGGCTTGATATCACGAGAGGTTTGAGATGTGTTTTTTTACTTTTCATTTCAGATCAGTCTGTTCAAATCAACAAAACTATATAGTCACTTGTATTGTGAAAGACCATCAAGCACTCCACAAAGAACTAAAATGATTTTGTGCACATTGTTTGTGAATCCCGCGTGGCGTCTATATGCGCTCATCTGCTTATAGATGCAGACAAACACACACATAAAGCATGGGAAACAATGGGACACAACATCACCACAAAAAGGCTCGTTCTTGTTCTAGAATCAGTGAAAAGGTTTTATTGTTGATTAAGAATTCATGTTTTATGTATGTCTAAAGATCAAAGTGATCAGCATCATTTAGCAGCACTTCTGAATATTCCATGGCCGGCATGACTGAGAATCGTCACAGTCACTGTGTTTTTATTCTAAAAGGAAGGACTCTGGCTAAAGGCTGCTGAGAGATTTACAATGAGAAAATGTGCCCCTGAAAGAAATCAGCAACATGCATCAATAAAGAATACGTCCTGCATGTTGAGTTTTCCATTATGAAAGTATGTCAAGGATTTATCTGTAGTTTCCTTATTAAACATATGTCAAGTCTAGCTAAGATCAAAACCAAAAAAAAAGTGATTTGACTTTATTATTTGTGCTGTTTGATTTGTATGCCAAATGCAAATTTGTCTTCCTTCATGTATATTGAACTTTCTTGTTGTTTTTCTTTGCTTTGCCCAGTGCAGTAGAGTTAGATATTTACTGTGCAAGAATTAATACAAGCTTCTTGAATAAATACTTCTTTAATGTTGCATCTTAACTGGCTTATTGTAGCGCATCTTCAGTTTGTCACTTTGTTGGAGAAGATTACTTGAGGTGATAAAACTTGTTTGTGTGTGAGAGCACGATACGAGGAGACACTCATTATGCACTTGTTTTATTTACAACACATGAATGACTTAAAAACAAAATTCTTCCAAGCAGACAATATACACTCTGTCTTTATGTACACATTATGCAATATGTTAACTTCTCATACACTATGCCTTGGAGAATATACTGCATGTATCTGTGATCTTGATTGCAAAATGTTCCGCCGTCCCCTCACCCTGGTCTCTCTGGTGTATCGACTGCTTTCTAATCGACCCCATCTACATCCTTTAACGACACTCTAAATTAGCCTTAATGCTTAGAAGTGAGTGTCAAGGCAGACAAAAAAAAGCTCTGAAGAGTCTGGAGATAAACTGGGACATGTCAGAGCACTGAGACTCCATGCTTACACTAAGTCCACATCTAAACTCTCAGCTTATTCCAGTGATATAAGTTTTATAAAAGAGCAATTTAAACATGTAACCTTATCAAGTTTTTGATGTACCTCTCAAAGATTGAAAAGCATTCACTCCAGATGAATTGTTTGTTGTTGAGCCAGTAACAGAAGGAGGAGGATTGCTTGGTCGTGGTATGACTTCAAGGGAATACAAAACAATGTTAAGAAGTCAGCTTTCTTTCATAATCGGGCCCTTTCTTTAACAGTATGTGGTCGGCTCACTAAATTACAAAAACTGATGTTTTCTCATTTAGCGACCAGTATGTAGCCTTGTACGTCATTTTTAATTTGTTTGCATGGTTTTGAGATCTGAGATCTCCTCCCAGTTCAATGACGGTGGCTGACGCTTTGTGTCTCTCTCAGCTTTGAGAGGCAACACCTTTTCCCAGGAACAGTTATGTGGATTATAGAATGAGAGTTTGTATAATAAAAAACAATAGAATAAAAATAGAATCATTTATGAACAATAGAATAACAATTACTGTAAAAGAAGTGATACTGACACCAGTGTATAGAATAGAATATAATAGCAATAAGAGTAAGGTAAATAAAGCAAACATTTAACTAAAATAGAAAAAGTAAATGACGATAAACATTAAATACAAGAGTAAAAATATAAAGTGTATAAGAAGTCATACTAACACCAGTGCCTAATCGAGACTAAAATAGAAAAGTAATACTGAGCATGATATTGAGAGTGATATTGTCAGTGATATTGAAAAGAAGTAAAAAATGATATTGCACGTAGTATAATAAAAGTAATATTGCACGATGAAATTGAAATGTAATATTGCACAATGTCGAAAGAAGTAATAATGCAGATGAGGTGGAAATTGTTTTTGTAAGTGTCCGATGATTTAGCTGTCATTCCTGCAGGAGCTGGAGGAGTTGCATAGTTTGATGGCCACAGGGAGAAAAGACTTCTTGCGGAGTTCTGTGGTGCACCTCGGTGATCTCAGTCTACGTCTGGAGGTGCTCTGAAATGACTTCAGTGTGGAGTGCAGGGGATGAGAGGCATTGTCCAGAATACAGAGTATTTTCCTCAGCATCCTCCTCTCTGACACCTCCACCAGCTTTCCTGATGAGCTCATTGAGTCTATTGGCATCAGATGCACCAGCACACTCCAGTGTAGAAGATCCTTTAAGCACAACTAAAAAAATTACATTCACCACAATTATTCTGGGATTTATCAAAGGAATCGCTGATTAAAATAAACTTGGAATGAAAAAAATTAAAACCATCTGCATGGCTTGATATCACTATAGGTGCATTTTTGTTGAATTTAAGATCAGTCTATTCAAATCAACCAACCTAAATAGTCAGCTGTTTTGTGAATGACCCTCACACACTCTATAATGTTCATGAAGAATTAAATCATTTCATGCACATCATTCGTTATTCATGTGGTTACTGTGACCAAAACATATAGTGAAAACTAAAACCCTCTGACCTGTGAATGACTATGATGATGATGTACGCACACACAGTCATGTTTTCATGACTTTTTGGGACATTACATTGATTTCCTCTCGACTTACCCTAACCATAACCGCTTCGAGTCCAATCCTTATCCCTACCCTAACCTTTAACCAAGTCTTCACCCGAATATGTTATTTAATTGGCACGTGCAATTGTCCCCATTTTGTGCCAAAAACAAGGTGAGTCCCCACAATGTGACTGTGTGATCAGATGTATGTCCCCACAAGAGAGGTAAAACAGACATAAACACACACACTTCTCCTAACAAGGACACACACACACACATCAGAAATCCCACACAAAGACATGAAACCCCAGCTCATCTTTTTGTCGTCTTTGTAGGAGTTACTTTTAAAGCAGGGGCAATATCAGCACCAGTGACATAAGTGATACTCAGACACAGTTAAATCATTAAAAAATACTTACAGGGATGACCAAGAGTCCTGTGCTAGTCATGGACTGACAGGTGTCAGGAGACCATGTGTCTGCGTGGCTGTTTAAAATGTGATCTGCAAGACAGAGCTTGACTCAAACAAACAAAAATAACTTGACTCACATGACTTGTCATCCAATTGAATCAGGTCTTTCACTAAAGGGTGATCTCTAAGTACCATTAACCGTGACCTAATTAATTAAGTATGTTTCGGGTAACGTTAGTGAGCGGGGGAATTGCTATCACATGGTCATGCACCTCCAGCCCTTTGTCCACAAGGGTGGGATCTAATTGTCATAAGGGCGGCCCCTTAAAAGGCTTCACAGTGAGGGTCTGAACACTCTAGAAGACTCCACCTCCAGCTACAACCACGATGAGCTTCAGATCCCTCCTCATTGCTTTAGCTTTACTAGCTGCCGCCTCAGCCGTAGACCAGTCAACATGCAACTTAATATGGTAAAGTATTGTGAAGATATATATTGTTGTTGTTTTTAGTAAAATAAGAAAGAGAACATGGTTGTAATGTGTGCCTCTTTCCTTGCAGGTTTTTTCCGTTGCCCTGCACTGAACCTGTCAGTGCTCTGGTGAGCCAGGTGAAGGCTTGGAGCACGGAGGAGTGCCATGGCAGCCAAGAGGAATGCATGTATGAGGTAATTACAGCATCTTGGCATTTTTTTCAGTGACCAGCTGAAATTGTATGGAGTAGAAGAATTGTACCATTACTGTGTCAACTTCATTTCTCAAGTAAAAAATATTAGAAATACTTTTATTTAATGAAATAATCAATTGCGGAATTATTTCTTTTTTTGCCATTTTTTTGTCATTCATCTTAACATGTTTGTGTGTTTTTGTCTTTTAGATAATAAAGGAGTCCTCCACATACCTTGAAATCAGGCATACATCTCTCAGCACCCACAAAACTACTGAAATGGCTTTTGAGTTTACCCCTCCTGCAGGCCCCTCCTTCTGCAAAGTGAGGGTAAGTTTGCTCTGTCAAAGACCACCATATGTGCATCTTACATTCAGATGTCCCTTTAACATCTCTTGACATTTCTTTTGTTTGTTCTTGCACAGGCCCGCTCCACAACAATGTCTCAGAATGCCGACAGGCCAAATGACTACTGCCTACTCTACAATTTAATACACGGTATGAGATGCATTTTCTCTACGTTCTTACAGCAGTGTTTCAGAGAAAAGTCTTCGGTAATATTCTGGGTTGCCTAATGTGTGTTTGTGCACTTTTCTGTCTGTTTGTTCAAAAAAAAGGAAGTGGACTGGAAGGCTCCAATGAGATCTCCAATGAGGCAATGTGCCCCTCAAAGAAATCAGCAACATGCAACAATGAAGAATAGGTACTACACGCTGACTTTTCCATTATGAAAGTATGTCAAGGATTTATGTGTAGTTTCCTTTTTAACACATATCATGTCTTTCTAAGATCAAAAACTACAAAAATTGATTGAAACTAATTATTTGTGCTGCTTGGTTTGTGTGCCAATGCTAATGGCTAATATGTCTTCCTTCCTGTAAATCTAACTTTTTTTGTGCTGAACTATAATAACACTTTATTGTCAATTGTTCTCTGCTTTGCTCAGTGCAAATAGGGTTAGATATATATATTGTGAAAGACTTAATCCAAGCTTCCTGAATAAATACTTTTAAATACTGTTGCATCTTTGTTGTCACTTTGTTGGAGAAGATTACTTGAGGTGATACAACTTGTTTGTGTGTGAGAGCACGATACGAGGAGACACTCATTATGCACTTGTTTTATTTACAACACATGAATGACTTAAAAACAAAATTCTTCCAAGCAGACAATATACACTGTCTTTATGTACACATTATGCAATATGTTAACTTCTCATACACTATGCCTTGGTAGTATTTACTGCACGTATCTGTGTGGATAAGATCTTGACTGCAATGATTGCAAAATGTTCCGCCGTCCCCTCACCCTTGTCTCTCTGGTGTATCGACTGTCGTCTAATTGGCTGCATCTACATCCTTTAACGACACTCCAATTTAGCCTTAATGCTTAGCAGCGTGTGACAAGGCAGACAAAAAAAGCTTTGAAGAGTCTGGAGATAAAGAGGGACAGGTCAGAGCACTGAGACTCCCTGCTTACACTCAGGTTAAACCAGTGATATAAGTGTTTAAAAAAGAGCAATTTAAACATGTAACCTTTTCAAGTTTTTGATTTACCTCTCAAAGATGGAAAAGCATTCACTCCAGATGAATTGTTTGCTGTTGAGCCAGTAACAGAAGGAGGAGGATTGCTTGTAGTGGTATGACTTAAAAAAAAAACCCCATTGCATTTCAAACCCACTTTAATTCACTCTCGCTGGAGCCATCGGACCCTGATCACAAACACACAAAATGATAAGACATCACACACAACACTGAGCCAAAGGTTTTTGCTTCCACCTTAAATTACAGTAGCCGTGGATGGACTGATGTTCCTGCCTTTAAAATGTGAACATTTTCCTTCATGAGTTTGATGTTCGCCTGGAGCTTGGAACAGAGAGGACAGGCTGGAAGCTGTTCATTTCACATGGTTTATAAAAGTTTGGATCTGTCGGATGCATCCAACAGAAACCTGCAGTGCTGATCACTCAATTCATTTAACCACAATGCAAGAGACTGAATAGTACAAGAGTGTACGAATGATCCATGACAGAATGACATCTTAGTTTAACAACGGCATGCATTGCCCTTAGATTTTAAGTTTGTATCCCTTATGAATGAGGACATGATAAAAGCACATCTAACCAAGTTTCAACCCATCAATCATGGTCCAAACCATTTATCATTGTCTAGATAAAATTCAAAGATTATAGACATTTTAAATTCACTTAATTCCTTCTGCGATATGTCATGAAATGGCATTGTCTTGATATCTTGATATTAATGGAAGATTATGTCAGATATCCTGTACAGTTGATGTTGAGAACTATTTCATCAAGTAAAAGAATAACAAAATCAAGGAGCACAAGTTTATATATATATATCTATATATCTATATATATATATATATCTACTGTATGTATGTATATATATATATATATAATTTAAATCACATCATGAATGCTCACAGACGCTGAGAAACGCTACACCAATACAACCACATGTTTACATGTTTGGCAGCAATCAAAGGCAATTGGGAGACAATATATTTCATTAGGGATCCAAGCTGTGTGTTGCATTTATCATACAATGCATGGGGCCAGAGAAAGCTCCTGATCAGTTTAGCGCCATCTCACCACAGAGAGTCTTTGTGATGCTTTATATCATTTAATTGTTTCTCATAGTCAGCGAATTAAACTCTTTGAAACAAATCATGGTTAGTGTTTTATGTCATAGATGTATACCACATCATAGTTTATGGTATATATTTGAAATATTTGTCATCAGACTTTGTTGAGCTAGTTTTGGTTTTTTTATACGCCCGTTAATTCCAACGTTAGTAGTTCTATAAACATGTATTAGTAATTTGTTAGTGTCACATAAGTGTAGGTTTTGAATAATGGATCATTACAATTACACTTCATAAAACAACCTGGTTCCATTATTGAACCGGTTTACATTTTTTCTTGACATCCAGAATTCAGACAATAAGTTTCTTTATTTCAGCGGATTAGTTCCTGTTAGTGTTTCGACGTGTGTCGTCTTCTATACAATCGTATCACTTTGCAATTCCTCAAAAACTATTTGTAATAACTAAGTGAGAAGATGGGCAAGAAGCACTGGCCACTGAAACAAGGCTGACGTGTCTGTGGTAACTAGAGATGCGGTAATGATGACTTTTTAATCAGAAATAATGTGTGCGTCTCATTTTTAAAAAGGGTACATGTCATTTTTTTGCCCTGTTTTGCCTTTATCCCGCTACCTTCATGTCCCTTTCCATGTGAAATATCATGTAAACTTACAAACATTGTAAAAAAGTTGAATATAAAAAAAAGTGTTTAAAATGCATGGACTGACACTGTTTGGAGTATTATTGTCCAAACTTGGCAGGAAAAAAAGGGAAGCAGGATGTAAGCAGTTCAATAACTGATACTACACTACAGTACAGTACAGTACATATATAGTGTGGGTAATTACTGTCTTTTTCACACACACACACACACACACACACACACACACACACACACACACACACACACACACACACACACACACAACTAACCTTCCCTTTCTCTCTCACACCCTCCGGCGAGGCAGTAAATGAAAGCTGATAGCCTGCTTACCATTTAGCACTGCTTAACACATTTAACAAGAGCAATGCACCCATTGTGGATAAAACTGTCCTACTGGTTTTGAAGTTGCATTACGGGCAGTAATGAATGAATTCACACAAACTTTTGTTTTCCTGCTGTGTCACTCAGTATCCAGCTTCCACACCAGAGAACACAGAGAGAAAGAGAAGGGAGTTTAAGCAATCTGTGATTAAGGCAGTCACATAAATATTGCAGAGAGGTTTTTGGCCCCCGTTTTGGAGATACACTGCCACAACAGTCTTGAGCTCCTAGCTCTTACTAACGACTGCTTCCTATTCCCACAGATTATAGAGCAGACGGGCGTATGTGAATACCGATGGCAAAAGAAAATCTGAGTATGATGCCACAATGTTCATCGATGGAGGAAAAACATCCCGTTAAAAACAACATCGAGCAGTAATCCTCTTTGGAAGAAAAGGTCATATTTGGTTTGTGTATCAGTCCTCCACACAATGAATGAATCTTTTACAGGGACAGGAAAAAAAAAAAAGCACAGCTCAGAGCGATTTAATTAAGAAATGAAAGTAAAGTAGAAGCCTATATCTAATTTGTCCACTGAAGTTAGTGCTAGGGGCTTTTTAAGCGGCGTGCAGAGATGAGGAAAGACAGAGGTCCCACTTACAGTAGCTTAACTCTGTCTCACGTAATTGAGTTCATTCCAAGATACAGAAAAAAGTCAAAGCAGATACATACATATTAGTTGGACACAGGAGAGGTGGCTCCCTTAATGTCTTCAGTTGAGTTCTGCTCATCGTTTCGCTTCCTTACAGCTTGTTATGAGTTCAAGCTGTTTTAAAATCTGCCAACATGGCAATCCTTATGTACTGTACCCTTTACAGTGCTTCCAATTACTGTACTTAGGGCTTCAAGTAATGACTAGACGTCTGTCAGAGCTTCACACCCCCTCTGTATTCAGTGCGATAACTGTCACTCAGACCCACTCCTGCATGGAGCGCTTGCAGTACAGTATGTGGCGCTGTGTGCTCTTCCTCCTGAACTGGAAAACGGTGTAGAGGAGGACCATCATGCACAGTGCCAGGACACAGGGAATAGCGATGGCCACTGCTTTCTCCGTGCCCCCCGTGCTGTCCAATTTGATGACAACGTCCACGTCACCGTTGTCGTAGTGGCGTTCCTCTGCCACTGGGGGGTTCCAGTCCCAGTCGGGATCGGCAGGTAGACCGTCACAGCCCATGAAGTCCCTCAGGATGGACCTCGGGTAGCCGGGCTCTACACGGAGCAGCTGGTTGTTGAACTTCCAGTACTCCTTTCCCTTGTAAAAGTAGGTGAAGCCTGGAGCAGAGTACATAAACAAATACACTTAGGTACATTAATCTGGCAAAGAGCAAGTATTGTGCAGCTGCATGTACCACTAAAGTACCCAAATCTTAAGCTCTAGCAGCCCCCTGTCCCTCTGTAAAAATGCCTAATAAAATAAAACCCAAAATGAATCAGGAATATCTCCTCGACCATAAGACTTATATGCATATATCTGGTCTTCTTTGAGACATAAGAAGCAAAGGAATATTAATCCACGTAAGTAAACTACATTTAGCAAATATAGATGCAATAAACGAAAACAATTATATTTTTTAATCCTCGCCTGGTATACAATCTAAATTTCAGAGGTAAAAATAAAGATCCCATAGACAATGATGCAAGTGAATGTCTTCTGCTACTCTTAGATTTCAACTTTAAATGTTACGAAAATACACAAAAACACAACATTTTTGATACAATCAATAAAGATATGCTCAGGCGGTCTCAGTGTTGATCAATATTCATATGGCTGAAGAGCTCCATGCTATACAGGCATATAAATGGAGAACGCAAAGGCCCTTGTGGTCTATGTGGTATCCACAGATTTATACCAATGAGATGAAAAGAATGATGTATAGATTGTTAGTGCTTGTTGCCATCTGGTGGCGGTATCAAAGTACTAAGAGCTAGAGGTCGGCTGAAAAATGATCCCAGATCTTTTGAAGTTGTTCTTGTATTACAAAATGTCTGTCTAGGACTTCATTGTTAGAATACTTCATAATAAGACTTAGTTTGGACAATACAATTGGCTGACTGATTGTGAAAGCTGAAGACCTCATGTTTTCAAAACAGTATAACATTTATATGTTATATAAATAGATGATTATCAAATAGCGATATTTCATATCAATGTCATGGAGGAGGTTGTTTTCAGGGGGTCAATATCTAGGAAAAAAATGATTCATTATCCCCTCTGTGCTTTTGGATGAACTTCCTGTTTTCCTGTCGTGTTGTTGCACAAAGTGAAACGGTAGCAACACATACCAGACAAACAGTATTTTAAGGTGTTGCCCTTCATCTTTTCTAAATGTCTTAAAAACAATAGATATGCGATGCCAGGGTGTTCAATCTCACTGACTAGTTACATGGTCCATAAAGCTGACGTACCATTGGCCTTGTCCACAAAGGCCCCCTGTGGAGAGTCAGGGATGCCTTTCCAGATGGTGATGGGTTTGGGATAACCTGGATCCATGGTTCTCATGTCCTCATTGTACCTCCAGTACCTACAACAGGACAAACAGAAATACAGTATGCAAACAGTCAGTGACATGTACCCCTTGCTCGACACCTGACCCTACAGTAACAGCTGATCTGGGTCAATTTTAAGTAGGAGGAAATCATGCTACTATTGTTGTGAGCATTCACAAATCCACAAACGCGAATTAGCACAGCGTGATGAGAGTTAAATCAATCTAACAACTGGACCCATTCACCAAATCCATCAATGCTAAACGACAAGGAGCTCAAACTAGGGCTGACAGACAAAATCAAATATAGTCCAGTCATACACATGAGAAAGGCTTTTCCACTCTTGAATCCAGGCTTTTTAAAGAAGTAGTGCCAGGTGCACATGCAGCCAAGATAAACAGTCCCATCTCATGCTAGAAAATGGCCCCGCACTGACAAAAGAGGCAGATGCTAAGAGAATCCATTACCAACACGTTCAGATGGTGAATTGACAACTTACAGAACACGTAATTCTAAAGATTTAAATAGCTGTATTGCACACAATCAAAACACATTGTATTAAAACATGTATCGTGGCACAGCACTGGACTTCTGCGCACTGTGTCAGTGACAGACTTTTTTAGAAAAAGAACTCAATCATGACCATTTAAAGATCTGCAACTGACTGGATTCACATGACCAGAGAAAGAGGACAATCAATCATCCATACTGTGTTTATCTGCCTGGTGAATTAGTTTCAGGGGTTGTTGTGATTGATCTACTTCTCATGCACTGGCACCCACACACATAAATCTTGCTACACAGTGTCATGTCTTTGAATTAGAACAAACACCACCCTGTCACAGAGAGAGAGAGATGAAATCATGTTCGAGACGACGGACAGAACGTCCTGTTTGTCGTGATGTGCAGCAGCAGGTTGAGGGATGACAGTATCATGACAAAGCATTTTGTCAGCTTTTACCATGGGTCCTCTGACCTCTTGGGATGTGAGTTATCATGACAGCTGAACAAACACGTGAGTCACACTGGCATACTCTCAAAATGTAAAACCCTCGCAACATAGATAAACAACACATTCTCAGAGTTGGTTGTTTTGTAAAGACTTCAATTTGCCTTACAACTGCAGGTAACTAACTACACCAACAAATATATCAATGGATGTATGCAAGCAGACCAAATACTTATACAAACTATATAAACCATATATATAAATACTTTACAGGCAAAAAAGGCTTAAATGCTGAAGTAACATAATCCCCATCACAAATGTTGCTCTAACGTTGGGTAATAATGGGTTGAATGTCAATAAGCAGCATTCTTCAGCTGTTAAATAGACAATCAGCATTTTCATAGCAACGTGTGACAGCTTACAGAAATGCCAGCTCATCTATGCTAAAATTAAAGATGCACTGATCAACAAACCGGCAAAATTATTAAAAATGTAATGGGACACAATACCAAAAATCATTAAAGTTGAAAGACTGCGTTAAAGGAAAACAGAAGGGAAGGAGCTGACAAATACTTATTATTTTCTTCTTTTGTCTGTAGGATTCACTCCTAAACGCACTGCATTATAGTTGTTTATACCATTTGGTAACACAGAGACAATTTATGGTCATAAACAAAAGACTTAAATAAAGATTTCAGCCATCAATGGTCCTCACAGTATTTTCTTTTCCCTGACAGACTCCAGTTCTGCCCAACTACTTAACTTCATAACAGTGCCAGTAATAATTCAACACGGACCTGTCTCCTTTGAAGAAGTAGGTTTTGGCGACATCCTCCCACCAGACAGCTGTCTCGATACTCTGAGTGGGCATGCCGCTCCCGAACAGCGAGATGTCCTGAGGGTAGGAAGGCTGGAGAGTTGTGTCCTTGAAGACCCAGAAACGGTTTCCTAAAAATACACACACCAATTTAGGAGGCTCTGGGACAAAGATATTATCATAAAGATGACCTCAAATATCGCTGTAGACGAAAAAACTGCCGGCCGCTCAGCTCATTCGAGCCTTTGGTGTATTCATTTGTATTCACATGATTTCAAATGTCAGATGTATCACCTCGTCTACAAAATATGTGCAAGGCAGAAAATCTATGAGGTGGAATCTATAATACAATAAAAAGCAAGATGATGCTCTGAAGGCTACACCGCCGAGACTTGTTGTTTTCATTTTTATTGAAGCTATTGTTGCATTTAATTCATTTTGATCATAAATGCCTCAGGCAGAGTGAGGAGAGCTGCTGTGGTGGTGTTCTTGCAGTAAGTAGCTAGACATCACATACACACACATGCAGTTAAGTCCCCTTGAGTGAATAAATAAAGCATGGGGCTCTCTGATCCCGCTGGGTGACAGATGTCATGTTAATCTGCCTGATGGACGGATGGCTGCATTGGACCTGCACCCGTTCTGTTAGAGCGCAAAACAAGCTCAAAGTCACCCGCTCAGTTGCTATATGATAAAAGATCACTATGTGTTTAAAGAGCTTGAATGCAAACCTGAACTTGTAGTGGTGGTTTTTCTCATTTTTTCGGATTAACCTGATGTATTTTGTATTGTATTCTAATGTAAAATGAATCAGGGAATACAATTTTGATTGAATAAAATGAAAGCTGCCATGTGGAATTTTCTTGTAAACAAACAAGAGTTTTGTTCAGTATTTTCAGCACAAGGCTTTGTGTGTCTGACAAATGTCTTGAACGCATTCCCTTCCACATTGGCCAACCTAATCCTGTGTTTACAACCATGTTTACTAGCCAGCAGTCTCCTTCTTCCTCACCTTTGTTGGTGCATTGCTACATTTCTTGGCGAGTTACCAGCAAATGCCATCAGCGAAATAGCATGAAACCGGTGGCAGAAATATGCATCATGTCGCCTGTGTGTTCTCACGTGTGGATGTGCATCATAGTGCGTTTGCAGAACAATAACAAAACGGGTACCCACTCGTAAAAGCATTGCTCTGTTATAGCGCTACTGGTGGCCGAAAACACTACAGGGTACCTTTGATGAATAACAAAAAGAAGAAAAAACATAATCCAAATATGAAATAATTACCTTTGAAAAAGACAAACTTTCCTTCGCTATTTTCATACACGGCATCAATTTTGGGTGGCAAGCCTTTCCAGAAGTAGTTGATCTGCATGGGGTAGCCAGGGACTACGGAGTTGTCCCGTACCCTCCAAAACCACTGGTCCTATAGAAATGAATAAAGTAGAGTCATCATCACCATTATCATCACCAGCACCCCAAACAGCTTTAAAACCAGCAGCCATGTTCTCTCAGGTTGCTGATCTAATCTACCTTGAAGACGAAAAGCTCCTGTCGGAGGATGGCCAGGGTGTTGAAGCCTCCGTCACAGATGTTGGGTTTGGAGTTGGGGTTGGAGGGCTTGGCCCCCCCCTGTGGAGGGCGATGGGGTCTGGCATGGCGGTCATGTTTACGGGGGTCTGAGGGAGGGTGGAAGCGAGGAGGAGGGACCGTAGGCGGGGGCCTGGTGGGCTGTGGCGCTCTATCTGGTGGACCTAAAGAGATGAAAGGTTTTTCTGGACCTACCCATTGAGAAATTGAATAACTTAACTGTTTTTTCGACCAATCCACCTTTAATGTTGGCACAGATGATTTGTCATTTGAGTCATGTTGCTATGCTGTTGGCTGTCCTCCTTAACAGCTGACAAATGCTGCCTACTGGCAATCAACCTAACATGACTGAATGTTGCAGCAGTATTTGTAACAAGTATTTGCAGGGCTTCAGTGTTAATAACATGTAGTAATACGGCTTCAAAAAAAGGTTGGAACAATATAATGCATATGTAACATTGTTCTTAAGGTCCCTATCTAACTACTACTTTTTAAACTGCTAAAATTAACAGAAAAGGAGTTGTCTGCTCAACGTCTACATCATAAACAGAGAGATATAAAATAGAGGGTTACCATAGATTTTCTGGATGCCCTGTAGGTCATCGTGAGGTAGTTTGAAGTTCTCTGTGTCCATGTACTGGTAGAAAGGAGCCATGATAGCGGTGGGGTCGTTGGAGTGTTCCAGACCGAGGGCGTGGCCCAGCTCATGCACCGCAACCAAGAACAGGTCGTTACCTAGAGAGGGGAAGAAGGACCTTGTTAATGCAAAAACCCTCCGTCATACATGGCATACTGTGCAGTACGTGCAGTCCATAACAAGAGGTGGAGGAGCATGAATGTGATACTTATGTGTGCAGTGATGAAACAGAAGAAGAAAACATACACCCACGCACAGACACACTCATTAACAAGCAGTATTTGCATTTTTAATGTTTGTTTTTATTTCTTTACTTTGTTGTAAAGCCCTTTTAACAACAAATATTTACATATGAGAATTGACTTCTTTTCTCAGGTTTACGTCTTTGTAAATTGACTACCTTTGGGTTTTAGACTGTTGGTTGGACATAACTGAGCATTTTTTCTGACATTTTAAACAAACCATTAAGTACATTATTGACAAATAACCGGTTTGTTAATCAACAATGAAAATAATCATTTCTTGCAGCTCTCTGGTCCAAGCGTAACATCTATTGAGCTATAATGTCATGCAATGTAGTGCAAGTAAAGATCATTGGAGGTATATTGAAACGGCACATAAGAGAAGATAGGCCACATGTGAGCCGCAGAGAGCAGAGAGACGCACACTCACGTTGCGGCCCAGACCCCCAGAGAACAGTGAAAAAACAAACGTTCATACAACGCACCTGAACACATATAAATGTCGGCATAGTAAACATCGTGGGTCTTGTTTTGTATCACATTCATACAGACAAATGAAAAACAAAAAACAAAAAAAATGCAACGGTCAGCGTCTATGGTCAGCACTCAGCTCGTGTCAACCTGATTTAGAGAAAAGTACACCATTTATGTACAGCTTGTGACGGAAGCTGTCCCCAGGAGATTGTTGCCCTTTAAAACATGATATCCACTCCTGCCAGCAGCGCTGCACTGACCAACCACTGACCCTCAGCCAGCAGCTAAAAGGTTACACCTCCCCCTCCCCCATTTATCTAACACATCCAGCCTCTTCCAACAAACCAAAAATGTCCCACAAAGCCTCCCAGGAGACAGGTCGGAGCTACCATTAGCGCACGTGTCAACATGCAACATTTACAATTGCACCGCCATAAAAGCCCATTAAAGGTTGCACAGATTCCCAGACACATAAAGCAGAGACAGGAGCTCTTCAGACTCAGCCCTCCACATAGAGAACTATGGGACACTGCGCAAGGGTGATCGTGAATTTGATTTGGGAGTCTGAGACAATTACCATTGGAGTATGAAAACAAAAGAGAGTGAGGGAGGGGAGCTGATGGGCGGCAAACAGTTTCCCAGAACAAAAGCAATGTGAGCTGTTACCCTCCTCCTCCACTAATGGGAGGACAGAATGTAAGCGTATGGCACATGGGTATTAGCGGAGCAGCCTGGCGCCCTGTAGGTAGGGTAATGAAAGTGTGTGTGTGGATGCTCCACTAAGAAAGGCTCTATTATCTTATCTCCCTCTATGGGATGCTGCACCCTGCCGGAATCCACATTGGCATGGGTGGCCCACCGCAGTATATTTGACAATATAATCCGTCACAACCTAACCTAACCGGATCTATCATAACCTTATCCACAATAACATAACAAAGCAAAACGTTATATAACATCACATCATAAGACACGTTGCTGTGTGGAATGCCAGCGTCAGGGATTCACATGGTGCAGTAAGAGGATTTAATGTATAGTACTGTAAATCCATTCATTTTGGTTTTTTGAGTAATATTAGTTCCACATCTGGTCATATTTTCATTTCAATGAGGATAACCAAATGTTGCCCTGCTTATGCAGGTTGGGTTTATTTAGCATTTGATGATTCGTGAGGGAAAGAGGCTGTTTGTTGGGAAAATCTCCGATGAACAAAACAGACTATAGCAGAAGAGGTATGACAGAAGAAGAGCAGGGGAGCACCAGTCAAGAGGACTGGTGAACTCAATAATCGACATCACATACAGACAAGCTTTGCTGTCGCACCACACTCCATTTAAAAGGGGAAAAATACACTACTTGGGTCAATTTGTAAAGATAGTGAGTTTCCCAACTTAAAGGACATACAGGGGAACAGACCAGCGAGCTGTTATATGTATAATGTTACTGTTAAATACATGCTGACTATATACTCTGAATATTTTCAGGAAGTGTTCTGGTGTTTTTATTCTCTCGCTTGAAATGAACCTTGTGCTTGTGCTCCGTAGTGTGCTGAGGAAGTGGTTACAATATTAAAACATATCACGCATGCATCATTTTCACATTTTGCAATGGTACGGATAGAGAGTATATCGGGCACTTTTTTACGTCTTCTGTCACCTCTCCTGAAGCATACCACTGAGCTAAATTCACTAAAAACAGAATCGCCATAATCATGTGCCAGCAACCAATGTCTTAAAATAGCAGAGCACTCTATCATCTGAGGAGCTTATTATGCAGGGAAAAAAAACATCAAAATCCTGACAGATGGGTTGATGCGTCTTTACAGAGCACAGCCCGATCAAAGACATCTCTGCGTTCTTTGTTCTTGGTTAAGCATCCTTCGTACCCTGCCCTGTGATACCACCTCTGCTACATTGCCCTACTCAGCTATCTGTATTCCCAGTTTTTGCTTTCCATCAGTCCTCATCTGTCTCTCATGATGACTGCTCTTATTTTGTTGTTGCTGTTTCTCAATGCGTCCCTCATTCCTTCCACAGCCCTTTACTTGTTTACTTACCTCTACATTGAACTACCTTTCTTTCTCTACTTTCTTTCCTTTCTTCCCCAATCCTAATATCTTCCTTTAATAATTTCCTTTCCACTCTTCTTTATTAGTGGCCCTTCGTAGCCTTTGTCTTACCTCTTACCATCGCCACTTTCTCTCTCTCTCTAGATTTAGGTTTTACCGCCTCTTTTTTCTTTCACTTACCATCGTGGTTGGGGTTCCCCAGGGTCCAGGGCTCATCCGAGTCAAAGTGTGTGTCGCCTCCGATGCCTGGGCCCGGGAAATAGGCGTGGGCTAGGAATCCCCCCTCCCCGTCGAAGGGTGAGCTGTCACCGTGAAAACCCGAAGCGAAGATGATGGTGATGTCCACGTCGCGCCTGCCACTCTCCAGCTCGCTGTATGGAACGGCCTCGAAGCGGAGGGGAGTCACACCTTGCCAGACGTCAAACGCCCGCCGGATGGCATTGTGAGTCTCGCGGGCGCCCACCTTTGGTGTGACATTTTTTATGCTGTGGGAGGAAAGAAGGCAAACCGATTGAAAAGGCTCCAGAGAGCCACAGTACAGGCCATGGGGCTGAGGAACGGCCCTGCAGGTTGTGGTTTACATGCTGTGTTCATAGCAGTGGAAGCGTTCACATGTTATTTTAAACCGCCAGGAACAAAACATCCAGCAGAAGTGGAAAGAAAATACACACCACATCAACTCCCGTGCCTCGTTATCCCATTAATTATGAGTGAACATTTTTTGACTTTTCAAAATGAGAAGACACACACACACACACAACCAAAATAAGTTGCACTTGACACAACTACTTAAAGCCCGCCAGCTTTTTCTGAACTTTTAACACAGCAGTCGTTATCAGTCCCTCGCAGGCAGAGAGGAATGGGAAATCTTCTCCCTCTCTCTCCACTCATTTTCATGAATAAAGTGCAGTCAGCAGCAGCACTGGCTCAGCACTGATTGACATTCCATTAGGAGAGGTGGCTCATCAATTCAAATTCGTGGAGGAAGGAAGGATTTGAATAAATTGACAGTGTTATCGTCTTTTTCTTCTGTAACCTGTCAATTTGCAGTTGTGCCAGAGACCCGTTTATCAGTTCTCCTCAGAAACCATTAAAAACTGGAGCTTAATCGGGCGAGATAGAATGAGAGTTTGAATATTTCTTCTGAGATTACAGACAATTTACACTCAGGATTTTTCAAACAATTGTATACGAAGGAGAGGAAAGCCTTCAATCTTCATGCTACTCAGCTAAAAGTGTTTGTTTTGTCTTAGAAAAACAGTAAATGGAGGATTAAGAAGAAAAAACAAATAGCAAGCTATTTATAATCTGGAAAGTAAACATACTCACAGCACACATGGGCACATTTATGTGTGAATCTGTGATGTGTGTGTGTGTGTGTGTGTGTGTGTGTGTGTGGGTGTGTGTGTGTGTGTGTGTGTGTGTGTGTGACGTATATGAGCGGTCTCTATGACAACACGGAGCATGTGATCCCAGATGGTTAAAGAGGAGGAGATGAGAGACGGAGGAGAGCTGAGAAAATGAACACATCTGAAACCCACAATGAGCGCTGCCAAGCTCAATGGTCGCTATGACAACTGCCTCCACTATATCTCACCTGTAGGTGATGTGCGTACGCTGCCACTTCTGTCCCGTCAACGCATATCGCCGCTTCCGTGACCTCGCGGCACTTTTGAATTTGTCCGGAACGCCACAGCGAGGCTTTTGCATCCAACTTAAAGAAGAGGAGAGAGGAGAGGAGGCGACTCAATAAAAGTCGCGAGGCAAGAACGCCATCAAAAAGGCCGAATACAGCACTGAAGTGAACTCAGCAGTTCTCTTCCTGATGTAATCACGGCAGCAAAATAAGGAAGTGTTGTGCAAAAATACCACTAGAACTACTCCAAACTACAGTCATCGTTTCAAGTGGAGGGTTAAATTCTCAATGGGGGCTGAGAGGAAGTTTCATGTTTTCTCATTCATACCACATCAGATTATCACAAGTACAGAACACACACACACACACACACACACACACACACACAGTAATGCATAGGCGAAACATTAATTCTCACCTCAGCGTGATATCACTGCATCATCATGCAAAATGAGAAGAAGGAAAAGTGTTAAAACCTTCACCTGAGGTTGTTTCAGACGAGGTGATGGGGGTGAAATGAAAATCTTTATTTCTGTCCTTCACTAGTACATTGAAATATTGATAGCCATTCCTTCTGCATTTTTAAATGAATGAGGGGAGCATTTGCATTAATGTCACATCAATGGCCTGGTGAAGATACATCGCAGCTTGTGCTTGACACGTTAGCATGTGTGCATACTCACTCCTCGGTTCTCTCATCCAGTGTCCCTGTGACATTGAGACCATAGATGCGCTGCATGGCGGCGATGGCTGAGTGCATGGTGTGGGCTGAGCGCAGGACAGACATTCCCGGTTCTGTGCGGGGAAGGTAGCCATACTTCTGTAGCCATCCCTGCGAGAGGACGGAAGAGGGAGAAGGATTTGGGCCTTCAGTTCGTGGCTATTTTAAGACTTTCTTTAGCCTCTATTAGAAAACTCAGAGTAGATGGGAAGGCCGGAGGAAAAACATGGTGATGGAGCAGGAGAAGATGTGCAAAAAAGACGCACAGAAAAAGTTGCACTTTGCAGGTTTGTGCGGATAATTGATGCGTTAATCATCTACTACAATGTACATGTGTCAACCCGAGCTGTAAAATGTGAAAGTCTTCCCGTTTGCTGCAGTGTTCAACTTGAATCACCTTCATTTTGTGTTTGATTACATTTGGTTCCATGTGTTCAATATATTTTCTTTTCAGCAAATTTCACTGAGGGACGCTAACGAATACAAACACAGACCGCAGACATTCCTCCATCGCAGTGGTTGGAGTACTGTGCTCAAAGGCACCAAAACAGTAGCTGTTTAATGAGGGCAAAGTATTATTTGTTTAGTTACCCTACCCAGTTTTTGCAAGTAAGTGGCCAATCCCATAATAAAAACCAACAAGAATATGGCGGGTCGTTCATCCCACAAACAATGCGTTGAGGTGACTAACCATTGCTACAGTATATATATATATATATATATATTATTGTATTATTGGAAGAGAACATGGTTATTTCTATATTTAACGTCACAGAAGCATTCATGAAAAACTTCATAGATTTAACATGTAAATAGTCTTGTGTTTGCAGAAACGGTCTCTCCAGCAGTGGTTCAGGTGTGTGTGGATATTTGTCCCTGGACATCAGTGCAACTGTTTGCATTTGAATCCCTTCTAGCGACCTTAGTCAGTGTTTGTGTCTTGCGGCTGCCGGTCAGCCTACATGTGCAGGACTGTGGCCCTGCCTCCTCTTGCCCTACAAAGCGAGAGTGCGGCTTGATACAGAGGAGGGATGCGAAGGCCGTGTATCATCCAGAGGGGTGGGGGGGGGGTTCACTGCCAGACTCAATCTGAGAGGTCGAGAGATGCCCACGCTATCCACAGCTGTCCACACGCTAACCAGCTGCCTCCCCATCACTACACAGCCTATGAGATATGTTCCAGCCAGCTAATCTGACTAGCTGTCCTTGTCCACCCCCCCCCCCCCCCCCCCCCCCTGCTGCCTCTATCCTTCTTTCTGCTGAGCTAAACGCCTTGTTTATCCTTTTTCTGTCTCTTCTTTTTCCTCCCCTCTCTCCTGTGGGCGTGTTTCCTGTGTGTGTGTGTGTGTGTGCGTGTGTGTGTGTGTTGTGTTTGTTAAAAGGCACAGATCTCAGAGAGATATCAGGCAGATTTCAGTGAGCCATAACATTGAATAACGATGTGTTTGTGTGGCTGGCAGCCTCAGCGTTTCATTTCTACAGAGAGGTGGGAGGGGAGCCTGAGGTGAGGATGAAAATGACATCAATTAATAAGGTACAAAAAAAGAAAAAAGCAGCAAATCCTACTATGCAGCTTGTGTCTGTAAATATTTAATCTCCTCCAACACCGTGATGATGCCAAGGCATGTCTGACTTTATGTTGGCCTGCCACAGAAGCATATCGATGAAAGCAGTATGCTTCACATCTCTGTAAAAATAAACCACTCCATATATCTGGGTTGCACATTTAGGATCAGCGGGCTGGATGAGCTCGTGGACCGCAGAGCAATAAAATGAGCATCCTTCTGTTTCATGGCACTCTGCAAATGAGGAATGCGAGATATATTTTTTTTTTACCGTTCAGCGCGTGAGCTGTGCTGATATGCTTCCAATGTGTCCATGTTATCCGTTATGGTAATTGAGCCCACGGACACATATATACATCCCATGGATGCTTTTTTTTCACGGCGAGGCGGATGATGTAGGAGGAGAGGAGCGCGGTCATTTGTGATAAGCAGGCAGAGGAAGGCCGTTTATCTTACCTCAACGCTGAAGTGATGATCCTCCTCTCCGGACACAGCGCACGAAATCCAAAGCAACAAATGCAAGCAGAATGCTGCCGCGTAAAAGCAATCCGATGGTTTTCTTGTACTGGAGGATACTAAGGTCATAATGACCTGTTTTTCCCGAGTGTTTATTAGAAGAAGCCGCCCGTCTGCTTTGGCTCTTGGTGTCAAATGAAAATCATCAGGCAGAGCTGTTCAAAGGCAGGTTCGGATGAAAAAAAAACGAGAAGGAAAAAGGCCCCCGTGTTTTATAAGATCCCGATGGTGGCGTAAAATGTTCCGATGTCAAGCAGAGATAACGCGGCACGTTAGACCCGCTGCCCTCGCCATTCTTATTTACATCAGGGACTACATCTATCCAGCAGCATCAATGGCCATGTACAGTACCCAGTCTGCGCAAGATAGGCTCCCTCCCGACTCGACGCCTGCGCTTTGATTTCTGTCACACAGCGCAGCGCCGCTTGGCAGCATCATGAGAGCTGCCCCTGCACACTGCACGAGAGATGAAATGCCTTTCCTCAGAACTGCCTGCACGATTGACTTTTACATTGTCTCTATACAGTTTGAAGCACACGTGCAGGCAGACGCTGTGATTTTAAATTACTGATATTAATAAACAAAGGCTCAGATCCAGATTATGGACTGATGGACATTCCTTTGTTGATGCCTTTATACACAATAGAGCCAAATCATCTCTATGTGCACTGACAAAACTGCGTGATATTCCTATAATAAACTAAATATAGCATGCACCTTGCAAATAGTTGACAAATGAATCATCTTATCATTGTCATCATTAGCTTGTTTATAGTAAGACAAGGAGACAAAAGCTGGCCATCAGTGTATTCACACTCTCTCATCTTAAACTATCTGTCCCACAGTTTACCCCCTGTGTTGGTCTCTGGCCTGAGGACACAGAACAAACGACCTGACAGAATCCCAAGACATTTATAGCTCCTGCAGCTCTGTAGTGCTGAAATGCTACAACAAGCTGCCCCAAGCAAAGCGAGCCACAAGATGGCGGTGTTTCACAGAGGAATGAGGCCGTCAGCTGTTTTGCTCGCAAACCTCAGAGGGCACATGGACACACTGGGACCTGAATCCGCCCCACGCGATCTAATGAGCCGGGAAATAGATCTGACATTGATTTGAGGTGACAGGCAGAAAGGGCATACTGGAAAAAGGAGTGACGGAAGAGCTCACGACAGAATCCTCGTCACACTTTATAATACAATACCTTCCTTTCAAAGAAGAAGCCAGCAGCTCTGGAAAGAGTGTGGCTACCTGAGGAATCTACATTTTAGCTGATTACATCCAGTATCTCATTCCATCAATCAACTTGTACTAGAGAGAGTTGGGATGAATATCATCCAAGCTGACACATTTGTGACTTGGCAGTTTTTCCTGCGAGGTCCCGCGGTCCAATGCCAGCCAGTCTGCTATAACGGACATCTTTTTCATCCCTTTTATTCACACTTGTGGATGACTCAGAGATTCCTGTAGTTAAGGACACTTTCTCACCACCGATTTGAATGGATTTGAAGGACTGCGCAACCACTTACCGGAAAAATTCATGGCACCATGCTGTGGGAATGCAGACCCTCTGTGCCACAGTCAGCACCAAACCACTTCAGTGCATTCTGGTCGTCAAAGTTCAGAGATTAAACTCTGCTGACCCTGACGCTGGATTGTTATCCTGTCCAAGAACATCATAAGAAACACACATAACACACGTTTTCTCTAGATGAGCAGCGGCCTTATAGGTTGCAGCACCTTCAGGACACCTGAATGAGAATCTGAATCGGCCCCTTTAAAGAAAGGTTCAATCAACTCTGACAACATCGCAGTCATAAACATCGTATCTAATAACAATTGTTATGATTTACAGTTAAATTTCCCCCATTTTGTTTCGATCTGATTAAAAGTTTCACTGCACTTGATTTTTCTCTTCTGTTTTATGTAAAGCACTTAATGATTTTAAAGGGCTTTATAGAGAAACTCCACCACTATTGTTATTATACGCAGGCATGCACACTGCATTACAATTGCTAAATTAGCTTTGAAACCTGAACACACACAACATTCCGAAAAATCATTGACATTACTCATAACTGAACAAGGTGTTCCATGTCACGGAACAGGTTGCGACTGGTTGAGAAGTTGAGAAAGGGATTCCTATTGGATTAAAACAGGTTCATTCATTTACTTTGAGGTGTTTACTGTGTAACCCAGTGGGCTGCTATGGAGACCACATGCTCTGGCAAGTGAAGATGGCTCCGGGCCAAAGGCCGGGGGCCTCTTCAGGAAACGGTAAAACAGAGCAATAAGATATGCACATGTTTGATCATTCTTCATGGCAAGAGGAAACAACGTGTGTGTGTGTGTGTGTACTCATTATCACAATACAACAATACATTCATACACTGAAATATTTGCCTTTTTATATTGAAGTTTAACTGAAGCAGAGTTTGCTTTAGGGTGGGGGGGGGGGGGCAGATGGTGAGATACAAGGTATATCTGACTGGCTTCTCTAATTAATTGGTACTTGACAGTTTGTTCTGATCGCCAGAGGCTTTTCAGCCGTATAGCAGGATTTAGAAAGCTATTATTATGGCTTTTATGGAGTCAGTCGCATCGACTCCACGTCTTACTTCACATGTCAGAGATATGGCAGCCATGACAAGTGACTAAAATGGTGCACAGATTTACAGCAAGGACTCCTGAAATGAATCATTTAAGATTCTAAGCATTATTTGATGATGTTTAGAAGCATCATCACTAATCATAACCTACAATTTAGTGGGTCTGCACAAAGGTGTTGTCATTATTTTAGGATTTCTACTATTTGTTCATCTGGGCAGTAATTATTCTCAGATGAAATGTATAACAAAATAACAATAGTGAATTTGAAGTTGTTCGGATGAGTTTCCATACAGAAAGTTAGTTATATGCTGATGTTTTTTCTCTTGTGCGTTCTCCTTTTCTTTTGTTCAGTCTGGGCTGTGAAGCGCTTTTGATCAACGGTGTTGTGTGTGAAGAGCTTTATAAATAGTGTTGAGTTCAGGTAGCGAGACAACACATTCAGTAAAAGAAAAAGACATTCATGGACTTAAGCTCCCAAAACCTTCTCTTTATTTTGGCACAATATGTATTATTGTGATGTAACATTATCCAAGCCCTTATGCTCATGGCTGATATTCATCTCGGATACCTCATCATTATTCTATGAAACACTAGCTAGTGTGATGTCTGTTTGGGTGGACGCAGCAGATGTTGCGGCGTTGAGTGACAGTGAATCCTATATATGATCCCATATGTTGTGCTCTTGTATCCTGCATCTCTCTACGATGTAAACGGTCCTGTTGTTAGTGGGGGTTGTTACTTCCTCCGTGCATGTTTTATTTTTCTTAAATCAATTGACTGAGATGTTTGCTGGTCCATCTGGGCCCTGTCATGCAGATCAGGCTTCAAACCTTCAGGACATTGAGTCGTCTCCCTTCGCAATACAGTCACATAACCTTTCTGCCTCACTGAACCACTTAATAAAGACTCGTGTAAAAATCATCCTCTTAGAAGTCTTGTTGGCTTTGACTGTACCTGAAAGAGCTCATATATGAGCAGCATTAGTTAACACATACTGCTAATCCAAAATGTCCCTTTAGGTACTGAACACCAGTACTTCTTGGACAAAAGAGATGGAAAATGTGAGAATATTATTGCACAGTGGGGTATGTATTTACTTTGCCAGTAGCTGTCATCTCTCCTCTCGCTCTCTCACACACTTTTTTCCTCTCCCTCTCCTTTTTGTTCAGTCTCTTTTGAATCCCCAGCGGTCTGGCCATTATTCTGTGTTTGTTTAATGTTTCTGCTTGGTTGACAGACAGCTCTGGTGTGAGGCTCTGGATGGATGATGATGTGAAACGCTGTATACGCAGGGACATCTTTCTTTCTTACAGTGGAACATTTCATGATTGAGATGTTGATCGGCGGTGTAGAAATCGGCCGCTGGTGAGAAGCCAAGGTGATTTCTTGACGTTTATTTCTTTAAACGAGCCTCCATTGTGGCGAACCGTGGTTCCAAAACATTTAAAACCAACCGCTGAGTTATGTTCAAATGTACGACAAATATGACTCTGAAGAGAAGCAAAAATTCGATTTTCTCTCAAAGTAAACCTTCGATATTTGAACTCTTCTGATCCTCTCAATGAGACTTGGACTAATATAATATGTAGTCACATTGTCGGTTGCTGCTTCTAAACACAGCATTCAAACTTCGCCCCTCCTCTCCGGGTCAGCAAGTATAAGCGAGAAAGGGAGAGAGAACTAGGGAGTGAATGAAGCAAGGGAGTGAAGGAAGAGCCTTTACGCCCAGAAAAGTCCCGAACACAGCACAATAACAAAAAAAGAGAAGATACAGGCAGAGGGCAGGGTCTCTGCAGATACAGACACCGAGGGTCATAAGTGACGATTAAGAGGGATTGTTTTTGTATCAGTCTATACATATTTTTTTGTTGCATATTATACCTTCAGGTGTGACACCCTGTGAAGGGAATAACTCTTTCACTCAGTGGAGCTTGCTATCTTCCCGCTGACTAACCGAAAAATGACAAAGGCCATGGATTTATTTCCCAATGACAGTGCTGAGAACGGTCGTCACATCCACAGCACACTGAAAATTGCGTACTCTGCCATCTCCTGTGAAACCTTAGCCTCACATTATGTAATTTCTCCTCTAGGAAAATGGTCATAATGTCACCCAACACAATAACCTCTTCCTCCAACAGCACAACCAAAGACGATTTGGTGAGCCATTAGGCCGCCATAATGAAATAAAGACCAGCGTGATAAATGATTTCTATCACTCCTGCCCCCATAGAGTCTGATCTGTGTACAACAACAAACACATTCAAGCAGCTTGACACGCAGTTAGACTCGACTCCGATCAGACGGACAATCTGTCAACAGTCTAGACATTTCGTCCATTCAACCCCTGCGGGACACTGATACTGAGGGCTTTCTCTCATACATGCATCAACAAATTAATTAATAAATAAGGGTGAACGGGTGATTTTAGGATGCAAAAACTTACTGATGAGCTTTTCTGTTACGGGCCAAATTCAATGAAACCTCTAGAAGTGAGCTTTGACCCAGATGAGTCATCATCGTCCTTTTCTTTAACTTTTGGTGTTCAGCTAAAATAGCTCCAGGGACACACATCAGATTTTGTGTGTGTGGGGCAAAAAATCAAACAAAAAGTAGATATTTGTTTGTAAAAATGACCCGGTAGTTACATCTCTAAGTCTCAGTGTCAGACATCAGTGTCATTCGTAAAGCTTCATCTCATATATTTGTGGTGATCTCAGCTCTTTGTGTTGTCTCTTGTGCATAGACCCGCCCAGTCTTCACAGAGCATTACTGTCTGAGTAATATCAAATAAGCTTTTTTTTTTTTACTGCAAATATTGCAACATGACATAGCGAGAAAAGCAGAGATGGAATTACTAATACAATAAAAAGGAATCCACTCCATTTGTGTGCTCCAGGGTCCTGATGTTGTGCATGCTCACTTAGTGGCTTCATGACTTACTGGGGCACTTAATGAAACTGAGCCTTCGTAAATTCTATTAGTTAAACTTCTGCTTTTCCTGCAATGACAAGTCAAAATGTCTGCTGCCAAAAAGGCCTTTTGCACTGGAAATTACTCATGATTTGCATTTTTGTACACATGCTAAAGGTGTGATGTCAAATCATAAGCCCAACCAGAAAGACTATGATATTATCTAGCTTCTGCCAGGTGTGTTCAACTGGGAATCATTTACGGTTTCAAGGTAAGATGAGACTTTCAACTACAAGTTCCTCATTACTGCATAGCTTTAACCACAGGTATGTTTCGGGTTCACAAGCAAGAATAAATTGCAGAACAAAAAATGCCAAATGTGTTTGATGTAATAATAGAGACAGTCTCTCCATATGTGGTTTGTCAATGGACAAAATCAGATTTTTCGTTTTAACTCGCTATACTTATCTTGGTCATAATTTAAGAATTGAATGACCAAATTTAAGGGATCCTTTGTGTTTATTTAAATCTACAAAATATCAGTTGATACATCAGATTTTTAAACTCTCAAATATCAGAGTCGGCCTCAAAACTCCACAGCCAGTTCCTAAAGGGACTCTGGTTTTCGGAAACACTACAACTTTCGTCCACAGGGGTCGCCAAAATCAACACAAAATGAAGTTCCTTATAGTAGCTTTAATTATGAATTTAAGTGCAAAATAATCCGAGTGACCAGCTTTGAGAAACTTGAGTTTGTATGTGGTTGATATTATAGATTACGTCATTTTGCATTACGGGATCTCGATGTATGATTTCATCACATTATGATTCCATCGAAATACGATAAATGATTATCAGTTCATGACTCACTGACTGAACTGAATGTCAACACATATAATCATTGTACCTGTGTTGATACAAGGTATGTGTACTTTTCCATACTGCAAAACATTTCCCAAAAATAGTGTTGCTTCATCGCGGAGTACACGCTTCTTTCTTAAAATACAAAAGAAGCCTCCAGTCTGCCTCACGTTACCTGAGCAGTCTGAGAGGCGCATCTGTCCTCCCTCTTGCTGACGTCAGAGCAGCCAGTAGTCTGTACTCGCTGCACGAGCTCGGACTGCTTGAGATATCCGCGAGGAGGAGGAGCTGTCAAAGTTTGAGTTTCCCAGAGAAGTAAAAAGTATTTTACTTAACGAGAAAAAAAAAAGAAAAAAGATTTTGGAGTTTTGAACAAGCGGGATATCGCGTGTTGTTGGTATGGAATGACACCTTCTCACCGGGATTCCTGACGAAAAACACGATGGCAACTGGTTTCGTGAAGTGGTTCAGTCTCACCTCTCTGCTGTGCCTGGGCTGCTGTGTTCTGGCGGAAAGGAAAGGTATGTCCGCCGAGCTGCAACAACATGAACGTGACTGGGTTGTAATACTCAGCAGCAGGCTTTTGCTTTTCCTCTCTGCTTCTCAGGCATTGCCATTAATACATCTCGCAGAAATCACAGACCGCTCAAAAAGCCGCAAGGAAACTTGATCCGGAGTGGGAGAAGTTTCTGACCGTCTCGCTGTGTTCAGTCTGTGACCTGCTAAAAGTTACACAGAGGCGCTCGAACCAAGTTTAGCGTTCAGTTCAGATAGTTATTGATCAGCATCACAGGCGCGTATGTGTGTGTTTTTTCCCGGGAAGTTGTGATTAATTGGCCAATTTTAAAAATGCGAGAATACGCGTCTCTGCTGAAATGACGACGACCCAAGTGCGCAAATTGGCACCAAATTGATGATGATGATGCTGGGAGGGGATGTAGATTGAGCAATTTAGTGGCGCACTTTATTTTCTAGTCCCCCTCTTTTCTACTTATTATATAATACTTTTATTTTTTGTGTGAGCTTTTGTCTTTATGCAGCGTTTGACCTAATTGTGGGCAAAAATAGAACAAATGCTGTCACCTTGAAACGCACACTAAGAGCTCTTTGATGCATCCACTAACCAATTTCTCATATACAAAAACCTTGTCATATTTTCTCATTTGCTTTTCCCTCTGAGAGCATCCTCTTACATAATAAAAAAAAAAAAATGGTACATGTGCCCGGTTTGCATCTGGTCCTCACAGGAAATTAGATGAAAATGTGAAGACACTTCATCCTACTTGCATGATTGATTTAAAACAAAGGGAGTCTGGAAAGTGTGGTATGGAGGGAGGCTGATGAAGGTATGAAAACAAGTGCTGAAGCAGCAGGAACAGGTTTCTTGGTTTCTCTTGCTCTGCTTTGTGTTTGTGCTTCCTTTTGGCCCTGAAGTAAAGGTCACAGAAATCTTATTTCTTTTAAGGACATGGCAGTGTTTTGACTGCTACCTCAATGCTTTCTCGCTGTTTTGTCTTTTTCTTTCAAGAAAAGAACACCTCTCTACAGGCCGAGGCGATATTTGACACAGATTTGGCTGGAAAATAAGCACGGAAAGGCTGCTACATCTCAATGTTATAGTGTGAGATAAAAAAAATATTTAAATCTATTCCACATGTAGTTCGAGTGACTCAGAGCTCATAAAGGCCAGATGTCGGGTTAGAAAGTGACCAGAAGTATCACTTTACTCTCTAGTGGTTGTAACTTCCTACTCTCATGAATCATCATTGTCCACACTCATTGTGCTGTTGTTCCTCCTTATAAGCAGATAAGCGCGGAGTGTTTGGTGTCAGCAGCGCACGTGCAGGTTGCATCTTTCCCCTTCTGCTTGTCCAGAAAGTAACAACCAGTGCCGCTTTCCAGAGAATCATAACAAATCAAAAGTGTTTGTGAGCCAAAAAGACAAGAGTCCCTAAATATTTCCGGGCATCTAAACAAACTCGACTTTCACGCTGCAGCAAGCCTCCCGCAGTAAATAAGGATTTTAGAATTTTATTAAGACCAGAGAAGATTAGAAATGAACAGCTGTAATGATGGTATGCAGTCAAATTTGGTTTAATTACTGTTCATTTCCATTTGCGGGGAAAGTACGAGCTCCGGCATATGGTCTGACAGTTTTAGCTGTTGTTGTTGTTATTTTTGTTTTTGGCCAGAGGCTAAGACAGATGTTTCTATGTGGCAAACAATATTTTCCTAGAACGCAGTGTCCATAACAGCTAAAACTTCATTTGAACAATATGTCAAACTCCAAACTGAAGCTGCAAAGATAACCAATTATTGGATATGCGGGTTGTTTTATACTTTGATAAACACAAGTAACACACATTTTTGTTATTGATTAAATTATAGTAGCTGGAGGGTGCAACAATGCGTTCATGGGGTTGTGCCATCCAGTTTGCAGTTGGCTTATCCATTAACTCAAAATAAAACTCCTTAATAAGCCACACAACATATTGCTGAGACAGTCTATGATCCGTGGAAGGATTTTCAGTTATCAGCGTCGTTACAAATGAGTTTCTGGTTTCATTTTGCCTCTCTATTGGATGTTGATGTTCCTGGTGGGCTGATCATGTATAAACAAAACTATAATTATAAGTGAATGAAGACTTGGTTTGGAAAATATTGCGGTAATAAACATTGGACAACTTTTATTTTGAAAATCTGAGGTGTTGTTGTTCTGTCTGGCAGAATGATAAAGGATTACTGATACTGACTGAACCTTTCTGCGTGTGTCGGTTGCAAATCCACCTAAATTAATACGTGTAAACATGATTTCTTCCTTAAAATGTGAAGTAATTAAAATGGTACAGTACTTGAGCTGCTGTAATATAACATCGACCTTACAGGGGAAACAAAGTATCTTCAAAATATCAAATCAAACAGAAAGAAAAACAGTCTTGTTCTAAGCTGAGTGGCAATGCATTTCTGAGATAATCCAAACAGGGTTGAAAGGTTTTATAAGCCTTAAGAAGGAGAATAATTTCCTCAGCCCCACAAAGGAGCATGTAATCCTTCAACTTGTTCTAAAATCACCAAAACAGAAGATGCATGGTTTTCAGGGAAGGACGGCTGTTCTGATCTATATTAGTGTCTATCCGCTGTTTACACTGAGAAGTGGCAAAACATTTTCTAGTTGAGAAAAACATCAAATTGATGGAGATCATGAGTAAGAAACAAATCATATTGTTCTGTGTTTTGGGTGCGATCTTGCGGTTTTCGAGTGGTAAATCTGTCGCAGTTATCCTTGTCAACAGCATGTGCGCTGTGTGAGGGTGGACAACTTGACAGGTGTATTAAGAGTCATAAGGGGGAACATTTTTAGAGTAATTTATAACCGTTAAAAGTATCAAAATCAGCTGAGACCAGTGTTTTGTTTTGCCAATCAAAGATGAATGACCAAAGGTATGGAGTTATGATTATCAACAGATTCTTTCCCACATGGTTGATTAGCCCAGCCCTAGCTGCAGTCCTGTTCTGGGAGGACATTAAGGCGGTTTGGAAATAAATGTGAGATTTTTCTAATGCACCTGACAGCGAACAGCCCGTCCCACAGGAAGTCACCTGACAGTCCTCCGCTCGGCGACAGCCTGCCAGGGCGTGATGGCTTCTGTGGGAGTCAGACAGGACCTGCTGAATAATAGAAAAGCTCCTGGTCCCGCACGCTGGCATGCTCAGTTTATTAACTGTCATCATCTGTGGGGAGGTTGTAAATAATGCCCACAGCTTCACCCGGCAGCCAGCCACAAGTAATAACCGTGGTGATTTATTTCCCAGATGAAATGCTAAATGGTTTTCGGAATCAATTGGACTCCCTCTGTTTGTGACTGCAGTTGTACTGAAGAGCAGGGGTTTCAGAAAATATCGGGAATATTGAGCCTTGTGGTATTATACTTTGTGATACTGCAGCGATTCTCAAAAACACCGTTGATTTTTAATTAATAGTTTACGTGTAAAGATGAACTAAATCAATACTTTATTTTGTTTGTCCTCAAAGTAGTGCTATGATGTTGGAAATGCAGAACCCACTGTTCATATTGCATTAAATAGTAAACTTTTTTTACTCACGTTTTATGCATATGGTGGTGTGTTCTTAATACTATGACAGTTTTCCTAAAATTGCAATGTATCACAATATATTGCATACGTATCGTATTGCCAGATTCTGGCCGATACACACCTCTACTGATGTGATGATTACATTTTTTTTATTATACGCTTCAATATTTCTTCTACCCTTCAATGTTGAATGTTGTTTTCAAAGCGGCCAAAGTACGGACTGTTGTGGAATATTTCTTATGACTAGTCGGGAGAAGAAAGTTGAGGTTTTCTATCAATATAAAGTAAAACAGAGTTTTGATGAACGATCAAGGTTTGTAAAGTCAATTTATTTGCTTGCAAGCAAAGAGAACAGTCTCACAGACACATTGCAGTGATCTGTATGAGTGCTCTGCATAACACTCACAATGCATGGACATTTATACTCAGACAGCTTCCTGTTATCTGCTTTAGCTAACAAGAATACACAAAGAACACAGTTAAAGGCAGGTCATCCTTCGAGCCTTAGTATACTTGATCATTTAAGACAGTCAGGAAGATGCTTTATCTCCTGTTTGCAAATCCCTTTGTTCACAGTTTGCCTTACAATAATCAGTTTAAACTCACAACAGATGCTTCCTTTGAAGCCACTGTGACATTGTTAAAATGACCATTGCAGAGACAGAATAGACATTCTTTACCCTCACACATCATATCTGCATGCAAAGGTTTACGCCTTTACAACTTCAGATAATGCGTCACAAAGGAAGTCAAAAGTATTTCAAACAGAGGATCTCTGTTAATCAAGGCCTCTGTGTCTCTGTCTTACGAAGAAGAAAGAAACCGTGCACAATGATAACAGATAACAAGACACCTGGATACTAAACTAATTAAAGTCATCTACTGAAACTACAGTTTGGTGTCTGCTCTTTTAGGACTTACATTCTTTAAACCTTCACATGAGACTATGACATATTTTCCCATTACAGGACACAGATATGAGGTGAACTGAGAGCCTCTCTAACTGGGTTAACCTGTGAAAGATCAAACTAATCTCAGGGGCATGTCAACAGCTAAACCCATAATCCCTGATGCGAGGCTCCCCGGCTGTCTTTAGGCACAGGGTAAACCGCTTAAATATCAATATGCTTTTTCCAAGAGTTAATGGGTTGTTCAAGTTCTGGACACAGAATGAGATTGGAAGATAATAAATATATATATATATATATATATATATATATATATATATATAGGTGAAGTCCAGCTCCATCCTTTTTTTGCATTTAAATGTGCTTGCACACCTGCAAAAGTTGAGCTGAATCATGACAAAATTTCACTCCTGCAGTGCATTTCAGCATCCTGAGTAAGTGCTTTTCCCTCTGTGTTGTGTTGGGATCGAGCAAGCCAGCTTTCCTCATCAGTCGTTCATTTTTTCTGCATCACTTTCAGGAAACCATACCTTTTGTTTTCATTAAAGCCCACTCTCTGGGATTAGATGGATGTCTGTAGTGAAATACAGGTTATGATCCTGTGTAATCCTAGAACCTGTAGTCGGTGTCTCAGGGTCCAGAGTGGCCCTGGTGCTGCTGCTGCTGCGTCTCTGCAGGTCCTCTGATGACCTTCCCAGACTTCCATCTGCTGCAGTCATTGTTGGAAATACGCCTTTTTTTTGTTTCGGGGCCGTGGGAGTTGGCTTTCATTGACGCCCTCCCTCCCAGCTTTTGATGAACTCCACCGTGTCTGAGTGGTGTAGATTTAGAGAGCTGCTAGTGAGGTGAAGGACTTTGGTTTCACTCTGGGACAATAGTACCTCTGTAGAGGGGCAGGTTATCTGGCAGCACTGCTACTTTTGTAGAGCGACCGAGGCCTGTGTCGTGCGGCAGCAGACGCACCCGAGGCTAGACGTGCATGTCATCGAGATGGAACACAGAAGTGAAGCAGCTTTTGTTCTTCTTACTTTTAACCGTAACAACGTGTCTGAATACAGTAAATCTATTGTGTAGCCCTTAACATCAAGTAGTTACTTCAATTCTGTAACCGCTAATTAGGTGTCTGGTTCCACTGCTTTTATGTCTAGAAAAAACACAAACGGTAATGTTTTTTGCATTGTTCTCATGTCTGCCATGACTATTTAATAAGTTAAGAGATGCTGCCTGCTACATCATTGATTTTACCTGTTGAAAGCGCTTCTTTTTGGACCTCTTAACCAAAATAAACCAGTGTGTATTGTGTTTTAACTGCAGCTACTAAAATCCATTCTGTAGTTTGTATACATCCACTGAGAAGCCAGCATGGAATAAGTGAGTGAATGTGGTTACTCATTGAACTGATTTGCGTCCTTTGTTTGTACATGGTAACAAAGTGATCCGCTGCATTTATGGCCTTTCCATGATCCACTGGCTGTGCATGAAGTCTCCAGTGGAAAGAGACCCAGGAATTCACGTTGGAAAAAAAGGCCCTCTGCTATCTTCCCACCTCATCAGACGTAGTGTCGTGTTAAAAGGGAAAAGAGGCCACAGGCCAATCTATGTGTGTCCATCTCCTGCAGGATACCTAGAATATCTTTAGGTTTGCGATGGTTATAAACAAGCTAATTAAAAACGTAAGCTCTAGAAAATGTCAACAGGAATTTATTGTTTTTTTTTTACAATCTATTGACCCAACAATTAGTTAAGAAAAGATCTGCAAATGAATTGACTGTTAGTAACATAAATGCAAACATTATGTTAAGCATCCATAAAGAAACACATTGATACATCCTCTCATTTTGTTATCATCTGTATGTACTCTATGTTAACAGTATTAGTTTTAGCTCACAGTGGACTGCTAACCACAGAAACATAGTGTGGGAACAAATGCATGACTTACTTTAAGCTCAATGTAGGGGTTTAAATAAAGAAAAATAACATTCTCTTTTGGTTGGCTGGTTTGTAGATATTTGCCAAAGCACACCCTTGACATTTATTCCATTTGCAGCAACTGAAACATTTCTTACCAATTCATTTCAGTAGTTGAATGAATTATTTGTTTTTCATGCGTTTGACGAAGCAGTTTTCGAATGTGTCCTGTCAGGCTGGAACTGCTGAGACAGTAAGTCAGCTCTACTGGTGAAGGTAAAGATGCAAAGTGGAAACCAAACACGCTTTCAGCTCGGACGAAAACCATCGTACGAACCCGCTCAAGAGAAATTTGTAGCTCCATCCAATTCAGAAAGGCCAGTGAACAGGAATAGTCTGGGGGCCTTTTTGCCCTCACAGATAAATCATTTTTTGTATTTGTATTCAGTAAGTAACTCTATGGATCTCCGTGTCACCATGCACATGTACGAGACTTCAATGAGATGGACAGGGTTAGTGCACAGATTAAAAGAAGAATCCCAGCAAAGGGAGAAAAACAGGAACGTCGAGGATACATAAACAAACATCAGAAGGATGGGGTGAGATCTTTGACTTTAAAATTCGTGCCCTCCCTTGATCACTCATCAAGTGGGCCTCGGTCTGTCTTTCTAGTTTCTATTGCTCCACTTTGGCATTCAAATTGGATACGAGAGTCCCTCACCAGTATCCCAAAGACCTCACTTAGGTGTGGCATCTTCTCCGATGACCGAAGGGTCATTCTGAGGAGCAATGTTTCAAACGGTGCTCGCCCAAAAGAGGAATCCCCCACAGGGAAGGGAACAATAGCTTCACAAACAAGTCTCCATCTCAGAATATTTCAGAAGAAAGCATTGGTTGATGGGTGGTGGCTGATCTCTGAAACTTGCATTTAGCCTCTTCCTGTGTGGTCCATTAGCCTAATAATCTAAAGGGTGCGGTTGATTTATTTAATTTTTTCAATGGATGAATTTTTGCATTTGTCAAAAGAAATCAGTATGGAGATCCAGGATGTTTCATTTGTAATCCCCTTTGCAGTGTAAAGAGAGGGGGGGGGCCTTCCTGCCTCACATCCTGATTAAAAGGATGTAGGAGCTCCTTAACAGCTTAAACCTGAATGATTAGTTGATTTTCCATTAGTTTGTATTGACTCTGGTCTAGTGTGTTAAGGGTTTAGCTCTTTCCACACTCATACCTGTGCAACAATGGAAAACCGACACTGACGTAACATTGCACTGCTTGACATGACTTGAACTTACTTCAGCTGAGCACTCCACGCATCAGAAATGATGAACATGTTAACATCAACAACTATATCTAGTTCATTTGTAGAATCCATAATTATTATGTATATTTATTATGAAGTCTGATGGTTTCCATCGCTCGACTACTTAGAAAAATCGTGTTTTCTTTGCCAATGTGATTAAGGCATTACATGCTTCGTTGCAAGGGCGCGGTAGAGTGTCAATCAAGATCTACAGTGTGTGACTCCATTATTGAAAAGATAGTAGGGGCAAGTCAAATAGAAACGGAAGGCTTTTGCCTCGTCATGTCTTTGATGACCCTGCCAAATACTAATTGCATCCTCTGCAAGAAATGAAGACAAACGACTTCAGTGATGTTGTAATCTTGTATCTTGCTTTAAGCGGCACTTAATGTCAGCATTAAGACAATAATGGTTTATTAACTTGCTGATTTGATTTGCACTGTTGGAACGCATTGGAAAATAAGAAACTTGCCTTCCAAAAAAGACTTTCTCACAAGCATAAAACACATTCAGACATGTTTCTTGTTAACTGATACCTGTATTGCCTCCAGGTTTCTTCTCGTCTAGACCCCCCTGTCACATTTTTGAATGGGCCTGGTATTGACATGTTGCAGAGTGCACAGCTTGAGTTCTCTTACAGCGTGCCTATTGTGGTAAGCTTCCCTGGGCTTCCGAACAAGAGTTTCTCCTACAGAAAATGTTAGAAAGGCTGAAAATGAGCCAATATCCATAGTGGATGGGTGGCCAAATAAGATAATGAGGCAAATCCCATGACTGACAAACATACACAAAGAAAAAGGAAAGGGCATGAGATTAAATCAGTTCTCATCCAGCGTCTCTGGCTCATGTGTGGAGCAAACTTGAATGGATGTCTCCTTCCTTGTAGAAACCCCAAGTCTTTGGACAAAAGGTTCTTTATTCAGGATTTTGTCTTCTTTGACACAGGCTTATCTGTCTTCCTTGACCTTAGCTTGCCATGTAGACATGACTTTACAGCTCTGTGTAAACAATGAGGAGAAAGGCATCCCTGTGTGCTACAAGTTGTTAAGGCTCTTTAGGTATAAGAATCTATTTAGCTTTTCTTGGAGTTAGGGTTATATTGGATTATTGCATTTAATCATCCGCACAAATATCAGTAGAGAATACATAAAAATGAATGGCTTGCGATGGACGATGGTATCAAGAGAAGTCTGCAGCCATGCTAGCGCCTCAATGAGGCTGCACTTTGAGTTAAACGCTAACGTCAACATGCTATAATGCTCCATAAGACAATGCTAAAATGCTGTGTTTATCTAAGTTCATCTTATTTTAGTGCGTTAGCATGCTGACGTTTGTTAATTAGCACTAAACACAAAGCACAGCTGAGGCTGATGGAACGGTCATTCATTTTGTAGGTATTCGGTCGTAAACTAAAGCATTTGATGAATTAAATTTTAACCTGATGATGGCACTGAATGAAAAAAAAAAAAAAAGGATTCCCAAAGTTATTAAAATTCATCTTGAGGGGAACATGAATATTTTCACTAAATTTCACGGGAATCTTTGCAATATTTGTGGAGAAATTTCACACAAAAAGGTCAACCTCATGGTGGCACGAGATTATTAGAGAATGACCAAAGTCTTAGATTGACCTTCTAGGAACCATGAATGTCTGTCAATGTACAGTATAAGTAGTACCTGAAGACATATAAGGGGATCACCAAAGTAATTTGGATTAATCTTCTCTGCACCAAATTGTGTTGCAATTCAACCAATAGTGGTTGAGATAATTCAGTCTGGTCAAAAGTGTTTGAAGAACCAACTGACATTGCCTTTTAGAGCCATTCTACTTCTACTAAATGCTCAAATCCTTGGTATTTGTTATATGGCTTTTTTTTTATATGCCTAAAGGTTTGCCTCCAAAACTACAAGCACTGCAATCTCCTCATAGACCAGTGAAGTATAGTTCTGGCATGCAACTAACAGACGTCCCTCCTCATGACATAGCTGTTTGAATTACGACAATAATAATGAGGATGGCGGCTGCTGGCAGTGTACTTTGGCGGGGGTGAGTTAGAAAAAGAAAAAGAAGATGTCAGCCCTTCCCTCATCATGCTTCCAGGATTTTACAAGCCAACAACACTTCTCAGGGATTTCATCAGCATCGTAAAAAGTATTTCATCCAAGCCATTTATAGACGAGTTGACAGCATTGTTCATGGTATTGTCGCGGTGGCAGGGGCTCGGCTGCAGAGTCGATCTGTGATTTGTTTAACTCCCGGAGCACTAAAACATAATGTGCTCTCAACACAACACGCCTTCTGTAGTACCTTTTCTAATTGCCTGGTAAGTTTCTACAACACCAATGCTTCGTTGAGCTCAGAATTAATTTCCTGGTGGGACTTTGAGCGGAACATCTTCATTACCACATGCTTTCATAATTGAAGCCAGAGGCCTGTAAAAGAGAAGGAATTCTGCTTGCTTCACTTGCAATGTTTCCCTCTACGTAAAAAAGGGCGGAACTGACCCTCTTATTGCAAGATTGCCCACTAAACCATTAGTGGAGGCCATATAATGTTCCCATGCACTGCATCATATTACAGACCCATGACATTTAAAGCATCACTGATAAACGATCAATGTCTGCTACTCTCCTTTCATTTTCATAACAAACCACTTGAGCTGTGTAGCTAGGTGGAGAATGGCTTCCCTGGTAGAAATACCCTGGAGTGCACAGTTGGACCAGTGCCAGGCAGTAAGGATTAGCCCTGTGGACCTGCAGTATATCCACTATATCAACAACATCTTTCTGAGCTGATTAGAAGGCAGTCTGGGATTATTTAATATGAATGCACTTGTTTAGTTTTTATCCCAGCATTAGTTCAATAATCAGTCACCCATTCAATTTCCAAGAGATTAAAAACACTCGAATTCTAATTGAGTTTTTGGGTCAAAGGACATTCAAACAACCCACAAAACAAAATGCTGGCTTTGTAAGTCAGCATTTTATACACTTTTTTTTATGTGCTGCTTATGTCTTATGCTTCCAAGAAATAAAGTCATCTGATGGATCATTCTGGGCTGTAAATGTTTGGCGCATGTTGGTCATTTAAAAAACTTCCGAAATGAGATCCAGAATTTGTAGCTGGGAACATCATTACATCTGTTGAGCTGTTTGTAACTGATAAAAAAACACAAAAAAAAAACACCACAAGGTCTATTTAGGAGCTGTTCTGGAGCTTTTGATCCTTTCACACACTCTTCCTCATTATATGGTGTTCGCCGCGTTGTCATGGAGTGTTTACATTTCATTTTTCCTCTAAACTTTAAGGGCCGCTCGTCCACACCTTCAGAGTGGAGATGGATAGTTCATTTGTCTGTTATTCAACTGGTAACTGGCCAATTTGTCCCTTTGGTTGGACATTGGATAACTATAATGTTGGAAAGGTTTTGTACAAAGATCGTCTACTCTCTGGAGCGGTCATAAGGGTTTCTAGTGTGTTTCATAGACAGTGGTTCTTAGCCAGGGTCCTTGTGTTCAGCAGTGTAGCTGACAGCGAGAAAAGGTTCCAGCCTGCCAAGTCTGATGACTTTGTTGACTGACGCAAAGCAGCCAGGCCATAGGTTGTGCAAAAGCCCCTCTGTGTCTCCGTAGTGAGGGGGCGGCCTTGAAACAACCCGCCTTCCTCAGTCATAATCGAGCTACTGCATTGTCTCGGAGCTTTGTTGACCGTGTTTTTTTTCTGGTGCAGGATGAGGCCCCACGCGTTAACAATGGATGCAATCTGAGCCGTGGGCTTGTTGGAGAGGTGTTTGATGACAAACTAGCACCATTGTCTGCCAGTCGCTGCTGCTCACACTATTTCAGTGGCGATAGAATTGTTTTGAAATTACTCTGAAGATTACAACGGAGCACTCCGGGGCCCCTGAGTACTTGGCAGCGGCACCCCTCGCTGCATTTCAAACATTTCAGTTTGATGTGTCAACAGGAAGACATAGCTAAATTCTTACGAGCTTTCCTACCTTATTAAATTGGTCACGCTTTTGGCGAGTACAACGCAGCATGTAACAAAATACCCTTTCAGAGTGTTGAAAATTACGAGAGCTCCTCTGCTGTCCGAACTGATTCCCCCGAGCTCCGCTTGTCCCTGACTCCTGCCCTCTGCCAGGGTGGATGAGGAAGAAACTACTCATTGGTGGATTTAAAGGCCTGCTGATGTGTAAACCAGAGGTCGAAATAGTGAGTAAGGTCTGAGCAACAGAGGGCAGTTTACTAATCCAAACCCCACGGCTTTTGCAGAATATTCCTTTTATGGGGTCTTTCTCTGTGAAGAGTGACTAAGGCAGTAACAGAGCTGTTGGCAGGCAACACTGCGAAACAGCGGTTAGACCTTACACACAAATGAGCCTGTCAGCAATCGGCTAAAAATAAGAAACACTTCAGCAGAAAGGCGGCCTCAAGGAGCGTCTATCTCCTTTTGTTTAGATGGAGCGAGGCGTCCAGTGAGTAAGAGTTATCTGTCCTCTCTTGATGTGCACCAATATGGGCCTGCTGCTCTGCACTTGGGAACGCTTAAACCAACAGGGGGATTCCCGAATCACAGCTGCTTTCTGCTGCTGGAATGATGTGTGAAATGTGTGGGTTTCTTCGCTTGAGGTTGTTGGTTTTCTTTCAGTCTTCGTCTGCTCTTCTTTTCCAGGCATGGCTTAGTGATGGTCGGTGGAGGGGAGGGAGGGAGGGAGGGGGGACAGTGAAGTTAGCAGCAGTGTGCTCGCCGCCCACTCCCTCTCCAGTCTTCCTCCCGTGCTTCCTGTGGGATTGAAGAGGAGTATGGCTTTAACAGGGAAGGAGAAAGAGAGAAAAAAGAGGGGGAGTGGGGGAAGGGGGGTTGTCTTGGCTGGAACGAGCTTCAATAGGGAGAATGTCTGGACGTTAAAGAGGAAGTGGGTTTAATGTTGGAACATTTGGAGAATGGTGGGTGCATTATTGGAATTTAAATGGGGCTGGGGCTAGCGGAGGTTGTGTGAGCTTTGGGTAACAGGAGTTGGATTGTTTGGTTGGACTAATGGACTTTCCAACAGGGCATGTGGGAGCATTTCCTGACTAATGATATGTATTGTTTGATTATTTGGGCTATCATGTTGGGCCCCTCATATACCGGTCACAGCTGGGGAGTAATAGGAGTGCAGCTGTGTTTGAGTAACTCCAATAAATCAGCTTTGTGCCCAGTAATTTATTCTTGTAACATTTATGGGTTATTTATCTCTTCGGTTATGGATATCACTATTGGGTAATGAATGCATCATTGACTATTGAGACAAATGTGTAGTGTTGATTATTCACAGCAGTAGCTCAAATGATAACCAGCATGAATGCGATGAAAGCTCTTCTTGTAAGTCAATAACCACATATTAATACCCACATATTAAAGCTGTGGTGGTATGAAGCCATGCAAACAGTTTTGCTTTTATTTGCCCAGGCTTTGAGATGTTTGTCTCCACCCCAATACAATAGAGATGAATGGAATCTAGTGACCACATCTTTGACAGAAAAAACAGCATTGACATCTTATCATAACATCACACATCGTGTAGACATATAACAACATTAGCGATGATTCGATTTTGTGTTTTGGGCCACCTGGCATTTGTTACAGTAATATCTCTCTTGTTTTCCTTTAACTCCTGATGGAAATATCTGACTCTTAAGCCGCTAAATGCTACACTATGTTCGCCCTCTAGCTGCTAACGTTTTCTGTCTACGCTGTTTTGCAGGTGTTGTGTAGTATAGGTTCATCACAGCTTCTTTGCTGAAAACAGCTGGAAGCAATACAGATGAGAAGTGAGAGTGAAACAAAACCGAAACGTTGCGTGCTGAAAAAACCAAGCAGTGAGCTGGGTTAAGCTTTAAATCGTATTATAACTGAGGGGAACTGCAGAGATGGGGGGAGGGGGGGTGTGTATCTATAGTATGTTGGTGTGTCACCATAAAAGACCTCTTTAATATCACAAATAATCATCTGACACATTGTTCATATACAAATATGGATTTCAACAGCTTTAAATAAAGGAAAAATGTCCCTGTTACTGTGGATAATCCACGGACTTCGATGTGACAGTTTTCATTGGAACTACTGTTTATGAAAAATGTGTTTCTTTGAAAACTGTTGCGAGGTCTGTTGAGTAACAGGGACATTGCATCCAAACACATTTTTCAATTGAATTTCATAAAGTCTATCTATTGCTGTAAGCAGTCCTACAAAATTGCATTGACATCTCTTTTATTGGGTTGCAATTCATTTATTTGGGGTGAACTTTGGACCTTTAACTCCATGTAGACGTGTAAAATCTATATACTGTATATTTATAAACCTAAGAATCCAATTGGCTGCAATCTGGCGTCTAAATTAAACATTAAATTGGACTAATTCGTATGCCTTAAGCTCTAATAAATGCTGATCACGATATGCAGGAGAGTGAGTATACATACTGTATTCCTGTGTTTGTGCAGAACCTAAATCCACGGTTTCCTCACGCTGAGGCGGAGCGTAAACACAGTGATGGGCCCAGCCACAGATATCTGGAATGTCTCACTGACTGGTAGAGAGTGCTCTTCAGGAGCGGAGAGTAAACATTCGCCCTTTTGGTCTTTATTTGGTCACTTTGCTCTGCTTTTAACAGACTAAACTTCACTGACTTGAGCTCAAACTCAGTCGGGGCCGGTCAGCGTATAGTCACAGGGGTTAAACTATTTGGAGGACATGTGACGTAATCGTTGGGATGCTTCATCTGCTTGTGTTCTAAAGCTGGGCCGCTCCAGTGTTCTGTCCCCTTTGTGAGCCGCCAGGGAAAAAGGTCAGCCACGTTCATACATCAAGTGTGAGGCTCTAACACCCCCTTTCCACATTTCGACCCACAGTCGGCCGCTAGGTCCCACATCTACATCTAGTTTAGCTAAACCACAAACCACTCCTGACTCTCTTTTCTCCCTCAGTTTCTTTTTTTCCCCCCTCTCTCACTTCCTTTCCATCAGTTCTCTTTCTCCCGTAGTACATGAAGTTAGATTTAGACGACAATCAGCTACCATCTGGTTCAGCATCGCGGGGTAGCCGTCTGGATCTGACCCTGTGCAAAGATCAACTTCCTGTGATGTCAAAGGGGCTTGTGTTGCTGCATTCACAGGGGATAGGGAGGGAAAGTGGGGGGGTATCCTCTCGTCCTTACTGGCCCCTTTTTGTCTTATTCTGAGGCCCCGAGATGTTTTCTCTAAGGGATTGATGCATCTCCCACGCAAAGGAAGATTGTGTTTCCGCCTGTACAGAGAGCAGGATATCAGCTTTTTTTATGTAAAACTTCAAAGTATGTTTATAAAAATACAGTGCACACTCTTAAAGAATGCAAATATGACTACTTGTGCTGCTGGTTTTCCCATTCTATGACATTTGATCCCTCATCTCCTCTTGAATCTCAGCCAGAAAATGTAGTGGAGGAAGTATGAGCTGAATGCAAAGAAAGACAGAAGTGTTTTCTTTTTTACCTTTCATTCACTGATAGGGGCCTTTAGAGAGATTTATGAAAATATGAGTCGACGCAACCCCAAGTGGACCTCGACTTTAAACGGAGGTCAATAAAAGCAGAGCATGTGTTTTTTTTTCTTCCACATCTTATCGACATCCTCTTACGATACGTGTAGAGACATATGAGGGGGTTAACCATAACTTATCTCTAAATAAGGGAATCAATCATGGCATGGATTTGTTATCAGCGGAGGGACACTGCAGATTGAGTTACATAAGATACTTTGCCGTAATGCTGTTGACTTGGAGAGGGAAATAAACATGTCATGTCAGTTAGCATTGTTACGTCCCTTTAATTATGTATAAGTTTTCAGATAATTTCATTATCAGACTCTGGACACAGCGTAATTAAATTGCAGGTAGTGAATGAGAGGAAGAGAGCGCGGCAGGGCCATTTCTGTTGTCTGTAGAAAAAGCATGATGATTTAAATGTATCGTAGATGGCTCAGTGTACCAAAGGAAACCATTGGATGGGTTAGAGAAGGGTTTTTACTGCAGAAAGTTTAGTTTTTCGTTTGTGAAGATTTAGCATTTCCTCTCATGGCCATCAAAATACAAAGTTTGGTCCAAACATAAATGAGACCTCAGAATGTGAATTTACGCCAGACTCTTTTTCCTTTGGTTGGTTTTGGTACTTAACATTTCCCATTTGATCTTACCATGTTTGGTTAACGTGTCTCAAATATTTACTGTGACTTTTGTCTGCGTGACTTTGGTTTTAGACCCTGCTTCACTCGTTCCTCCTCGTCTCTGTCAAATACGTTTTTCAGCTTCAAAGTTGAGAGAAAAGGTTTACTCTTGAAGTTTGGTGCGAACGCTGCTGACATAATAAAGGAAATGGACACAATAACACAAACACCTGCATCACATGTGCAATCCAGTGGGCCCTCAGTAAATGCTGCCTTTGGGAAGCTGTTAAAGGGAAAAGTTGGACATTCTCATGTCTGTCGGTTAGAGCTACAACCAGCAGCCAGTTAGCTTAGCATAAAGACTGGATACAGAGGGAAACAGCTAGCCCGGCTCACTGATTTACACTTTACGTCTGGTATGTTTAATACTGCACAAAAAAACGTTGACCATTTTACGGGGGTTTTAAACGACACAGAGGCAGGCTAGCTGTTTCCCCTTACTTCCTGTCTTTATGCTAAGCTAACCGGCCGCTTGCAGTAGCTTCACAATTCACATACAGACATGAAAGTGGCATCAATCTTCTCAACTACAGCTCCTCCAGAAAGTAAATAAGTATTTATCCCGAGATGTTGAACTATTTCTTTAAGTTCAAATTTTGTCACGAGAGATTCAGTATAACCTCACAGTATATTGTAGCTAAGGTTACCCTGTGATTTCTTTGCTTTACATGCAAACGAACAAACCTTCAAGCATTATATGAAATGATTTGAGTGATTATTCCTCAATGTCCAGCTCTTGGAGAGGAACACAGGTGGTTGAAACACAGATTTGACCTGGATTCTCTGCAACAGTATAGCATGTGCATTCTCAATTTCACGTCTGGTTTGAGGAGTGTGTGCTGAGGGTGGACCTGAACAATGAGCTAATTATCTCGCATAAATAGCTTAGCCACTCTTTTTCTGTAGTCTAGCAGATCCAATAGCCTCAAGAAACAAATATCTACCCACACACCCTTGACTTCCAACGCTAGTCCCCGAGTAAACATCTAACGAGTGATATGCGACCGCACATTTCAACAAGCTTAGATGACTAATGATCGGGTTTATGGAGTCTTTTGTCTAGCTCTGACTGGGTGCTGATCGGCGCAGGCCAGGGAATAGTATGTACTCCTCGCGGTGTTGCACACACATGCCTGTACACACACACCCACACATGCATACAGTACTAAAGCAGAGATATACCAGACCTGCCACTCCTGGTCATTTTGTGACGACAATACAGCTGGAGGAAGTGAAGCAACCTCTAATTAGTCTTTGTCACAGTATCAGTTACGTCACTGCAGGCCCCACCCTTGCATAGAAGCAGATTGCAGACAGTGAGCTGTGTTTTTAATGAATTTCATGAGTCAAGATTGAATCAGATGTTAAGGAAAAACAGGGTCCCTTAATATCCAATCTGCATATGATTTTACACACAAGCTGTAGTCTGTCTCTGTGCAGACAGGTGTTTGCAAGTTGTGCAACCTTTCATGACACATCTAACTCAGATATAGAGGAGTCGATTTACACAAGGCTGTGTTGTTCGAAGGAAACGAGTCTCGGTAAAACTATGAGGCCATCTTTTAGTTATAACTATGTAGCCACAGCCTGACCTGGGTTCTTTCTCATGAGTTGCAGCCTGATGAGGAAGTCAGTTTATGGTCGTGTAATATCAGGTCATATACCACCTGCAACCGAGTTATGATATCGAGAAGTGGACAGAGGAGAATGTTTACTGTGGCTGTTCTGCTGCTTGCTTGAGCAATCAACTTTTTTTTCGTCTCTTCCTTGTGTGAACCTCTGGTGGAGGAAGTTTGTTGAACCTTAAGTCGCCTTTACTGTTCATTATAAATATTACCTGAACAAAACAGTCAGACAGGAAGCATGCTGGGAGATGTACTATATATGCCAATCCAACACGCTCTTTATTAACCATTATCAGCATCTCTATCAGCAAACTGTCAGTCAGAATGTCCAAATCAGGTTGATTAATATTCACAGCTGCAACCAACCTTTTTGTTTATTACAGTTTGGTGTCCCTGTCTGCGTAATAATTAGGGGGCTAATTACATCTCATATGGCTTCCCTAATTAAAACGGTCAGCTTGCCTTTGCTAGTCTGCCTCTGTTGCCACGGCGTTAGGCTGCTGGACTGAAAGGTTCATGTCTGGGAGATCCCTCAGGGACAAACTAATGAGGGGGGGGGGAGAAGAAGGCGGGCGGGAGACAGATGTTTGTGCCTAATCCTCGCTCATTCGATGCACCATCGCTGTTGATTTGTGTGAATTCAAATCAACAAAGTGAGCAAAATGCACAGCGGAAGCGGAAAAGTACAAAATATTGGCTTCAGATACTAGTTTGACTGAGCTGAAAGATGATGTTATGCCTCTGTCTTCAATTTGGCAAATCAGAAATGCGGCAGGGCATTTAACTTTAACTGTAGTGTGTACGGTGTCGTGAGGTGTGTTTCAGAATTCCGAGCGCATGTTTTACCTTTCGTTGCAGTCAAGAGCAGACACGTTGTGGAATGTGACCCAAGAGACATTACAGCAGCGCCATCATTTCTAATAAACAGGAGAATCTTTTGGTTTTCTCTACCTATTGCTCAAGTTAAGTCATAAATAAAGACTATGTTATCAGTGCTTATTATTATTTTGTGTGTGTGTGTATTGGAGGGGTGGCACAGTGTTAAAAACAGCTGACTCTTTCTTCAGTGCCAGTCAGAACCTGTCTGACCGGCTCGAGGGACTCTTGAACAGAAGAAGGCGACCTGCTTTCTAAAGACGCACATTCGCCATTACAGAGAAAGCCTCTTGTGTCTCCTGCACTTATCAGTAATACTGCCTTCCTTATCCAAATACTTTATTGCATAAAGGGCAGGTAGGGTGCATTATCAGCACACAATCGTAAACCTGTGAATCTTTCTATCGTGCCTTTGTTGATATTGGCACTGAAAAGTCGAGAAGGTGCGTGATCAGCGGTTGATGTAAACCCCTAAGTTGTTTTTTAGTCAAGAACTCGCCACAGCATCAGATGTACCTAAACTCGGCTGAAGTTATTGAGACCGATTATCCATTGTGAGAATCGGAGAGCTTAAGTTTCCCCATGAAACATACTCACAAATGTCATGGAATCTGTGACACACCAAATTCCTTTCTTCTGAAATGACACAATGGGCCTGGAGATGCTGGTCGCAGTGGTTGTTTTAACTAGCCCGCATAGCAGTGGAAAGATTCAGGCCTTTGCCAGTATAAATACAGCCAGCTCCCTTTGACTCATGAGCCAGAACTCACTTGGTCGCTGAGATTTGATTCCTATTGTAGATGCAACACAAGAACGGCTATTTTCACTTGAAAGTCGGCCAAGTTATGACTGTGCGGAGCAAATTTACAAACAGAGACACACACAGACAGTCATAAATTGAGCCAGGCGGTTACAGCACTGTTACAGTTTCTGACACAAATACACTTTCTTTTTTTTTTCTTTTTTTCTATTTTTATTTTTTTTCTTTTTTTTGGTCTTTTCCTGCAGAATGCCAAGGCATCACCAACCGTTTAAACCTCCTGGGTTCTACAGATGACCACTACCTGAACATGGTGAAGACCTACATCAACTGCACTGTGGTCCTGGAGAACCTGGAGGTCACCCACATGGAGGACCACCGTGACCTGTCCTTCCTCTCGGTAAGGACTGTACTCGTTATAGCGGTGGAGGCTTAAACGTAATGCAAAAAACTTCCATCTTGATATTGGTCATTTCTTATCTCAATAACGATATATAGCACAATACAACATGTTTTCTCGTAATTCAGTAAATACTTGACAAATGAAAAGTACTGAGTATTTTCTCATTTAACTAAGAGCAGTGCAAAATGAACATAACAGTTTGTTAATCGCAGAGAACTGAGTGGTCGTGTAAATTATGACGAAAAGACAAAACTACAATCTTGAAACGATATTCATATCCTCAAAATATTTCACGTGAGAACTTCTGAGAAATTTGAGTTAGTGTGTGCTTATTATTATCAATTTAGATGACACAATAAATGATTTAATCTAGGTACGATTCCACTGAAAGACGATAAATTGTCATATTGAATTTTTCTCCTCGCCCTGGCTAAACGTGCACATTACAGATGGGAGAAGTTTTCCATCATCTCTTTGGTGGTCTGAATCCAGTTTGCTAGACAATCTATCCTGGATCTTCGCTGGCTCTTCTTATCCCTTCAGTACAGATCATTTAAATCAGTGGAGAAGTGAGTCCACAGTGACGGATGATTCAATGTGTTTATGACGCTCCGGTTGGAGCTTTGCTCGAACACCAGCTGTAACGACAAGGTTGTGAACACTGGGCAGATGTGACGAGGGACCACACACACGCTCACTCACTCGCATGCAAGACACAAACACAGAAAAAACATACAGTCAGCAGATATCGTGCAATAGTTCCAGGTCTACTGAGGAGACGGTATGACCTCCTCAGTTTTAAAATCCTATTTTTCTGTCCCCCCTCATTTTTTCATTCTCGGGCTGCATTCTCGGGCTGCACACATTCTTATATACGTTTGATATAAATGTATATAACTGCAGGAAATCCCATTCCTGCAGATTCAGTTCTTATCTTATTTGACTTCATTTTTCGCTTGGAGAACCCCTGGCTTTGCACGTTAGCTACTTCAATTCACAGCAAGGCTTTCTCTTTTTCTTTTCTTCCTCAGTCTATTGAAGAAGTGGGCGGCTATGTGCTGATCGCCCTCAACACAGCATCCAGGATTCCTCTGCAGAACCTGCGCATCATTCGAGGTCATTCGCTCTATGAGGGAATGTTTGGCCTCGCTATGCTGACCAATTATGAGAAAGCTACAAATCAGGTCACCAGTGAGCTTCTTCTGACCAGCCTGACAGGTCAGTCCACTTCTACATGTCTTCGGTTCCCTGTGATATGTTGCTATAAAGCTGTAAAAACAGTGATGTGTTGTAATTAATTCATTCATTGTGTATTTTTATCGGATTCACGCTTTTCTTTGCAGAAATTCTTAAAGGAGGTGTTAAGTTTGGGAACGACCAGCCGTGCAATGTGGAAACGATACAGTGGTATGATATTGTCAATGCTGACAGCAAACCCACAATGGTGCTCCCATTGGCCATCAGCCATCCACGTTGTAAGTGAAACATTTCACAGCAGATGGTCGCACAGGAATTCATCATGTGATGTTGAAGAATTTAAAGGGTGCGAAGTAAACATTTCACCCTGTTTTTTTTTTTTCTTGTGGTCTGATTTTACAGGTAAAAAATGCGACCCAAGCTGCTTCAATGGTTCGTGCTGGGCACCTGGTCCTCAAAACTGTCAGAACTGTGAGTTCTTATTCAGTTATTTAATTCTATCTTGGGAAAAAAAACAACGGTAATATTTTAAAATCGGTATATTTTTGTTAGTGTACAGTATATCCATCCATGCTCCGTTGTTTTTGCTATAATTTGAACAGACTTAATATGGCTCCAAAATTAAAAATGAATAGAAAACAGAATACTTGCTACAGGCCATTATACCGACTTTGTCCCGTTCTTTTTTTGCAGTAACAAAGCTGAACTGTGCACAGCAGTGCTCGAAGAGATGCAAAGGGCCTTCACCCAGCGACTGCTGTAATGAGCATTGTGCTGCAGGCTGCACAGGACCGCGGCCCACCGACTGTCTGGTGAGAGAAAGACACCTTCACATAGCTGACAAGAGTAATGATACGATAAAGGAGCTGGGGAAGAGACGAGCTTGAACGACAAAACACTCTGAATGTTTCATACTTCTGCATGCATCCATTAAATCTGGATGAGAAGCCTCCAAGAAAACAAATCTGTCACTCAGCAGCATCTGTTTTTATAATCGGAAGTATTGTCATTGGTTTCAGTACCAATGACACTTATAACTGCTGATACAATCTTTCATTTGGCAGTGCCTCGAGTAGCGGCGTCTGCTCTCCCTCTCTGTGCAGCTCTGGGGATTAAGCCTTGACTGTAGAGGAATGCAGTGTTATCATAAGATCGGTGCTCTGTTATGGTCCCAGTGTACTGGATGACTGTTGTTTGTGCTGCAGGCCTGTCGGGACTTCCAGGACGAAGGGGTGTGTAAGGACTCCTGCCCGGGCCTCATGCGCTACGACCCCAACCTGCACCAGCTGGTACCCAACCCACTTGGAAAGTACAACTACGGGGCCACCTGTGTCAAGAGCTGCCCACGTAAGGACGGATAAACTTATTGGGGGTGCCGTTTAGTTGTACGTAGGAGACGGGGGTGATTTATGGCATGCGCTGTAGCTGACAGTCAATATGAATAAGAGTAAAACGAGGCTTCATTGGCCAAAATGAAACACATCATGCATGATTATGAGCTTTTTCACATTGTGGTATGTTGAACAAGTGCCCAGGTTGTCCTTCAGGGCTGTTACACATTCAGTGGTTACTGTTTGTCTAAGTTTAATTATAAACTGCAGAAACACAGAAAGAAAATGATTGAGTTTCAGGGCGTGTTAATGCAACAACTGTTCCTCATCAGTTTAACTTAGACAGTCTGTCCCAGTATTACTCACCCTACATGCATACTGTAAGGCCTGCATCATTATGATGTACCTAAAGTCATACTATGGTATAACTCATACAGGTTATTAATGCTTAAAGGCACATTTAGATTGGTTTGAAGTAATGCATGTTGAAATCTTTCCAGATAACTATGTTGTAACTGATCATGGAGCGTGTGTGCGGACGTGCAGTGTTAACACATTCGAGGTGGACGAGGGAGGAATCAGGAAGTGCGCCAAGTGTGACGGACTGTGCCCAAAAGGTAGGGGGTTAAGCTATCAACCTGGGGACTTATTTCTGACTCATACACTGTGTTTGCAGTGGTGAGTACATTTACTCAAGTACTGTGCGTCATTACAATTCTACTTTTTAACTGTTTTTTGGAAATAGGATTATTCACTTAAAATGAATATAAAATGTTATACATTGTTATGAAATAATCCACGTAATAATATGTAAAATTGTTATAATGCTACTTTGATGTTAATACACCACTAGTAATGATCCAATTTCATAATACATAATACAGTAATATGCCACTTTAAGGGAAAACATTTCTGGCATAGTCAATACTTTTACTTTTGATACTTTACATTTTGCTGATAATAATTAGTACTTTTACTATGCTTTAAAAGGTGGTATTGCTTTTTTTACTGAGGTAAAGTGTCTGAATACTACAACTACTAAAGTACTGCAACACAGTTTGCCTTCAATAAAATACCTTGCTCAGTTTGGTTTAGCTTTATACCAAAATTAGAGTATGGTCAAGAGTTTTAAAACACTTTCTCTACTGATTTGTTTCCAGTGTGTAATGGACTTGGGGCTGGAAACCTGACTAACATCTTGTCTATCAATGCCACCAACATTGACTCATTTAGAAACTGCACGAAAATCAATGGTAACATTGCTATCATCCACCCATCGATTTATGGGTGAGTCAAGGACATCAACAGCCTTACAGCCTTCATGCCTCTTTGTGTAAATCAACTATTTACTGCAATAGATCACCGGGCACCTTTATTAATGGCAGACAACATGTGCATTCTTGTTATTTGTAGAGATGCGTATACCAATACACCAAAGATGGACCCTTCCCAGCTTGATGTGTTTAAGACAGTGAAGGAAATTACTGGTAAGAGTGCATAAGACATGAGTAATGCATGACACATTAAATCCACATTAATCAGTTTCACAACTAACAACTAATTTGTTGCTTCAGGATACTTGTTGATTCAAACGTGGCCAGAGAACATGAACTCACTCAGTCCTTTTGAGAATCTGGCGATCGTTCGAGGACGAACAAAACGGTATGTTCCTTGTAAAGACCTCCGTAGATTCACAACCACTCGATCACTAGCAATGAATTTGTTTTTCCCAAGGCTGTCATAAAATCTTTCCTTTTTCTCTTCTTCTCTTCCTGTTCCACCATTTTGTCTCTGGTAGGGGTAGCCGCAGTGTTATTATGGCTCAGCTCGGTATCAACTACCTGGGCCTTCGCTCCCTGAAAGAAATCAGCGATGGAGACGTTGTCATCCTTAAGAACCGAAACCTCTGCTACACAGACAAAAGCCACTGGAAGGGGCTTTTCAAATCAGAAAGCCAAACTGCTACCATAGAGGAAAATGCTGACGCTGCCACATGTGGTAAATTACAATTGGTTTCCCACGGAGAATTCAGCCAGACCACTTTTTTTTCTTGTTTTGTTTTTGTAACTTCTGATTACGCAATGCACAAGCTACATTTAATAATTGTTTTTATTATAATTTAAAAAGTCTAATCTAAAAATTGGATAATTATGCGGGAAAGATCCCTTCTTGAGATAATATGTTTGTTTTCAGCCCTGAGGAACAACACTTGTGACAGGAAGTGTTCCACAGACAGCTGCTGGGGCCCCGGCCCGGACATGTGTTTCGCCTGCCGTGACCATAGCCGTGATGGGAGCTGTGTTGACTCCTGCAACATCCTGGAGGGGTAAGGGAGGAATCTGTCTTGTTCTGCCTGTTTTAAGTTTTGAAATGCAGTCTTCCTTGTTTAAGACAAACATACAGTCTGAACATCAGACCTGTGTCCTCTACAGTTAACTCCTTTAAAAGTATATATTCATACCACAAGCTTTCCAGGCTAGACGTTAGACACTGGGGATTTGTTATTCAATCACTTGAAAGACCAAGAACGATTCCAAGGTATTTTGAAGTTAAACCTCCAGCAGATATAAGACAAACACTGTAGCTGAAATGGCACATTCACTCACATCTGTTTATCTTTGCAGATTTCTGTCAAACATTGAATCTCGACATGCTTACAATTTAACTCATGCCCTCAAAAAAGGGATCAAGAATTTTGCTTCACACGTACGTAACTGTTTGAAATGAGGCGAGCCAGCGGCGACAGTCTGTCAGCTTTGTTGTTGTTTTTGCAGAGAGCCTCGGGAGGTTGTCGTGAATAAAACCTGCATGGAGTGTCACCCCGAGTGTCAACGCATGAATGGGACCACAACCTGCAATGAACCTGTATGTGTGTCACACCAAACTATATGTTGCAATTCAAAATGAGGGGGGGAAATACTGTGAAAATGTTTTGTGGACATTATTCATGAATCTAAAATGTCACCAATATATTTCATGTTCTTGTAGACCACAAATTACAACAATTACGCAGCATGAAATCTGTTGCTGAAGTTTCGGCGCTACCCATTTCTCCATCAACAGAAGCCTTATTAGACCATAATGCAGTGTAGCCACAAGGCATGTTGTGTTTGGGAAGAGGGGTGTGGATGTTTGCTCTAGTTGGCCCACAGTCTACTTTTAAATGCTCATAATCTCGTCTTTGACTGAAAGCAACCACGCCACCTTTTTGGAGCTGGTTAAAGAGCTGTAACTAACTGGGAATGTACAGTAGGATGTTGTTATTGACAAGACAAGTAGACACTGTGAAAGAAAGTATTACATTGCAGAACTTGATTGCAATAAGTCTCTCAGTGAACATAGATTTACTGGCCAAAACTAAACCACCTGACACTTCTGGGTGGGTTTTTTATTGCCAAACATTTACATCTTCATGAGGAAGATGGATGCAGCTTGCTTAATTACTATGAGACAGAGTCATTCACATAATATTTACTACTACTACTCGAGAGAGAGAGAGTTGTAAATAGAGTTTTTTCTATTATTCTTTCAGGGTTCTGGAAACTGTACCAAGTGTGCCAACCTCCAAGACGGCCTGTTCTGTGTGCCTCGATGTCCCCAAGGCGTGCCAGGGGAGGACGACATGCTGGTGTGGAAATACGCAGATGAGATGAAAGTTTGCAAGCTGTGCCACAAAAACTGCACTCAAGGGTAAAATCGTTGTTCAGCTGACCTGAGAACTGGCACTGCCTTTCTCTGTGTTGCAAACATTTGTCTGTCGTAATGTTGATGCAGTTACTTAATCCAAGCGAGAAGGGTCAGCTGGGGCTCTGTTGGCACATACTGGAGGGAGAGGGAGAGGGAGAGGGAGAGGCTAACATGAGGAAATCTTTGCTGAGATTAATGATAAAATAGGAAAATATAGGAAGAATCTGGGAGTATAAGATTAAAAGAATATACAAGAGATTTTATTTTAATGATAAATAAAGTTAATTATATAACTGTTTACTATTGGTTTCATTTCAGTATTCAACGGATAGAGGTCTGCACAAAACAAATAACTGACAGAAATGAACTGAGTTAATGAGTTAAAGAGTTAATGTTCACATTGATGGACTATCAACCGCTGTGGTCACGGCTGGTTGGTATCCTGATGGTTACTGTGGTTCAGGGATACCAGATCGTCCTTTCATCGGTCCTTGGTGGATGGGCTTTTGTAGCTGTATCGTACAACTTTTATGAAATAAAATATGATGAAGTATGTCCACAACTCGTATGTTTCATTGTACTACATAGAACTGTCACAGCTCTGTCACTTCTATCCACCTTTCACTCACCTAATTAGTTCATTCAGGGCACCTGCCAGTCACACTCACCTCATCAGCTCATCACTCTCACCTGCTCACTCTGCCTCTTCACTATTTAAACCCCTGCCTCAGACACACTCACTGCCAGATCGTTCTTTGCATTCATGCTCAACTTTCCCTCACTCACCCTTGGACTGATTCCCTGTTGCCGACCCTGCCTGTCCCGGACTACCTCGCCTTGCCTCTGCCCTGGTAACTTACTCAGCCCTCCTGTCCTTGACCACGAGAAACCTGTCGGATTCTTCCAGAGAATCTTCTGCCTGTCGTGTGTTGCAAATAAAGAACTCAAATCATACCAGTCCTGGTGTTGTCGTACTGCTCCTGGGTCCTAACTACACCCGTTACAAGAACGAAACAGACCCCAGTAGCCCCCCAGTGATCGATGCATTCAAAATATTTACTCTTGTAGACTTTTGCAGAAAACTTGGATGCTTTTGCTGGAAGGAGTTATCTTCTCATTGTTTTTGCACTCGCGTGTTGAAATGAAATAGGAAACATAGAAGTGTGGCAACAGTTACAGATTTTCTGATGAACACTGATTGCAACGCCTTTGTTCCTGATTGCTTGTTTTAGCTTCATAGAGAAACTTGACTTGTGATTTATGCAGTGTGAAATCAAAAAATGATGGTACGGTTACATCATATTCTTTGCGTTGACTTCTTTACAGGTGCAGGGGACCTGGTCTCAAAGGCTGCCAGAGAGGTGAAGGGTGAGTAAATACAGTAACACTCATCACTGATGCTTAATTATACACTGGCATGCTGACTTTGCCTAAGTTGGACATTCTAATCTCATCTCTCCTTGTATATTGAATTCGTGAATGTGCTCTGTTTTCTATCTGCGTTCCTAAATTTGCTCCCACCTGTCTTTCAGCCGCTCTGGCCTTTCCATGATTTCGGCCGGTGTAGTCGGTGGGCTGCTGGCCGTTCTTATTGCAGGCCTGTCTGTGTTTGTGTTGCTCCGCCGACGCCACATCAAGAGGAAGAGAACCATGCGCAGACTTCTCCAAGAGAAAGAGGTAAGATGAGGGGACTGAGTCGGGAGACGTCCAGATGTTAGTCTGTTGATGATCATTTACAGAGATACAAGCCTGCTTTATGCAGAGACGGTACACTGCATCAATTTCATATTATGTTAACAGTATTTTACTTTTTTTTTGTATGATTTCTTTAGAATATTGCACCTACAGTGCATTTTTGAATGAATCACCAGAGCTCTTTGCACGACAGTATGTAAGATATTCACTTTTTCTTTTACAGTTGGTTGAACCTCTGACGCCAAGTGGAGAGGCACCAAACCAGGCTCTGCTGCGGATTCTGAAGGAACCCGAATTTAAGAAAATCAAAGTGCTGGGATCAGGAGCTTTTGGGACAGTTTACAAGGTAATAACATGCTTCAGGTTTGTGTCTCAAAATTCCGCTCCAGCGCTGAACTTTATTGAAGCTGGAGCTCAGGAGTACTCCACGTGCCAAGTTTACATAACCAGTGTTTTCATCTGTTGTCAATTTTTCAATTAAAAGACACATTTTTAACTTGCCAGATCATGCATGAGTGAAGAGTGACTCCACTCTCACTTTCAGTGCTGTGTGTATGTGTGTATCTATATAGTCGTATTAATCTCACTGTGGGGATACGTGTTTAACAGTATACTGTGGGGACTTTCGCTCATAAGGAGACAAAAGGCTGATTTCTACAAAGTTAGGCCTTTATTTTAGGGTTGCTTTTAGGCTAACGTTTTCTCCAGAGAGAGAATGTAAGTCAATGCCATTGTCTCACTTAGAACAAAAAACAGTGTGCATGTGTGCTTTTGAATTGATATCTTTGTGAGGACCAATTTAAGTGTCAGACCTTGAGAGTTAGGACATTTTTAGAAAGTAAGGACATTCTTTCAAAGGGCTATTTGAGGGTTAAGGCTTGGTTTTAGGACTATGGTTGAAAACACAAAAGTCATGGTTGGGGTTAGGTTAAGTCAGTGGTGTAAGAAGTATTGGCATCTATAGTTGGCATTACAAAAGTGCTCTATTACAAGTAACATGTTACATATATTTTGACTGGTCATAAGTTTTGTATGTAAACACAGCAATTGAATACATGAAGTGTAGTGAAAGGTATTAAGGTAGATATTATCTTCTGCAATGTAGTATGAAAGTAACCTAAATGGAAGTACAAGTGCCTCAAAATTGTACTTAGGCCCAGTACTTGGGTAAATGTACTTTAAATATTTTCCACCACTGGGTTTTGGGGGGGGCGGGGAAGCAAGGGTCCTCACAAATATAGTACAAAGTGTTGAAATACATACACTTCAGCATTTTGTAATTGTACTGTACATTGCATGTATGTACTTGCGCTCACTTGATGATTCCGGTGAAATTAAAGCATGTCAAATGACAAACTTGTGTCCGTACAGGGCCTGTGGGTTCCAGAGGGAGAGGATGTGAAGATCCCGGTGGCCATCAAGGTTTTGAGAGAGGCCACATCACCGAAAGCAAACAAAGACATCTTGGATGTAGGTTTAATGATTTATGTGGTACCTTTTTGAAGCTTAACTGTAATTCTGAGTCAGAACTAGGAAAAGCCATTCATTTAAAACGTTGTTCCCCAGACGACTTCAGCAAAGTGTGTGCTGCTGCTGGGAAATCACATATAAAAGCTCAAACCTCTATGGACATTATTACAATATTTCGACTGGATTAAAAGTCAACCTCAATGTGTTGCACAAATTGAATGAAAGCTTCCCATGTGTCAATTCAACTGTAATGCATCCTGTGATTTATAGCACATGCAACGTTATTTGAAACTAACGACTACTTAATTTCCTTGTAAAAGGGAATGGGTCATGTTTCTTCTTCACGGTGATGCTCTTACGGGGCTGTAGGAAATAGAGGGCTGTGTGTGGGTGTTGGTTTTTAATCCAAGGCTGATGTGTTCTGGACAGGAATGCAGTCCTGTAGCCGCACTGAGAAAGCAGCTTGCTCAAAATGCATTACGCAAACGGCTGAATGTGCATCTTAGATCCTGTGACTTTGTGGGCGCGTTGCTCAGTCACTGCACATCTGGAGCTTGTGGTGGACGTACACATCCTCTGAACGTCATGTCTTAAGGGCAGAGGCTTGTTTTTAAATGTGCGTTTTAAAGCCTCTTCCTCATCAGACTGTCAAAATTACAGAGCTCCTAACAATCAAGTGGTTCTTTACTGAACAATTATGATACTTTATTGGTCATGTCGAAAATATTTGGGGTACAATTAATGTACTCCCGACAGGAAATCTACTAAATAAAGCTCAGTTTGAAGTGCTGTTTGCACAGAGCTCCTTGGTGGTGGCCAGTGCAGATTATCCTCAAGTTTTTGTTTTTTTCTTTAATTCGTTTTTCTTTTATGACGACTGAGTTTCCACTCAGCTGATCCACATAAAACATGCTTGGCTGGACATGACTGCTGCTAAGAAACTTATCACCAAACACCAGATATTTCCACAAATGTCATGTTTCTTAAGCTATCAGTTTCCAGAATAAATGTAGACTTTCTTCCAATATTGCTTCAGTGGAAGACGGAATGGGCTGTAAGACGCTTTTCTCAAACAGACAATTTCATTTTTTGCACCTTCAATCCATCAATGTGAATGCCAATTGTCTCCTTTTGTCCATGCACTAGATACGGGGTGTCGTTTGTGTAATAGAAAACATTGAGTGTTAAAACTCTTTTTCGCATGTCTAACCCTAACCCTGCAGGAGGCTTATGTGATGGCCAGCGTTGAACACCCCCACGTGTGTCGTCTGCTTGGCATCTGCCTGACGTCCACTGTGCAGCTCGTCACCCAGCTGATGCCCTACGGCTGCCTGCTGGACTATGTCAAAGAGAACAAGGACAACATCGGCTCCCAGTACCTGCTCAACTGGTGTGTGCAGATAGCCAAGGTAAGAGAGAAACCTTGTGAAGACATTACATGTTATGGTCTATTCGACATAATGATAAATCCAAAAGTCACTGAGTATTTCTGCAGAGCAAGTCAAGTTCTTTTGATTTGCAACTGCTATAAAGCACAGTACATCCTGCCTTTAAGTGTTGAATGACATGACTTATTATATGATGATGACAAGTCTATTTTGAAAGCACTTTAACAACTTTGATCATGTCTGATCAAGCAGTGTTTCCAAGGACACTGTGCTTATGTAACAACTTCATCGTTTGTTTGACAAAAGGGTATGAACTACCTGGAGGAGCGCCACTTGGTGCACCGTGACTTGGCAGCGAGAAACGTCCTGGTGAAGACTCCTCAACATGTCAAGATCACCGACTTCGGTCTGGCCAAACTCCTCAACGCGGATGAGAAAGAGTACCATGCAGATGGCGGAAAGGTTGGTTGAAGATTAAAGTAGGAACTGTCACAAGTATTTTCAAATTATAAAAATAAGTTTAAATTAAAGTGTTTGTCTGCCCCTTTTTTGTCTTGTCATTATTTGTTGTTGCACTCAAATAGGCCTAAGAGCAACCATATTTATGCTTTTATAGCCTGTTACAAATGTGATCTTTGTTAGACGAATGACTTCCTGTAGATGAATGAGAGATGTTATTTTTGCATTTCTAGTTTTGCTCTAGATTGTATCTTATGTAAGTGAGTATTAATAGTTCTGTCAGAAAGAAGAGAAATAACAAATCAGATAAGTTCCTTCTCTTATCAGTGTTTTCTTTGAGAAACTGAAAGCACTGTTTTCCCTCACAGGAAAATGTGTAGCGCTTGTATTTACTTGTAATTACAGTGTGACCTATACACTTATTTCCGTAGCACCCGATGATGTAATACTTTTCCCATAATATGATAATTACCCCAAATGTGCATTATTTTGCTTAACTTGGTCTAAAATCCAATAATACTGTAGAACTCCTCTTTATTGCTGTATTACCTTATGTTGTAACTTTATTACATCAGTGGTTTATTTTTTTCCCCTGACATCTGCCCGTTCTCACCGGACGGTCAGATGTGCAGTTCTTTGAAATTCATCCAGACAAAGCTGGACTGGACCCTCAAACATAGACTCTTGCTACTGCTGACACTTCTATTTGTTTTAGTTTGATGCAATTCTGAATTGCATCAAACTAGTTATTGATTGAACAGGACAGGACAGTTTTCCAGACAGGGTAGAGACATCCATTTAGTATGAGACTTCCGTCTGCAGGAAACCATCACAGAAATCATTTTTTAAGCTTTTTGTGACGCAAACTGTGTTGACATTTCTGAAATGTTTGATTTTATATGTGTGACTATTGCAATTCTGCACCACTAGGTGACAGTACAGTTACATGACATACTGTAAATGGGAAAAACAGAAATGGATTTCAATTTACCAAAGTAATACAGTAATTTGAATAAAGAAGACAAATTTGACAAGACGATATCAAGATACAAAAATGATAGACATTGCTGTTGAGTCCACTGGCAAGTGTACAGTTGAGGCCGCTGTCTCAACAAGCTTCTCTTCACGTAAGTAAGTTACTGCAATATTTGGAGATTATTACATTTCTACTTTTTTTTTTTTTTCCGCAGGTACCAATTAAATGGATGGCTCTTGAATCAATCCTGAACAGAACATACACACACCAGAGTGACGTATGGAGCTATGGTAAGTGTAGTGCTTTATGTTGCTGGACCTCTAACCCAGTGAGGCATGAGCCCTGCTTGCGATGCAGACTGAGCTAAATCCTTGTGCAGCTTCAGATATATATAAAACAGCTGTTTCTGTATTCCCGAGGAGTTTTGGTGACAGTCTCAGTGGAGAAATGTGCATTCATTGCCAAATAAAGTGTTTTAACAGCAAGTGAGGCAAAGAGAGGAAAGGCATTTTAGTATTTTATGCCTCTGCGCCAGCGACAGCCGTGGACCAAGGCGTTATGTTTTCGGGTTGTCCGTCCGTCCATCTGTCCTTTGGCACAAACATCCACTTGGACTCAAGGATGAACTCAGCAGAATTTGGTGGTCAAAGGTCACTGTGACCTCACAAAACACCAGCGGTCTCAGAGGGACAATATCGCGTCAGAAGAGGTTGCTGCCACAGCAGGAGCCGGGAGCACACGTAGACCAGGAGCGCACGTCACGTAGACCAGGAGCGCACGTCACGTAGACCAGGAGCGCACGTCACGTAGACCAGGAGAGCACGCCACGTAGACCAGGAGCACAGATATACACAGATGCATTCACACACAGCACAACTTTATTGTGTGGGCCAGCTCCAAATGTTCCTTTCCCAAGGGTTTTGATCTTGCCTTCCGCTCAATATGGCATAAGCATCAGCAGACCCTGGCAGAAGTTACTTCAGCTCTTCCAACAGAGAGATGCATCCTGCCAACTCCCACTCCTGCAGGCAGAGCCAATTTGTCAACATAGCTATTTTGATACTGTGTGATATTCGGGAAGCTTACTTCCTGTCACTCTCATTTCCTCTCTTTTATTGGGAGCAAAGCAAAGTGAATGACAGCTCAGCAGACTGACACGTACCAACTGTCTTCCTTTCTGTAGGCGTAACCGTTTGGGAGCTGATGACATTTGGGACCAAACCGTATGACGGGATTCCAGCCAGTGAAATAGCCGGGGTCCTGGAGAAAGGGGAGAGACTGCCTCAACCGCCAATCTGTACCATAGATGTCTACATGATCATGGTGAAATGTAAGCTCGGTGGGCCGCGGTTGAAAGCTTCTGCTTTTCCGAAATGTATTCATATGATCATTTCCTTTAAAATACGCTGCTGCTGAAGTTCCGATAATTTCCCCACAGACGTTAAAGGTCTCATGTCATCTTCTTGTCTCATGATGATATCTGCTGATATGTCTGTACAGGTTGGATGATTGACGCAGATAGCCGACCGCGTTTTCGGGAACTAATAGCTGAGTTCTCAAAAATGGCTCGGGATCCTCCTCGATATCTAGTCATCCAGGTGTGATTTTACCTCAGATCTGACACTCTTGAAACTTCAGTTTATTTGATAATGTAAATGTAGTAACCTATTAGACACACCGAGATGACGAGGTACATTTTATTTCTATTCCAGGGCGATGATCGCATGCACCTGCCGAGTCCCACAGACACTAGAATGTACCGCAGCCTGATCAGCAGGGAGGGCATGGAGGACCCTGTGGATGCGGACGAGTACCTGGTGCCACAACATGGCTTCTTCAACAGCCGGAGCAAGTCCACCACCCCGCTGCTTCACTCCACAGTAAGCTACTTCATAGAAAAAACACACACACATCAAAGGTGTTGGATCAAGTGTGTGTAGGTCCATCTGCCTCTCTGTCTCAGCTGACATTTAGGTACGGCAGCTCAGATTTTTTTTGCAAAAGCAGAGACTATGATGCATCCCGCATGGCTGAAAAAAAGCTGATATTTAATAAAAATATATTTGAAGGGAGAATTATATCCATTTTGTGGTCAGACATTTCAAAAATAGAAAACCAGCACTGCCAAACCACTGGCCCATTTTTGATGAATGTTCAAGGCAAGAAGTTATTTATTTCTTTTTTTTTCTTTGGTCATGAAATAAGTGTAGGCAAACAATCATGCACTGACCAAAATCATTTATTAACCCAACTGGCCTCTGAGTCACTCACTGTGAACACTGATTAGTGTCTATGTATTTAGAGCTTCCACAAGGTGGTGTAGTTTTACTGAGAAGACATCCTACAGTACCTCACAAGATATTTTGTATGACTGTCCACTTACAGGAAACATTCAACTACACAAACAAGTTAAATAAAGGAAAACCAAAGTGCGAGAGAGAGTGAGAGAGGCCCATTTCTGAACTATACACCCTGTGTATCCCATAGATATTGGAAAATACTGGGCCACAGTCAGTATTTGAACTATAGCAGCCGTTGAGCTGGTCAGTCACATGTACTTCTTATCATATAAAGGTTTTACACAAATCTAGGAAATATCTGAATATTGTCACATTTATATTGTATAATATAGATTCAACAGAAAAAGGGAATCTGTTCATGTAATGAGACACAGATACCTTTTTACTAAAGAAGGCAGACTCACTCACATTTACCTTCTCTATCCAAACAGTGAAAGAGGAATACCAGCTGCTTTGGAGGAAGCGAGCAATTTCCCAGAAACCGCATCATTAATTGATTAAGAACTTGCACCAGCGGTGCACACTTTACCAACATGCAGTCAACTGTTTGAAAATGTAATTGTGCTATTTTAACTGTGTTTTGGGAAATGGGATTTCTGCATAAATCATTACCCTGTGCGTCAGAATGGAAATAAACGAATGCAATTATCTTTCGCATGAAGCAGCAGAAGCAGAACGCTGACGGTTAAACTGAATCCAGATGATCGATCAGCGAGGAGCGTTAAACTAATAGATCCGACTTGAATGTGAGCGGCCAGTCGTACCTGAACCCTGCTGAACCCAGCTGCCCTCATTCTCTTTAAGTGTCACCAGTGGGACTATTCCTCCGCTTCCTGACCCCTACACACTCGTCCTCATCATCATCCCCTCTCCCACGTTTCCTCCCAGGTGCCCTTTGATTGATGAGAACTGAACAAGGAGAACTCTTCTCCTCCAGGTTCAGTGAAGGCCATGCGTAGGCCTGGCTCTTGTATCTGGGAACATTGCCGGCCACTGACAGCCTGGTTAGCCCATACAAGCTTCGAAGTGTAATTACCTTTGCAGGCAACTCTTTAAAATCGTTGTCCAATAAAAGCTCAGCATAAGCCTGCGTTTTTAATATCACTGTTGGGGCATGGCCCACTATGGGTCCAGAATAATTTATTTACAGATGGTCGCTCCTTCAGTGTGTTTAATTTCCTTTTCTTGTTGAAAGTAATTGCGTTGCCACAGCTGTCACTCTGTTCTCTTTATTCGCTCGGTTTCCATGGTTTTAACACCGTTCACAGTCCTTTGACTCGAGACTTTGACAGACACGACAAAGCTTGTCAGATTGCCTGAATGAATATGAATCTACTCGTTTATTTCGATCCTCATCGGCTTGTGCTGAGATGACAGCTCTGGTTCCTCGGGTACCATAAACACACATTACTATCACTATTCAAAGGGAACTTATTATCCACTGAGAAGTGTTGAAATAAAACAGTGACTGAAGGAAATGCACTTTAAAGAAGCTATGAATAAAAGAAGGAAGTAAGAATCAAATACTGTGAAAGAAAAAGATAACAAAAATATAGTATTTGCCTAAATAAATTGTGGACCGCTTGTGTTGTGCATTGCACTGAAACTACCTGTTTGGTTACATTTTAAACCTTTCTTCCCTTAATGTCTGCTTTATGGATAACTGAGGAATATCAAAATGTGTTATAGATCTATAAAACACAATTTCCTGCTCTGCATTCAGACATTAACTCTTGTTTATATGATCTATTTTGCAGAGCCTGAACAGTAGCATTGGAACGTGCCACAGCAGAAATGGATTATTCGTAAGGGAAAATCAATCCTTTAAAGAAAATTACTTCTATCTTTCTGTTAAATGATTTGTATTATGTGCCACAGTTCTACAAAAACAACCTCTGTCCTCTGTTGCAGAATGCATTCCCGAGCAGAGATGGAAGCGTGGTGCTCCGATACATTCCTGACCCCACAGACAAACTTTTAGACGAGGCCTTCCTGCCATCTCCAGGCAAGTATCCTGCAACTTCAAACTCCTCAGTGGCACCACTTTTTCATGTTATTCAAGTGAATCTCAGTGGAGCTCTCCCCTTGTCCCTGAACAAGAAGAGGAAGAGGGACATCTAGTGCACAAGGAGCATATTGCTGTACTTATTGCCACAGCTGAAGAACATAATGCCGTTTACTATTTGGTGTAGTCTTTGTTCCAGTGGTTTTATGGTACCCATTAGCGCATATATCTTTAGTCTTGGAGTCCTGCAGTGGGGGGGGGGGGGAGTGGCATCATTAGGCTGTGTAATACATCAAACATGTATTACCATCAGTACCACCTTAAGAAACTTCTAGATTCTCATTGTCCTTTTCACAGCAACAGGATTTACTTATTGTTTGATTTTAATCCTTTGGAAAATGTATCCCATAGATACATAGCTTTTTGACTGCAAATAACATACTTGAGTGCACCATTGAGGAAGATTTTTCAGAACAGATGCTCCTCACAACTGTATTGCCACTTGATGTTGATGTAACTTTGATTTAAAACGTAAATCAAATGAAAGGCACTTAATTGGCTGGTTGTCTAAAGCAAGTTTTTAAAGTCTGTACGTTGATTTTCACTGCCTGCTACCATTAAATTGGTGCACTACTGTTTTGGTGTTGCCCTTTCATAAAGTTATGGAAGATTGGTCAAAATCGATGCAGCCAAGAGGCCAGGATATCCTGAATTTTAGGCCTTAGTAAGGACGAAGATCTAAAAACACTGGATTCTACATTTCCCATAATGTGTCTCGATAACACTTTCTAAACATCTACTTCTTTCAAACTCAATGCCCAGAGTTTGTAACACAGAATATATTGTTTATTGTTATGAGAGACTGAGTAGTACACTTAATAAACTGACCTTTATGTGGAAAAATAGCAAACTGGCCCTTTAACTCTAAATCGTGGCTGCCCGGAAGGTTGGGAGTCAATTTGCAAACTGAAAATGATCAGCAGCGCAGGGATGTAATGGTTTGCAGTTAATGGGCTGAAACATGCCACCATTATGTTCTGTTCGGTTTTTATAAATTACCTGCTAGTTTCTATTTAAGCTGTGTGTACACTTAATGAGAAACTATCCAGTGCCCTTGCTAATGTCAGTGTCTTTCTTACAGACTACATGAACCAGAACGGAGTTTCAGACGTGATGAATCCCATCTACCAGCACCCGGGTCCACTTCGCACCGTCCTTCCCACCATCTCTTCAGACGACACGGAGACCGAGTACCTGAACTGCTTTAAAAACGAGGGCATCGAACCCGAGTACCTCAACGAGATCACGTCCCCCGCCGTCCTCCCGCTCACCTCCAACGGCACGGTCCACAGCGTTCAGAAATGCCATCCCCAGAATAGCATAGACAACCCTGATTACCAACAGGATTTCACTCCCACCTTCAAGACCCACGCCAACGGACACATCCCAGCGGCTGAAAACACAGAGTACCTGGGCCCAGACTGAGGACTTAGTGGATACAGACAATACAGAGGAGACTGTTTCCTGTTCCATTAATAAGGAGCATTGATGCTGAGGCTGAGAAGGCATAGCGAAGTGGTACCATCAATTATTATACGCGTCTTACGGAGTCAAGTGACACTTTGTACGAGCTTTCCGTGTTGTTTGCATGCAGGCAGAACCCCTCTCATTCCAAAGACTTTTTTTTTCTCACCACCAAACTACAAAATGACTTTTTCTTGATTAAAGCTGGACGGAAGATGACTCAGTTGACCTGAGAGTTGCTGGATCAGATGTGCTCTGTGTCCGTATGTCGTAACCCCCCCGTCTGAAAGTGAAAAGCTCTTCTGAAAAGCTCTCTAAATGTTGGAACTGATGTTATGTGTCAGTGAAAGATTGCTTGAAAAGAGGATGTAAACTGCCTCCATTTTTAGGAGGCAGAAGCTCGATACTTCAAAGAGCAGAAACTTCCAGCTCAACCCAAATCACAACCGAAGGTACTTGTGTTGTAGAGTCACAAGGTAGATACACAATCAGTCAACAGTATTGACATGTTGGACTTTAAAGGGTTGACAACACGCGGCGCTGCACGCCCCTGTGGCTAAGTCAAGAAGATTAAAGGGAGTTTTTAAGAGTAAAATGCTGGCTCGACTGTTGTGGTCCTTCAGAGGCCTGACGACGCTCATCCTGAAGGTTGAGTCAACGAGGAAAGAAAATATTACAATGTACAGAATGTACAGTCAGTTTAAATGGGAATACTGGAGAATTGTTTTGTTTAAATGTTACTTTTATGCTCTAAGACAGTTCTGTATGTATTACAAACTGGTTGTTGTTCTCTCTCTCTCTCTCTCTCTCTCTTAGAGATAGACAAGAGGGTAAGAGTTTCCTGTGTCCCCTGATGTGTGATATCGCACTATGTAGAGAATGTGACGGTAAATATGTGAGTGTGGTCGTATTCACACTGGGTCGCGTTTCAGTTGAAAACCTGCACCACTCCTGTAGCATGAAGCATATTTGTGTCGACCCACAAAGTTAGCGTTATATCACTGTGGCACATCAGTTTGTGCACCCAGGAAGTAGTTTCTGGTCCTCCTTACTGATTACTTCCAAATGTTAGCATTTTTTGACTGGCAGCTTAAAGTTTCTATGAATGCAACAAAACAGATTTAAAGTTTTTTTTTTTTTTTTTTTTTTTGTTGAAGAAAATCTGGTAGAACTGTCTTAGGTCATGTGAGTAACGTGTTAGAAGTATGTGTTTCCCTGTAAACATGAGTTGTTTTACAGACTATTTGAATGGCTCAGAAACAAAGAATGTTTCTGATGTTTGTGGTCTAATGTGTCGATATTAGTAGCTGGAGACTTTTCCTTGTCTTTTTTTTTTTTTTTTTATTTTTTTTTTAACAAAAATGTAGACCGTTGTTTCACACAGGGTGTTGACAACATATCTATGAATCTGCTCCTAGCTTTAAAGTCTTGTAGTCTTGTAAGACCATTAAACTTTGCAAATATTATTCCTAGTTTTAAAGGAATATACTATTGTAGCAACCTGAAAGCCTACTTTTGCAGATTTTACACAGGTACATGTACAGAAAACAGTGGTTATACTGTAATATACCCCAAAATAGTCACCTATAATTTATACTCAGTACACAGTTTTGTCACATCATATGTGAATATGCACTTATTCCTGAATTGTGATTATTTCATTCAAAAGTGAACTTGAATAAATCTTCTTTTTTTCTATGGAAAGACGGTTTGTTTCCCCCCACAGCTCACAAGTGAAGAGACAAGATGCAGGAAGGACTGGGAGCCCAGTGATTCACTGATCTACTCAAGTCGTTTTATCTTGATGCCTGCAGAACTTCAAGACTTTCAACACTTTGATGAAATGTATTGAGCAGATTATCAGCTGAAGGGAGCAACATCCACTCTGTCAGTGTGAGCACCGATGATGTGACTTGAAACCACCACTGATGAGATAAAAGAAGCTTGATTGAGCATGTGAGACACAATCTCATTGAATACACAGAATAAAACAATAGCTTTTTATATTTCATTGATCAAAAGTGGTGTGGGTTGCTGATGTTGTTTATTTTCCTAAATATGCCCTTTCAATGCTGTTATTCAGTTTAAAACCTAACAGGAGTTTAACTTGTATTTAACGGCCCTGTTCTACATGTAAACTAGTGGGGACTGAGTAACTCATTTAAATGAACAAGGGTTTTTTTAAACAGCAGGGCAAGATATGGTGCTGTCTGCTGTGTTCAGGACATAATAAATAAATAAATATATATAACTTGGGGTAATTCAAATATTAACCCGAGGGGAAAATATTAGATTAAACTGCACGCTCGATGAACTGCCAACACACCAGATTTTGACCAATTTAAAACTTTAGAGTAAAAGATGCATTACATTTGAGATGAAGTTAGTATATATTTCTGCAGATTCTAGAGATTAGATTGCAAACTGTTTTATAGGTCCTACATGTTTAAGGCTGTACGGTTAGACATAACATTTATATTAAATATTCCTAAATTTAGATTTGAAGCCTCTGAAAACTTTGTTTCAAGTATGTCTCAATAACAACATATTTGTAACTAAATGAGCACAATCAAAGTAAGGGGGAAAGAAACATCCATTGTTACCATTATTGACAATTCAACACAAGGAATTTTTCAGTTTAAAACTCATCTAATCTGCTTCATCAGGACTGTTTGGATTGGCTTTAATCAGAGTGGATTGATCACACATTTTAGAGAAACCAATCGTTAACAGAGACCAGGAGGAAGTGATCACATGAAAAAGAGCACACACCAATCGTGACCTTTTGTCAATGTACTGTTTGATTTCATTAATGATTAATAAACCGAAGGGTTTTAAAGAAGCATATTCAGATTTGAAGATCTGTTATTTTATAATAATATTAAAATTCATCAAAAGAATCCTTATCTTTCTTTTATAGTTATGAATCTTTTATCTTTCCATAAAGATTCTGCATGAAGAAAATTCCATGGTGAACCAAAACTAGAATAATTGTTCTAAATTTGGCATTCAATAGCAGTTGATATATTCAGTTAAACATGGTGTAAAGGATATTACATGACAGGTGGGTATGTTCATTGTCATAACATGTGAGCCGGTTGAGCAAACTTATATCATCAAAGATTCAAGTTTAAATTGGGTAAGGTTTTCTTGGTGTCATGGAATTAAATAAACTGCCTTATTCAATTTAAGAAGAGTCAGATTTGCACACCTTTAAGGCTAAGTACACACTACTTCCTGACAGTATTCCTTAACGGACTAATCTTCAAAAGGTTTCATATTTGTTTTTACTTTTTTGTATATTGAAGTTTGCATGTAAAAGTTGTCTTTTACTTCTTTTATATCTTTAAAAAAAACAAACTATATTACGTGTTACCTTGTCTGCTTCCTGAAACATGTTATTCATTGTGTGTTCATGTGATTCAAACGTTCTTGCCCTTTGGTCACTGTTTGCTAATGCTTCTTAATATCAGACATTGGATTTCCTTCTCTGTCCTGATAAGATGTTGATGGAGGGACAACAATGGAAATAAATCCAGGACAGAGTAATTATATCCCTGACACAGTCTAATCAGTTGTATTTCATAAACAAGCTGTCAAATGTTTTTAAATATTTCAAGAAATTAAAAAATAGGTTTTAGGAGATGTAGTGCCTCCTCAGCATCGTTTGGTGGCAGCACTGAGACGACAGTTAGTCTCCGCCCCAAACAAATAATACAACGAAGAAGAAACCATCAACAAGATCTGCGAAACTTTAGGTGAGCAGCCACTTCGCTTCGGTTGTTCCAGTAAGAGCGATGGGAGTCCTACCAGGGAAAACCCTTTCAAGTTTACTTTTCTTCATCATCCTCCTGTCAGAGGGACACTTTCGATGGGTAAGTTGTCAACTAATGTCCGTATTCTCGCGACTAAAACATGACTCAGCTCGGTCTCCCTATTTGCTAGTGTGATGTTTATCTGAGACGGCTAGCAGAACTAAAATCCAGGTTAGTTTAGCTATTTAAGGCTTTTTGTTTCTGTTTTTATCCCGGGGCTAAAATAGCGTTAGCCAGTAATTGGCTTTAACAGTAAACTCAAACAGAATAACTAGCATTAATGTTGGTTAAAAACTGCACCAGCCTCGTTAGCGATGACCAAACATAGTGAACATAGACGTTAGCTTTGACATTCCACAGAGACGGTTGATCCAGAACCGGTGTCGAAAGAAGTTTCGTGCTGTCATGTTTTGGCAGATTGAAAACAGCACCCTATTTCAACTAGGTATTTAAACAAAGCGTAGGTAAATATGCTCCAGTCAATGCTGTGAGCACTCTAAGCCATGTTGTTTTATCTATAAACGGCTCACAAAAGTAGAGTTGGCAGGTTATACAATAAACAGACATCAGATGGAAGCTAGGTAGCTAACGTTAGCTAAATATATGTGACAAAATTGTTCGAGGATGTACAGAATGTCCTTTTTTATGTGTGAAATTCTTCTATTTAGTTATTTTTTTAATAAAGTGTATAGATAATGTAGTTATTGTGACGAGACATAGAAAACTTGCCTGTCTATGTTTTTTTTTTAAACAACCGTTTTAAATGGTGAGAATATAATAATACATAATTTAAGTAACGTTACATAGAGATTACAAGAGACAACACAGTCCTTGGGGTGCACCTTGATGATATTAATGATAGCAAAACAAGATTTACTTTAAATGAATGATGGATATAAAGATGTAATGTACATTGTCCACCTTTTACATATGTATTACGAATTCTTCCTATTATGGAGAATGTGATTTTTGTATTTATTTTTTACATGAAGACACCATGAATTATGTAAATTAGTGTTTTTCTGGTGAAGTTGTCATTTCAAATCACACCAAAACATCTGTCATTTGATTAGATTTAATCAGATTTAGATAAATACTCTCTGTCTGCATTGTTTGCATTCCTATTCGTGAGGTAATTAAGTCAATCTCACTCCTTTGCTAAACATTAGACCTCTCGGAATATGATCATTACTGTTTCAAGATAAGATATCAGCGTTCTGGTAAAAAAAAAAATAGCAAGGATGTGGTATACGAGTAAAACTATAGAGTATTTGGAGACTGCAGTGGATAAGAGGAGAGGAATATGTGTGTGTGTCACTTCCGTTAGAGGGGTTTGTAGTTGTACATCAGGTTTCTGTTGTGTTTATGAACCACTTTAAAACAAAACCTCTGGTCTTACTCTATAAAAAAACAAGTATCTCACAACTATTTCTGAGTTTTGCAGGTACACTGCAAAACTCAGTTGGTACACTGTAATTTGAGGTACTGGCCTAGTCTGCAGCTGCATAAAACGCCAACTGAAACAATAATGCGAGCGATGCCGTTGAACTCAATCCCACGAGGCACGAGTAGGACAGAGTGTAGCGCTGCGCTTACTCATAAAACAGTTTGTGGAGTAAGTGAATTAACTTCCCCTCACAAAACAGAACATGTGAGAGCTCTGATGCTGAATAGACAGACAACAGACAACCTAAACTGCAGAAGCAATATATTGTACAAGCGTGTATTAAACATTTAATTATTAAATAGTATGTTATTGTATTTTCTCTATTATATCGCATTAAATAACATGTTTCAAGTGCTCGAATTGAACTTGGTCGGAGCCGTAACAGCAACAGCAGTGTTGTTATGTTGTCATAGAAATTTGACCACAGTTCTCCTTTCTCTTCTTTCTTGACGCTGAATGTGGTTGAATCACCAACATGATGGTGCATGATCTCCTAAAATGCAGGCGCCTAAGGAAACAATATTGCAGAAGTGAAATTGTTATTTTCAGACATACAGAGCACGAGATACTAGAAACACAGGAAAGATGCATGACTGGAGGTTAAACTTGGTAAACCTCAAGGTAAAAAGGTACAGCTTTCAACGCCCATCAGACTTGTCAATTCCTTTCTTCTTTTTTTTTTTTTTTGCAGCCAAAACTAAGGTGCATTCTCCGATAGTGGACCTTTAGAGCAACTCTATACGAGCTATCTGTCTTTGATTTTTTTTTTTTAGGCAAGACCTTTGTCCTCATTAGATAGGAATAGAAGTAGGCTACTCTCAGTAAAAAGCTACGTACGATTCAACAGACTAAATGCAGACCACTGCACGAAAACAAATACAAATACATTTGCTTTATGAACAACATTGCACAAATGATCACTGTCTTTTTGTTGTCTTTCTGTCAGGTTGAGGCACAGCACTGTGTGTGGTATGGGGAGTGTGGGGAGTCCGTAAAGGTGCCTGGAAAGAAGTACAACTGCAACTACACTGGTCCTCCCAAGCCGCTGGACTCCCAGGGTTATGACCTTCTCACGGTACAGACAGCAGCATCTTGATGGTTTTTGTTCTGTTTTTGCTGACTTTTGATGCTCAAACCAATCATCTGTGATCTACTTCTGCTTTCTAGAAGTGCTAAAGTTGAACAATTCTACAAAAGTGTGTTAAAGTGACACCATCCCTCTTTGTGGTTACTTGCAGGAGCTTTGTCCTGGATATGACTACGGAAACCGAAGCCTCTGCTGTGATGCTAACCAGTTGAACACTCTCAAAGGGAGTCTCCAGCTGCCCCTTCAGTTCCTGTCCCGGTACGCACTGCGGTTATAACATTAACTAATGAAGCACGTGACGTGCTTTGAAGGGCATCACGAATCGCTGAACACAAACAATGGGAGCATTTGCTCTTTTGAATCCGTCCGTATGTGTGCTGCTCAAAAGTTGTTTGAACATGCAAGCCGTGGCTTTCCATGTTCCTAATTAAGGACAGACTGTGATTTTATAAGGTTGGCAGGTTTTCTTATCTTCCTAGATTTTATTTACTTTACTGCATTTGTTATTGCCTTGTTTTTTTTCTTTGCAACTGTTTTACACTCTTAAACTTTGACATCTTGTTTTAGGTTATGCAACGACCGCTTTCTCGTTTTTTATTCTGTGTGCTTCTCGCGCTCACTACCGTGCGTCTGTGTGCAGGTGTCCCTCCTGTTTCTTCAACCTGATGAACCTCTTCTGTGAGCTGACATGCAGCCCTCACCAGAGTCAATTCATGAACGCCACCAACTTCAACGTCACCAATGTCGTGGAGGTGCAGTACTATATTGGACAGACATTTACCAACGGTGAGTTCACAGCCAGATGTTGATTTAGATATGATGAATTGCTTAGTTATCTTTATTTCCATGGTGTGCACCTGCTGTGTAAACTATATTAGTTTCCTACTTTAACATGACGTTTTGCAGTCATAACTGCATTTTTGGTCAAATAAAATAGGGGTTTGGTAATTTAACGTAGTGAAAATCTTGAGTTGTTCCCTGAATTAATCAAATGGTTTTTTTCCAGCCATGTACAATGCCTGTAAGGACGTCCAGGCGCCGTCCAGTAACGTAAAGGCCTTATCACTGCTGTGTGGAAAGGACGCAAAGGACTGCAATGCTACCAACTGGATTCAATATATGTTCGATATTAACAATGGACAGGTTCCTTTCTCTATCACCCCCATATTCTCAGGTAAATCATTTTAAAGTAACTTTAAAGCACTTTAATGTATGAGGTCCCCCTACGGCTTCCTTTTATGCCATTCAAACAGATGTTTACCTGCTGCTCTTTGCCGTTATGCTGTGTCTTTTGCACCAGACGTCCCGGTGTCCGGTTACACTCCCATGAACAACAAGACCTACGACTGTACAGAGGGGCTGGAGGACGGTTCGGGTCCCTGCTCCTGTCAGGACTGCACGAAGGCCTGTGGCCCCAGACCTGTGCCTCCCCCTCTCCCCCCTCCCTGGACAATCCTCGGCATCGATGCCATGACTGTCATCATGTGGATCTCTTACACAACCTTCCTGCTTTTCTTTATTGGAGCTGTACTGGGAGCTTGGTGTTACAGGTAAAGGATTTATTTTAATGGTGGATTCACCATCAGACCCACTGAAAACAAACATATTGGTTCTGACGCTTGCTTTAGGAGTTAATAACAAATTGGCTTGCGTGGTTCTTTGTGCATACAGGAAGAGGACCGTCATGTCTGAGTATGGCCCCATATTGGACAGCACTGACCCGCTGTCTCTCAGTGGTGATAATCCTGACCACGGTAATGTAACTCATGAAACAAGTGAAAGTGTTAGTCCTCTTTCTGTAATCAGTTTCTTGTAATAACATTGTTGTGTCATTGCTGCGCTAACTCCCGGTCTTTTTCTCCTCTAAAGTAAATGCATCCTGCTGTGAAACAATGGGTGAATGCTTCGAGAATGCTCTGCGGACCTTCTTCAGCTGCTGGGGTTCCTTCTGTGTGCGGCGTCCCTCTCTGGTCATACTGGGCAGCCTGATGGTGGTGGCCGCCTGCTCTGGGGGACTGGTCTATATGCGCATCACCACCGACCCCGTTGAGCTGTGGTCTGCTCCCACTAGCCAGGCTCGTCAGGAGAAGGACTACTTTGACAGCCACTTCGGACCCTTTTTTAGGACCGCGCAGCTCATTATAACCACGCCAGTCAATGACACTTTTTTTTACTCCCCATACTTTGGAGGATCAGATGTCCCGTTTGGAGCCATCCTGCGCAAAGACATCCTGCACCAGGTGGGTTAGGGGGAGAAGTCCATTTGGGAGCTGGATCAGTAGCAATATTTTGTCAAGTTTTATCTAAAGAAGTATCGTTTCTGCCACCAGATAAAATAGAAACGTTGCACGTGAAGAGCAGCTGCTTCTCTGAAAACTGTGGTTGATTGGTTCTCTTTTCCTACTTTCATTTTTTTGCAACTTTAACCAACCAGGTGCTGGACCTTCAGCTCGACATCGAAAGCCTTATAGCGACATACGAGGGCGAAAGTGTCACCTTGAAGGACATCTGCTTGGCTCCACTGGCTCCTTACAATAACAACTGCACCATCCTGAGCGTCCTCAACTACTTCCAAAACAGCCACGCTGAGCTGGACCACAGCGCAGGAGACGCGTTTTTCGTTTATGCTGACTTTCACAGCCACTTCCTCTACTGTGTCAGGTGAGTTTTGCTGCTTCATTTTGTGAATTTTGTATGTTGACCAAGCTGGCCCTCCTATGGTCTTAAAATTGTCCTAATGGCCAGCAGAAATCTATTGAAGGTTTAGGAAACAGTAAAGTAAAAAGGTCAAAACCTCTGTGTTGCAATCGAACACCTGCAGCTCAAAAGAATCTATTTTCTCCAGACACTGGCATCTGCATTTACTGAGAACTGTTGCGTGTGTGTGTGTGCGCGTGTCTTCTTAAAAAAGCACAATCTGACTTCCTCATTGGTTGTCACACAGTGGTTCTTCATCTGTTATTCTTAACTGCACTACAATTAGGTCAGGTACTGGTGAAAACCCGTACCGATGACTCGGCTAATCTAATAACGGCCGTTATTGTTCAGGCGAGTAACTCTGTTGGTCTTTTCTCCTGCAGTGCTCCAGCATCCCTCAACGACACCACTGTCCTCCACGACCCCTGTCTAGGCACCTATGGTGGCCCCATCTTCCCTTGGCTGGCCCTCGGGGGTTACGATGGTGAGCTGGATTAACGCCTTTTCGAGGGCAGAGAAGAATTTGGTCTCCAGTTATTAATGTGGTTGATAACTGAGGAGTGTTTTTACGCGACATTTTACAATGAATGTGTCTTCATTACAGAAACCAACTACAACAATGCCACTGCTCTAGTGATCACCTTCCCACTCAACAACTACCTGAACGACACCGTCAGGGTGGGCAAAGCTCTGGCATGGGAGAAAGAGTGAGACAACCACCTGTTTCTACAGAGAGAGCTCTTTTTAGGCTTCCAAAAAATCACTAATAATGATGTCTTTGCATTGACTTGAATTGTGTTTTTTTTTTTTTTTGTTTGTGTGCATTTCAGATTCATCAAGTTTATGAAGAACTTCAAAAATCCTAACCTGACCATAGCCTTCAGTTCTGAGAGGAGTATTGAAGATGAAATAGACCGAGAGAGCAACAGTGACATCGGTACCATAGTAGTCAGCTATGCCATAATGTTCATCTACATCTCCCTGGCCCTGGGTCACATCAACAGCTGCAGGAGAGTGATGGTAAGAAATTCCTTGTGTCGTGCATTTTATTTAGCTCTTAAGTGTCCGTTACCATGATCCATATCCAAAATAGTTTACAGATAACTCGGTGTAACTCTTCTTTCTTGTCTGTGACATAAGAGCTTGACACACTTCTTTGATTCAACATGCTGGACAACTTCCTGCTACTCGAGCAGCTAAAGGGAGGAACATGACTGATCCTCTGTCCCCTTTGCCCCTACAGGTGGACTCTAAGATTTCTCTGGGTATAGCAGGGATCCTGATTGTGCTCAGCTCGGTGTCCTCCTCACTGGGGATCTTCAGCTACTTTGGCATCCCCCTCACCCTCATTGTGATCGAGGTCATTCCTTTCCTGGTGCTGGCTGTTGGGGTGGACAACATCTTTATTATAGTGCAGACATATCAGGTAACCTCCACAATCCATTCAACTGTTGCGTATTAACCCATCTGGTTTAATGCGTACGTTCACCCTAATTACTCGTGCTTCGAATTTATTCACTTGAAAAGTGACATTAAACCTATTAAAAGTTTCCATTCTGTGCTTCTGAACAGAGGGATGAGCGGATGCCTCAGGAGGAACTTCACCAGCAGATTGGTCGTATTCTCGGAGACGTAGCCCCGAGCATGTTCCTCTCCTCCTTCTCAGAGACAGTCGCCTTTTTCCTGGGTAAAATACATCACCTATTTAATAGACACGTACACAGACAATGTGAAGTAAACTTTATGTATTCTAAGTGATAATATGCCACCTTAAATATAAAGAGATATGTATGGACAGGATTGACTCGGTGCCATAGTTTCCTGGTGAGTCCCGTGCTGATCAAAGTGTTGACCTTTTCCTTCTGTAGGAGCTCTTTCCAGCATGCCCGCAGTGAGGACTTTCTCTATGTTTGCTGGCTTGGCCGTTTTCATTGACTTCCTGTTGCAGATCAGTTGCTTTGTCAGCTTGCTCGGCTTGGACGCCAGGAGACAGGAGGTGAGACTGGGAGGAAATGAGTGTGACATAAATGATTACACTGGGAGGGGTTACAGATGGCAGATTGGGAACTTTGCATGATTTTCCTAAAGATTTAACAACTACAAATGTGATAGAAAAGTTTTCATCTCATTTAAATGATTACTCCTCTCACACACACACGATTCAAGCTTTAAATCAGTTACACTTACCCACTGCTGTGTGGTCTGTTGTGTTTGAAAAGGGGAATCGACTCGACATCTTTTGCTGTGCGAAGCTGCCGGAAGGTCAGGAAACGAAGACGGACAGTTTCCTCTTCCGGTTTTTCAAGAAAATCTTTGCCCCGTTCATCCTCAAAGAGTGGGTCCGACCGATCATAGTAAGTACCTCAGTGACACTTTGCCGGTATTATTTCAACGTGTTGATTCACTTTGACTCATATTTTTCATCGAGTAGATTAAAGTGGTTTTCTTTTCGTCTCCCTTTGTTCAGGTGGCAGTGTTTGTGGGAATGCTCTCCTTCAGTATTGCTGTGGTGAATAAAGTAGAGATCGGACTGAACCAGCAACTCTCCATGCCTGATGTATGTTTTTGTATTTTCTACCATCGCTCTGTGTTCATGGATTGTGATTGAATCTTTTAATAGATGTGTGCAAAGTAGAATGGTTGTACTATTTGTAGTAGCATATATATATCGGTGATGTCATTCTATCATCTCACTAAATTAATCAATCAGCAAATTTTCCTTAACGTTGCATTCTTGCATGTCTTTCCCCATACAACATGTGCCTTGTTTAGCGTTTCTGTGCTCATGGAGGTCTACTCTGATGATCTGTCTCTTTATCTAGGACTCGTATGTGCTGGACTACTTTAAGAACCTGAGCATGTATCTCCACACCGGAGCTCCAGTCTACTTTGTGGTAGAGGACGGTTTTGACTACAGCAGTCCAGAGGGCCAGAATGCTGTGTGCGGAGGAGTCGGCTGCAGCAACAACTCTCTAGTCCAGCAGGTCTACAGCGCCTCACTCATCAGCAACTAGTAAGTCTGGGCTATGAGGAAATTACATCACAGGTGGTTTATTTGCGCAAGACAAAGTTGATCATTTGTGCTGCAGGATGAGCCCAGAAGTTAACTTTGCACTGGTTCCCTCTGGTTCAGATTAGGCGACGCTCATGAAAGGACAAAACATCTGTCTGAGCTAACCTCTGGTTATATGATCTATTCAATTTCACTTCTCCTTTTTACTCCCAGCACAACCATTGCCTTCACGCCATCCTCTTGGCTCGATGACTACTTTGACTGGGTGAAGCCGCAGTCCAGCTGCTGTCGATACTACAACGCCACTGAGGACTTCTGCAATGCTTCTGGTACATTTTTATCTAATGTCAACATGCTTTGAACCCTTTGAACCCTCATTCCCCCGCTGTCACAAGCTGCAGTTAGACATTTTAGAGACAGTTTTTCATACACAAAATGAAGTGGAAATAATATTGTTTAAAGCACATAATCCATAGCATTAATGCAATTATTGTTCAAGTAATATGCATTGTATTTAAAACTAAAACTCTGGTATTGCAATACTTAAACTTTATGAATGACTAACGCAAGCCTGTTCAAGTTTTCAAAAAGGAAAATGTTGGTATTCTGTTATTAATATGTCCCTGGTTGATAAAACGACTGGCATACAGTTAAAAATCACCTGCGTGTCAACAAGATGCAGTTTATTTGAGGAACTGGCAAACAGGAAAACTCCTCGTTCACATGGAATATTTACTGTACATTGAGTTGGGCAATTTAGCTGCATGCAGTTTCAGGAAGGATATGACAATGTTAATAGAGCCATGGTCAGTATTTTTAGTATTGTGTAACTTTATTTTTTTTTTTAGTTCATGGCTTTGTCTCAGAACAAATTTGTATATTTCTCCAATCATGTGGGATGGATATAAAAATGAATATTGTTATGATATTGTTTCCCAGTGGTGAATCCGTCCTGCGTCCACTGTCGGCCCATGACTCCCGAGGGAAAGCAGCGGCCAGAAGGAGAAGACTTCATGCGGTTTCTACCCATGTTTCTGTCAGACAATCCAAACATCAAGTGTGGAAAAGGGTAACTTCATAGCTCTGCTGATGATTGTACTTTCTCTCTGACATGTCGATGAATACTTTCACTTTAACTTCTGTTTATTATGTTTTTAAGAGTATCTCAGCACAGTTGTACCAGTTTCGTTGTGGTTGGTAATGTCCCCCTCACGTATCCCTCTCTCACAATGCGTCAATGCTCCTCCAGCGGCCATGCAGCCTACGCCACAGCAGTGGACCTGTATCCCAACAACACCGGGGTCGGAGCCACTTACTTCATGACTTACCACACCATCCTGAAGGAATCCCCGGATTACATACACGCTTTAAAGATGGCCCGAGTCCTGGCTGATAACATCACTCAGTCCATTGGCCACAAAGTGTTTGCCTATAGGTAAGTCCAGTTTCACTACATGTAGTGCTCTCTTTAATAGTATACATTACATTATAGTTATTGTGGTTTTTGTGACCTTAAGTAGGTGTTTTTCAGTTTCCCCCACTGCCACTGGTTCTTCCTGTTGAAGTGTTCTAAGTTGAAATACTTGTTCCTGAGGTTTTTCTTGTTTTCAAGTCAATGTTCAAGGACATTGCAGGGAGGGGAGGGGGGGGGGGGGGGGTTGTTAAGTACGTCACAGATAAGCACACAGCAAAGAAAACATTATAAAAGGCAATATAGCTGATGTTTGACCTCGAGTCCCGAATTCATCTTGCTTCCAATAAGTTGAGTTACGAGTCTGTATGAGTAATGCACGACAGGATAATTCTAAAGATGGAATCCAAAAATGAATCACGGTACAAAGACATCATGTTCTGTCCATTTCAAAATAGCAGTTGTCAGCGCTCGTTAAGGCGTGTTCTCTGAATTGTATTTTCCTTCTCTTTTTCTTACAGCATCTTCTATGTGTTCTACGAGCAGTACCTCACCATTGCGCATGACACGGCTGTGAACTTGAGCCTGTCCCTGGCGGCCATATTTGTAGTGTCGACCGTGTTGCTGGGCTTCGAGCTGTGGTCGGCCGTGCTCGTCAGCGTCACCATCGCCATGATCCTGGTCAACATGTTTGGAGTCATGTGGCTGTGGAACATCAGCCTCAATGCAGTGTCCCTGGTGAACCTGGTCATGGTGAGAAGCAACATGGAACACCGGAATGTTATCCTGAGCACAAAAACAAACATGTGTTTTTAGTGAAGCAAGAAAAAAAAAAAAAAAAGATTAATGTTATGATTATTGGCCAAATTTGAACATTTCTGCCTTCACCGCTGAGTTGCCTCCTGTCCTCTGTTGCAGTGCTGTGGGATCTCGGTGGAGTTCTGCAGTCATATTGTGCGAGCGTTTTCCATCAGCGTGAAGAAGAACCGAGTGGAACGGGCTGAGGAGGCCCTGGCTCACATGGGCAGCTCGGTAAGGCTCGCTTTACTACTCACCAATTTCACCAGAGGAAGCTTTTCCAATACATGCAAGTCGGGAGCTTTTAGTCTTGAACATGTTTTTTGTAGACTGGTAATGTGGATATCGTTGTAAATAAGCTCGTGGGGCAAAATAAAGTAGTAAAATAAAGTAATTTTTGTGAGGAAAACCTAATTTACATACAGTAACACATACACATTTAACTGAACATTTTTTTAAAAATAAAATCAGTTGTAAAATGATTTGCTTCTCTGTACATTAATACTAATTTTGGTCATCTTATGACACTGGTTCATTTTCGCAGGTGTTCAGTGGGATCACACTAACAAAGTTCGGAGGAATCACGATCCTGGCTCTTTCCAAGTCGCAGATCTTCCAGGTCTTCTACTTCAGGATGTACTTGGCCATCGTGCTGCTGGGGGCCACGCACGGCCTCATCTTCCTACCCGTGTTGCTCAGTTATATCGGTCAGTAACGTCGCTCGTTTAAAGGACTAGACACGAAGCATACAAGATTCTACCACAGATTTCATTTTTTAATTAAATCTAACATGTTCTGATTTATTCTTCTTTTTTTTTCTTTCACAGGTCCCTCGGTGAACAAAGCGAAAGTGTTCGCCGCTAACAAGCGCAACGGTGGTACAGAAAGGGAGCGCCTCCTCAACTAGTAGCAGGCCGTCTGGGACAATGAACAATGAACTATTTGTCTGAAAGAGACTGTGTGGGTGTGAGCACAAGCCATTTCTCTGATTACTGACACACTCATCATCATCGTCGTCGTCATTGCCACTACTATGCACGGATTTAACTCCGGAATAAACCTGGGAATAGGGAGTGCCAGAGGACTAGTCCAACTGCAAACCTACAGATTTTCTCAACAGACTTGGACACCCCTCCGCCCCTCCTCCTCCTCCTCACACTACCTGACTTCAGCAATTTTAGCGTGAGCAATAATTCCTCTTTGATTGTGGAAGTAGAGGAGACCCCAACATCAGTTTACAGACAAACTGCAGTCAGTTCCATATGCTATGAGCTATTGTGATAACTCAAAAGGGTAAAACTGGTTAGTTTTTTCATATATATTTTATATATATATATATATATATATATATACCAGAAATGATTTACTGGTGTGGGACTTTTGTTGAACTATTTGATATTATGAATCATGTATTGACTGGCACACAGCGGAGCTAACGGATAACGATATCACGGGCCCTCATGATACCTGGCATCAACATCGTACACGGGGTTCACACACTGTATTCTAAAGCAGGACAGCTAGGCGTAGCAATAATGTGCTTCCTGTGCCACTTTGGACGCTAATGTTTTCACTCCATCACCAAATGAGGTTTGTGTTTTCAGCTTAATGGGTTTTTGGTTCACATCCATGTTGGGAGAGCAGTGAAGGAAGAAGAGGTTTTGATTTCTACGTGGATGTGGACGTAAACACCCTCAAAACTGAAACCTCAAAACTCGGTGTTGCGTGTTGCTCTCCAAACTGCATCCTGCCATGTCGTTTATTTCCACATTGGAAGCTATTTAAATGATCCGGAGCAACATTTCATTTTAGAGCTAGTTGATGTGTCTTAAGTGTCTGCATAACTATATTGCTTTTACTAAAACCCCGTGTGTGACATCAGTCAAGATACATGTGGATGCCAGGTGAAGAGGGTGCTATAAGGCGATTATGCGAGACGTTTTTTTTAGTTACTGAACAGAACATTTGTTGTGTAAAGAGGAGCTTTACTGTAAATAGCTTACACAGGGCTAATTTCGACGTTTTCCTTCGTCATCTAGAGTGTGTTGGTATAGAAAACGGTAGAGAGACTGGATAATGGCACAGTCCTGAATTTTTCATTCAAACATTTAAGTTATTTTTTTGTTTTAACCATTACCATTTTGTTACCATGCATAGCTTTCTTAAAAACAAAACGAACCCTTCCAGTGACGTTTCAAGTAAAGGCATCGCTTTGTTTTCAAGGAAAACTAAAAAACATCCCAGAGCCGTGGGCATCACCGGCACCACAGCACGTCCCAGATGATCGCCAACTAGTTAAATTTGAAAAGGGTTGTGACATCAGTGGAAGAGGATGTTAATATTTTACCCAAGCTGCTTAATATCTGCTGGGGTCTTAAAGGAACAGTACCCTTCCTTGTTTGTAGTTGGGTTTTTTCTTTTTTTTTTGGAATGTAAGAAAGAATTGTCGCTGCAGTTTAAACCTGGATGTGAAAGAAGTTTCCGAGCAAACGACTAAATAATTTGTATCGTGATTAACAAAGAATTGTGCTTGTTAATAACAGTGCTGTACATTGATAACGACAAATCATCTCTGACAGACAATATCACTGTGGGAGAAGAGACTGAACCAAGCATTGAATACTTTAGTTTTTAACACTTTTAACGGATATTAAATACCTCTCAGAAAAGTATGTGCTGCAGCCTGCCTCTCCTTGGTATTTGTTGTGGAATTACATGTTATTTAATATGATAGTACCCCAGTTAGAATGGGATAAATAGAATAAACGCTGACAATATTCCCATTAAGTGGGATGTCATCGTTCAGCTCCTTGTTTAAGGTTGGTGTAACTGCAGTGGATGCTTCTGTTGCATAGAACAGACAGTTATATTCAGACTGACCACTGAGTGGCGCCTGAATCTGTTCATGGAGCTCTGTCTGCATCGTGCTCTCAGTAATGTAGTGGGAGTGAGCTAATTGTTATGTCTTGAACAGCAGCAGTCTTGCCATGCTCTCACACAGTCGGTGAATTTCATTCCTGCAGGGTGCGAAAATTTCAAACGCCAACTCTACAGAGCATATGAACCGAGGGCATCTTAATGGAGCGGCTTGTTCGGGGTCTAAATCTGCAGCTTTTGGGATATTTACGCCAAAACTTTGACAGCACATCAGTCACTCGCACCCCCATTTGAAAGTGGCTGCCAAACCCCGCAGCAATGTACTTCCTCCCAGCGTGTGTTGTCTGTCTGTCTGTCCAGCCCTGCTGTCACACAAGCCTCCAGCTCATGTCTTATTTATCCGCTGCCCTGTGAGAGCGAGGACTGTTCTTTGAATCTCGCTGAGAGATTGAGATATTCATTTCCTCTGCTGTGCTGTCTGCAGGGGAGGAGGATATACCTGTTGTGAGAGCACTGTTATGTAAGACTTGCGAGGTCCGCCTCTCACCAGACTCTGACCGATCCCCATCTTTCGTCATGTCGCAAAAGCACCTAAACTGCAAGTTCAACATGGTGTGAAACACATTTTAGGATCAAAAATAGAAACTGAATTGAAAGCTGACAAATATAACTGAATACAATAAGGTTACCCTCACATTGTTCTGGCTACAAAACAATCGGAAATGAATAGCCCCGCTCATGAGTACTCTGAGGATTGTAATGTATTTTTATGCTATTTTAGATATCGGGTGATGAAATAGTGTGTATGATGAAATACACACTACTTTTTTTTTTTTTTTAATACAAGACTTGATTTTTTTTTATACATAGTTTACATTCTTATGACCTTATTGACATACTATACTGACTTTTTTCAAAATACCTTTCTTGATAAGCTATGCTATGACGTTCGATGACAGTTCTTGACATGCTATACTGTGTTTTTTAAGATTTTTTTTTGGACAGGTTATACTATGACTTTTTTACATACTACACTGACTTTTGTTGACATACTATACTATGGCTTTTTTATTTTTTTGACATGCTATACTATGACATTTTGACATCAATGCTATGACTTTTTAATTACTTTGACATATTTTACCGTGACTTTTTTCGACGTACATACACATTTTATGACTTCATGACATACTGTACCTATGATTTTTTTATGACATACTCTATAACATGTTTATGGATAACTGTGCTGTGACATTCTTATGACATCTGCTTCTGAAACTCGTTGGGCAAAAGTACATGGACTGTGCTCTTTTCAAATCAAGTCCTATGTATGTCCACTAGCCCTTCCCTGTGCTTCCTCCCACATCAATAAATAAGTGTAAGAAGCGTTTAATGTTCTGCTTTGCGTCACTGGTTTTATGTTACAGTGAGTTCAGTTGACTCTGAAATAGACTCTTGGGGTGGAACAGAAGGGATTGGGTAGCCTCGTCAAACAACGAGAGGATCAGATTTTCAGGTCAACCTGCAGTGGTTTCCCCTCGTCTTGACCACGGTCCACGTTGCCGTTAAAGTGAAGAAAGAAGCCTGGGGATTTGAACAGATATACTTGCCTGTTAACCTTAGAAACATGCCTGTACTATATGTACATTTAATATTTGTAATAAATGTATGATTTGTATAGTCTAAATTGTAATATTGCTGCAAAAGAGAATCCACGATTAAGGAAATCAAACAGTTTCACATCCATGTTTTTGGTATTTAATGTGCCACAATCCACTTCCTTGTTTACAAACTACTATAAATGGCGGAAAAGCCCTGAGTCACAGTGTCATGACAGGAAGGGGGCAAAATGCCGTTTCAGCCAAATGTTATTTTAAAGGGAAGGGCAATAGGCCGCAGCTTTCCCTAAACGACGGTACACATATTTTCACAATGAGGGTCACTTCTGTGTGAGCAGGGCTCAGGAAGGGCTGTCAATAGACCCCTTTATGAGGCGGTGCAGGGGGAATTAGGCCGTCAATGGAGGGGACTAAGCCACGTATGCCATGTGTCCACACTCGACCCTGTTCTGTTTGTTGTGATGGCAGCACGAGACCGGTGTGACTGTGGGCCTTGTTTATGTTGGATGCGTGTCGGGAGAGTTCCCTCTCGATGAGAAACCGACCGCTCAGATTGCATCAGAGCAACAGGTGCAATCCATTTCTATAGTCAAAACTTCTGGGGTCACACCCGAGTTACTGTATTGAAACAATGAGTCTTAACGGTTTGAAATAGGAGTTGTGCATTTGCAAGGCAGAGGTTTCATAATCCTTACCAGGCTATAGTCTCGGGGGACAAGTTTCTTTAAACTTTCCACCAGAGAGAGCAGCAAAACACTGCTTTTCAACCTGGTGTTAAGTTTCATTGGCTTCAACTGTGTGTTCACACAAAACTAAAGGTGAATTTTAGAGGCTCAGTGCAATCCGGGAAGGCGTAAATTGAGGCAGAGAGTAGTTTCCGTTCACTCAATAATACACGCTACATCAGGTGAAACAAAAACATGTCCGAGTCTCGTTTTGATTGAACAAGCAAAGCAATTTATTTACAAACGTACACAGGTAATAAGTGTCGCCCATGAGTCTTCAGTGTGCATCTTTTAGCGAAATCTTTGGGCTTGCAAACAGAAATAAGATCAGTATTTTCTCACCTTAAAATCAGCACAATTCTTGCTTTTTTCAACAATTTGGTTTAATGTTGTGATCATTTCAGCTAAAATATCATCAATACTTGGAGCAGCATTAAATACCTTTTTTTTTCTCTCAATACTCTGTGGTAATGTGTGAGACAATTTCAAAATAATCAAAACAAAAAAATAAAATCAAGTTGAGATACATGCCAAATGATGAACAGTATTTTTGAAATTGGTCACATTGGTTGTCAATTTTCAATTTTTTGTTGTTTTCTTTTTCAAACAACTTAGCTTTCAATTCAACAAATGCTGATTCAAGTTACATGCAAATGTTCGGTCCGTCATTGATCCCTGTTGGGATCTGGTTTAGATTTTACTTCTCCTTAGAGGTCAGAGGTCAGGTCAGATAAAGTGTCCCTGAAGCCTGAAGGGAGAGGGTCTTAGTCCTCACCCTCCAGGCGAAAGACATTTTCCCTCAACACTAGAGCACCCTGCTGCTAATCCTGATCATGGTTTAATGGCATCTTGGCACTCATAAAGACCTCTTCAACTCCCTCCCTGACCCCGTTACAGCACCGTAAATGTGCGAGCAATACACTCTAACATAGAGCACAGGAAATGTGACATTAATAAAAGTGGGTCTGGTCTCTGTAGATCCATAGCAAGCATTTGACTGGTAGAAAATGAATGGAATACTTCAGTGAAAATAGGAAGTCCCATTTTGTCTGCAAGCACCTGTATGCAAACGATCAATACTTTTCATGCGGATTAGTTGTGGCTAGAAACTGTGAATATACCATGAGAGAGAAAATTCAAACGGTCCATTCAAATGATTTTGGTGTTTATGAACACAGCTTATTTTTCAGGGTTAGCTTATCAAAACTCTGAAAAAATGTCTCACAATAATCAAAAAGTGCACTTTTAAGACGACTTATGGAAAGATGAGTCACTGAGGAAGTCCAGCCAAAACAAGCCACTTAAAAGGCTTTTCTTTCAATGTTATGCAGGTTAGGCGGCAACCAATCATATCAGATTTTTATAAAAGAGAGATTAATGAAACGAGATGATAAAAATGTTACAATCGTTGGTTGATTTAACTGAGATACAAAAGTTCACCATCAGATTCAAACAATAAAAGCTCTCTTAATCAACAAGAGAGCTGTGAAATGTACAAAGTGAAGATGAAGACGTAAGAACATGCAAACTAGAAAAACAACTTTTTTTTTTTTTTTTTTTCCAGAAGTCTGTGTAGTGATGATGAATGTAGAAGTCAAACAATGGAGGAAAGTTTTAGAAATGCGTGTTCCCTTTGGCTGATTTCCGGTCTCTGAGAGGAAGGAGAGTGTTGTCGGCTGTAGTTGAGAGACCGGCGGTACCTTAGGGCTGTCAGACGGGGGGACGAGGAGAGAGGTGGAAGGATGGATACCATGGGGAAGCAGAGGATCAGAAGGAGAACCTGGTGGTCGTCCTCCTGATGGGTCACTAATGCTAGGAGGTCTGCAGGAGGCGTCTGTAGTGGGGCATGACCTCGTGTTCTGGCAGGTGCAGGTTGAACTCCAACGCCACCAGGACCGGGAACTCAAAGGCGATCAGCTCTCTGCGGTTCACTCTGAACCTCTCTTCCAGTTTCTGTCACAAAAAATAAATAAAAATAAGAGAGAGTTAATATTAAATGAGAGATATGTGCGATCCTGCATTGCTCATCGCTTCTCATTAGACCGGCTATTTTTAAACCAGCATTTCGTAAGGATTGGCACGGGAGGAGATTTGGACAAGAGGAGATGAGTGATTGGATGTTTGACAAACCTGCTGTTGATGCGTTCACCATAATCTACAAGTCAACTAGAGAATGGTAGGTGAAATGTTAGGATGTGACAGATGCACTGTAATAAATTAGTTTTTTTTGCAGTTCTACAGAAATCTAGATCAAAGGGGGAAAAGTTTGCAACTCTAAAGCTTTCATTAAAAAGGGCACTCCACTGATTTTACACACGGGAAAAAAAAAAAGATGTTCTCGAGAGCTTTCGAACCCTCATGATGTCATCAGAGTTAGCTCTGGTGTTGCTTAAGACTTCAAACTCTGATACAAGTCGGAGGCTTTGTTTGTCCCTCTGGAATCCATTTCCTTGTTAGTCAGAAGAATCCACAGACTTCACCGCAGACAGTCTTCACTGTGTGTGATTTGTTGACTTTGATTCGAGTGATCTCACAATTGAATCTGGTTGCGACGTGAGCACACAAATCATCATCGAAGCATGAAAGAGGGCATCGAAGTTAGGATTTTTGGAGGCGCGAGTGAGGGGGACTTACGTCTATCAGGAGCTTGACCTCGTGTTTCTTGAGATCGCCGCCAATCTTGGCCGCCAGAAGGACACAAGCTCCAGTGCAGAGTTTGCGATTCTGCTTGTTCAGTTTGCCTTGAAGCACGAGTTTTTCAAAGTAGACGAAAGCCATGGCCACTGTCGGCTCCTCGTAGCAACATTCATCCTGGGCCAACTTTTTTATCTCCCTTTTCAAACTGCAGGGAGGCGAAAAGAAGAGGAGGAGGAAGAGAAAGGGATACATGCATACGTTGGTGTTAAAGAAAAGAAATACAGGTCACGGTAAAGTGAAATCATCTTTCTCATCAAACATGCTTAATATGACATTCTATACATGTCTGTCCGTCGTACCTCCTAATCTTGCTTAGTGTTAGCCTTATGTGGGGGAATTTCTCCTTGAAGGTTTCGTTCATGTCCTTCTTGAGGTCAGAGGGTTTGACGTATTCAATGACCGTAGTCTGAAAAGGAAAACCAGAGATGGTGTCAAAATGACCAGACTTTCAGCACCGGGCAGCGTGACTGGATCCTCACACACTGGTGTTGGATTCCACGGCCTCACAATATGGCTTTACCGATGGCGGTTGTTTGTCGTGTCACTTGATGGATAAGTCTGGTTGTATTCTTTATCTTTCCTATTGTCAAGAAATCCCACGAAAAGACCAGAAATAACAATGAATTGATCCAAATGACACACAAACCCCATTGTGTGCATCCGAAGCCCGATGTATCTTATTCTTCTATGCCACAGAGCGCCATTGTTGTTCAAACACTATTAAAAACTCCAATGAGCCACACTGGGTGACTTGTTCCTTCACCCCAATGAACACATCCACTGTGGTTATTTTGAGTCGTACACATGTGTGTGCTAGAGAGTATTTACAGCAGCAGAATGACGCATCAATCAGCCGATGACCAATGGTACTTAACGTCATTGTTTACTCCCGTTTGAGTAATGCTAGCTAACAACTACAGTGCCCTGCTGTTTTAGCAAATGACCGAGCTTGTTTGGGCCCGAGCGCCACAGACAGCGCATGGATGTTGAAAAATACTGAACACATAGTTGGTTCTGGTCTTTTTTTTTATAGGATTTGTTGAGGATAATAAAAAGACAAATCTGGAAAACACAACACATATTTGATTGCTGACCAAGCGTTCCGTGCCTCGATCAGGGACTCGTCAGGCTTCCATTAGACAACCCTTAGTGTTTGTTCTAACATGATTTGAGTACCGGGTGGGTGAGTCTCATTAAGACCGTATAATAACCGCTGCAGAACAAAGTACATTTCTAGCACTTTGCTGAAGCCACAACTTAAATTGAAGACCTTCTGGAGGCAAAAGGAATCTTCTTCTTCTTAGCAACAACAACGTTCAGCAGCATTAAAGATTTAGGAACATAGCATCATTGCTAGTTAGACAGGGAAATAAACACAAGCAGTATTACCTTCACGGTTACAACAATCAAAATAATTACCTAAAATGTTCTTTGTAAATATTTGTTGGTTCAACTTTGACTTCCTGTACTTACAGCACACACTTTCAGTTTGACCTCCAACACATAAGCCAAATGATTTAAATGATTCATTTATCACACACACACACACACACACACACACACACACACACACACACACACACACACACACACACACACACACACACACACACACACACACACACACACACACACACACACACACACACACACACACACACACACACACACTTTCTGCAGTTAGATTCAACTGTGGTAAATTCATTTTTGTATGCGTTTTATGTCCAAATTTCACTGAAAACCACAATAAAATATAATATACTCTTTTCAAAAGAGTAAATAAGTATAGCATTGTTTATAAATTGTCACGGTGCTCCCAGATCGGAGCGGTTACTTTGGTGTCGAGCTGAAACGATTGGAAGAAAGATAACTGGCAACTCATCTCATTACATCATATCATTCCATAGTCATCTTTTCAAGCAAATGTGCCAAACATTCAGCTTCAACTACTACAGTAAATAAAATACCTTTGGGTTCTGGACTGGTGGTCAGAGCTACTTGAGGATTTCACCTTGGGCTCTAGAAAATGTATAGGTTTTGAAATTTCATGATGAAACCAATAATCAAGAAAATAATCTTCAGATTGATCGACAATAAGATGAATCGTTCCTCTGTTACGGTAAACAGTGTTTTCCTAGCGGACAGAAGTGATGCCAAGTGTACAAAACTAACACTGAAGTTATAAAAAAAATTGGAATTATTCGATCGCAACGTGTCCGCTGAGTAAGAAGCGATTAAGGACACACAATGCAATAGTGCTATACATATAAGGACGACTCTCAAAATGCATGTATGGTATTGCAGGCATGTCTTTGAGTATGAATAATAGCATTCACACTGAACACCACGTCGCTGATCATGAACCATGAAGGAGAACGAATGCTCATTGATGATCTCAGCACCGAGGAATGAACATAAAGCAGAACGGCACCGACTTTGCGTAACAGAAAATATACTCTTCTGTGACCATGTCTCACACTAACTTATGTCACCACATTAAAACACTTCATTACTACATGTTTTTACCGTGAGGATACCATTACACAAATCAACAAGCCACTCAACCAACCACATTCAACATTATATTCATGGTGTTCTAGGTCACACGTTTCCTAAATTGCATGCAGAGTACAAAAACTATAATTATCCTCAGCTTGAAAGTTGCTGCTTAAGAGTCACGTCTTCTAAATAGCCTGTGTTCAATCAATGATGAGAATTTACTGGTTCCATTGCTGTAGTAAACACAAAGGCTATTGTTGTGAGACGCTGGGTTTTGCAATTGGAGGAAGAGAACAAAACAAAAGAAACCACAACAAAACACATAGCCCGGCTTTGACTTAACATTTCAGCGATGTCACTCGTTGTTGTGTATTCTGCGTCTCCGTAACAAAAACAGTCCCCGGGAAAGAACGCGGTGGGAGTCTAGTCAGGTTTTATTTATGTTTTTCTAAACATCTGCTCTTTTCTGGGAAAGTAAGAGAGGGGTTAGTGCTGGGATGAAAACACTACACTAACTGTTGCAACCTAATAGCTACTGCCCACTATGCTGAGATAAGTGATGTGTATTCAAGTATATAAGTGATTCAGGTCCCAGAACTTGGGAGAGAGTCTGGGCCGGTGACCTTGCTGATTAAAACCTTCTGAAACATCCTCCTGGCAGCTTTTCAAAAACAGCTGATAAAATTCAGAAAGATTTTTATTGTTCTTGGTTGTGGTGGAAAAACTGAGCACAAAAGGCCCATAATGACAAAAATAACCATTGAAAAAGAAAAGTATTAACAGTGAGATATTGTAGGACATTTCAACAAACCGTGTCAAAACATAGGTGGTTCAAAGACATGGCTGCATTTGCTGTTGTTGTTGTTGTTGTTGTTGTTGGTATTTATGATGCGTTTCTCACCATGTAGGAGGGGAAGGTGAGGACTCTCTTGTGTTTTCCACAAGGCCACTGCGGGTCATCCAGCAGATTGGGGTCGTAATCGCGGAAGTCCCCCAAATCATTCCCTGCCACGGACACAAACAACAACAACAGAGTTTAAGCTAGAAGTTAACGTTTGCACTACCTTTTTCCAAATAAAAACACACACACTGGATAAAGGAAAAGAAGGTAAGCGCTCGTTGGTAGTCGACCGACCTGTGTCTGTGCTGCTCTGGTTGCTGTTGGCTCGGCCCAAACTGAGGCTTCTATGGCTGGCGTTGCGAGACTGAGAGAAGGACGAGGTTGAGTCGATGGTGTTTCTTCGACCACCCAGCACGTTGGTGGGATACAGGAACTGGGTGTAGGACACAGTCTGCAGACACAGGTGTAGTTATAATAGCTGTTTCATAATAGCCTAAACAAAGTTGTGCTTTCCATTAATCTAACAGGTTGAACAGGTATAACGTATTGTTTTCACTTGCTTGTCAAAGCAGGAAAAGGCAAGGTACCAATAACCTTAAGGGTGTGCCAGTATATCACAGCAGTGACTCAGCATGCACATAACAGGAGCCTGGAACTCACTTTCCTAAATGGAATGCAGTTTTTAATAATGTGATTAATCATGCCTGAGGTTTCATATGACAAAATGCTGCTAAGAAAAAAAGCCTATTGCCTATATGTTGATTTATTACATATGAAACATGTAAATATTCTTAATTTATCAAAAACCCAGTGCAATGTTTAAGGTAAGTACTTAAAGGCAAATCATTTGGCTGATTAGCGAGCTTAGTACCACTCTATGTTCTGTAGTAACAAGCAACGATACATTTGATGAGCCATCTAATTTTCCACCAAGCATTGGTGAGCTGTGACTGAGCAAATGTGTTGAGCGGACACACATTTGACACACTCGTGAATGAGAAAATACTGTGAAAAGTAGTAATAATTTTGCATTATTTTAGAGGAAAGACGCGTCTATGACGTAGCTGCTATACTATTAGCTGCCACTTTTGGAACGTTTATGAAGCGACAGCAAACATCTTGCACATTAAAAGCAAGTAACTTCAAGCTAGTCTGGGAGACAAAAACATTCAATAAATTATACATTTTTCAAACTGTTAAAAATGAGCACTAATGTACAATTTTTTGGTAATTTTGTGTGAATTTTCTTCAAGCTTTTTTTAAAAATAGTTAGTATATAGTCTTATATTCATTTAATTATAAATACTTAAAAGATGACTATATTCCCCCTCTCCACACAGCGTATTTCTGCTGCCATCTCACCTTTCCATCAGCTCCCAACTCCACTCCCTCCAGCCCGATCACCATCTCCTTGGCACCGACGCCTCCTGACGGGTGCCGCTGACGCCCTCCTCCTTCCTGCTTGACATCCCTAATGAACGCAAGACCTTTAGAGCTTTCACCGTACACACAAACCTTCCTACAGCTTCTTTGTACTCCATCCCTTTCCTTAACCTTCTTGCTTAGGCCTGTTCTAGCTCACCTCAGCTCTACCTCACAGCCCTGAATCGAACCTGCACTCAGCTGGTCTAGTTTCTGTCATTGCCTGCGTCTTTGGGTGCATCTGAGGACAATCAGAAATAAAAGAGCAACCGTGGGAGGACGGATGGAGTGCGAGTGCAGCTTCTTTCTAGCAGGCCGGCCTCTTCAGACTCTAGTGCTGAAGTGCCATACTGCTGTGGGAGACTTGCAGGAGGTCAAATGTTCTTCTGAAGTAGAAAACTGCTAAAGTGTGTCAGTGGAGCAAACGGTGGAGAGCAACCGACTGCACACATTTTGTATCGGCCAGTCTGTATTTAATGTCTGCTGGGTAGACTGGGGCAATCACATGTCAAATAAAACAGTGTGCCCATTAAGTCATTGTTAAATGGAATATCAGTATTTCGATAAGAGGATAAAACCACAATATCAATCATAGCAGCAAACTATATAGTGAGATATACTAATTAAAGTAGACAGTAGTTACTGCTGTAATTTAACTTCACTTGAAGATTTTAGGTCACTGCCAGTAGAGGCTACTGAGTGTGTGTGTGTGTGTGTGTGTGTGTGTGCACTGACAAAGGAAGTTATATGCCTGCAGTCCACTTTATTCACACTCTGCTATACTGAGTAACTGACAACAAAGAGGTTATGGCAAGCTGAAGACTCAAATTCTTTCCAGAAGTTTAAGATTAACGTCAAAGCAAGAAGACAAAAGGCAGCCAAATATTCACTTACACTTGTGTAATATTTACTTTAGCACAATATTTACATTGTGGTTGGATTTCAGAATGTCAGCAGACAGCAGACATTAAATCGTAACACTAGTCTTGTTTTTCTACTCCACTTATCTTCCCCTAGCTCAGTCATGCTTTCGGATTAAAACGGTGCCCAGATAAATGGAATAAATGACACAGTCGGCCCTCACATGACTCTCCCAGTGTTTTGATGACATGTGGGGCCAATCTGATATAATGCAAACTGTGTTATTTGGCAAACAGGACACGTTGTTGATGGATGCATCATAGACATGGAGGTCCCCAGGCAGCAGACGTCTCACAGAACAGTGGAGATTAAAGAAAAAAAAGAGGGGAAAAACATACGAGACGGAAAGCTTTCTAGGGAGAGAGCTTTTCTAAGAAGCGATCCAGAAAAAAAAAAAAACTGTTGCGCTTTAGTCCGCTGAGACTAAGGAGAAATGAAAGGAAAAATATAAGAAAAGCTGACATTGCTTTGTAGCATGCATGGACAGGAACCACTGGCTTCAAACATCTGTATGTTAGTAGTGTTATAAGTGCTCACCATGCCCTGCCAAATGTCTCTAAATCTAGCATCAAGCACACGAAGCATAAACATTAACATGACTAAAAACCATCTTGACCCTGGCTGGCTACTTTACTACCAACTCATACAAACAGCTTAAAGTTGGCTTTTATTGGCTTGTAATAATATTCCCCTGCAGTCTTGCCTGAGCTTCACCTATTACGCTAAACCCATGAGCATCAATAAATAATACTTTATCAGTCCCAGTGAGGAAACTTCCTCTGCATTTAACCAATCTAACTTTTTACCCCGGAGGCCAACTGCAACCACAATGCAATGCCAGGAGCATTACCCAACATGCAACATATCGTTTAGGGTCAGAGAAACTGAAGCATAAGGGGAAGCCCATGCAAACACAGGGAGAACATGCAAAGTCTGCAAAGAAAAGCCACAGTTGACCCCAGCGGGGTTTGAACCCAGAACCATCTAGGTGTCATGAGACAGTGACGCCCCATAAACAGATGTCCAGTCAAATAGTCTTTTAGTCTGCAAAGTTTCTTACAGGAATAGTTTGACATTTTGAAAGAAAAAACTGCACCTATTTGCTTTTTCATCGACAGTTCGATGAGAAGATTAATACTCACCACTCTCATCAGTACGCTAAATATGAGGCTGCGGCCAGTAGTCTGTTAGCTTAGCTTAGCATGAAGACTCGAAGTAGGAGGAAACAGACAAGCCTGGTTCTGTCCAAACTAAGGTTTAACAAAATAACATATTATATCTCTGTTTATTCGGCACAAATACAAAGTGTAAAAAGTAGGGCTGCATCTATCTGACTGTTTCAGTGCCGATACGATACCTGTGTTTAATTAATAAGCTGTACGCCTCACTATGAGTGATTAGGATTATTCTTGTATTTGTAAGGCAGCAGGCTTGAACTAAGTTTGTAAAACAAAATGTATCAAATAAATACATAGATATAAATGTACTGAATTGTTATTTATTAAAATAATGATAACTGATACGAGGTCAGCCTATTGTAAAGGATACCCGATCCAGCGATTTGGGTAAGTATAGGACCGATATCCTATATTAGTGTCGGCATCAGTGCATCAATTATAATAAAACGTTGTGGTTTATTCGGGGGAAATGTGCACATTTACCTTGCTTCAGACTTAATGCAAAACTCAAGCTAGCTATCTTATTGCTATCATTTCACATCAAACAGACAGATACGAGAGAGTTAATATTTTCAACTAACTCTTGGCAAGAAAGCTGACAAGTGTATTTCCCAAAATGTCAAACCATTCCTTTGAAATTCCTTATTTAGTGTTGTAACTGTAGGAGAACTGTCTTCATGTTTTGTTCCCATTTTTGTTTTTGGGACCATGCCAAGGCTGCACTGCAAAATTTGGCAATTTTGTTCATGGGGCGGTAGTTACAGTAATCATAAAGACAGAGAGACGGAGAAGAAAAGAAATCAGCCTTTTGGGGCCCGGTCGTCTAATAAAATGTTGTTTTGCAGTTACAACACTTGTAAACCAAAGTCTAACAGAAAACTGTCAATTAGCAGCAATGAGCAGTCAAATTGGATATCCCTGGGGGTTTATTAACCCTCGACCTTAAACTGATTGGCTGGCTTTGGAAATTCCCGGAACGGATTGAGCCTTTATGCTCTTCACTAAGCCCCGGTGTGAAGCTTTTATTTCTGTGCATTGTATTCTCTGGCGCTTATCTTTGCCCTTTTCTCTTTCACTTCCTCCAAAGCACACCGTTTCATGTGACTGGGGGGGTGACTCGTCAGAACCTAGGCTGTACCAGAGCTATCCCCATGAAAGCCAGGTGGGTTCCCATTACATGGAACCAAGCGTCGTCAACAGATAAGCCAGACATGTTTTTCCTTCTACCACCAAGAGAGGTAAACTTTTAAACAAGGCTAAGATTAAACAAAAGTGGTTTATTACAAACTGTCATGACCGTGTGCAGGACACGCAGCAGAAACTCCAGTCTGCCAGTATTGTGGATAATTCAACCAGTGGACAACACATGAAATAAATTAAGAGCTAAAGATTCTAAATCTGGAACAGGAAAAAAAAAAAAAAACAGGAACCCCGGCGGAAAAGGTGAGTCTTAAATGCTAAAAAGCCAGCGACAGTTGCAACAGACAGAAATGGGTTGATGCGAACAAAAAGGAAGAGTGGCTAGAAGCCACGGGAGCCATTATGGAAAAAAAGCAAGACAAGCAACAAGCACTGGGCAACAATTGGCGAAATTAATCCTTTTAAGCCCATTTCAGCCCACTGCCTTTTCATTTATCAAACCGCAACGGTAAAAATGCATCCACCAAAACCAGCCCGTAGCAATGTATGCACCAGTCAGAGGAGAGTACATCCACAGGAAAAGAGCGATGAGAAAACAAAGGGAAAGAGGGAGCACAGGCTGGAGGTTAATAAGTTCGGCATGCTGTAGGATACATACCCTGCTTGGCTACAATCTCGATAGGGCAGGACAGAAAATACACTATAGAAGGATCTTCTGCCACTGATAAGGACTATCCTATAAAAACAAAAACAAGCTCATCAATATCTATCTGACAAGATCCACAGGTTAAAGTTGGAGAGAATGAGATGAAACTGTGTGAAGTGTGTGTTGTTTTGTGGTACTGTAGCACATGTAGCATGTAGTCAGGGGTTTGATGCATTTATTTAATAAGGTAACTTCGGTTAACATTTTCTAATTTTAGAATAAATGTCCTATTACGTGTGTAAACATGCATGCGTGACCAGAGTCAGCAGCACATGGGGAAGAATACTTAAAGTAACGCTTCTTTTAATAGCTGCAACTCACACACGCTTATTGAATCGGACTATTTGGACCAAAATCAACATCAGATATAAACGACACGCTCACGGTTATTCCACGTCAGATATGGACGTGCATATATAGGAAGAACAACTTGACCTATTAGGAGTCCTAATTTAACTGGATAAATTAATCAAGATGGTGCACTGGTTGTCTAAACAAAGAGATACTGCACGAGCATCTGCACAATTCAACCGGAAAATGATTTTCTAAGAAAGCACCAGAACTACACTCTCCATCACAGAATGCCCTGAAAAACAGCCGACTCAATTAGATTTCAAATCCAAAGAATGTGACTTTGATGATGGTGAAAATCCCCAGAGCGGTGAACACTTCCTGGGACTTCTGGCCTAGATTGAAACAACCATATTTTCCTTTGTTTACATTCTGCACACCCAGCAACAGTAACCATTATTGTTCTATATTTAGGGATTTGTGCGCTGCATACATGCTTATGTGCACTGTGATACGATATGTGATTTAGCTTTTTGCAGTGATTTCATGGTGCGATTCCAAAATGATTCAACAGTGATCAACTAAAGATTAAAATGAAACAAAATCAGATTATACTCTGTGTGAAATGGAAAGGATTGTCAATCGATTACATTTAATTGATGAGTCAGAATGACATGCAGTGAGTGGGCCAGGTCTGCTTACGATGTGGCTTGTAAAACATCCACACTGCAGTTCATTGACTGGGGCAGCCTGCCATTATCCACCGAGGACTTGTATTGACTAATGGGTGGCGTTGTTTGCCTTCATACCTTCCATTACGAATATCATGTTGCCTCATGTTCTTTATGAAGTGGATCTTCTTGAAGCTCTTTGGTCGGGGGGAACCCGATAGGGTTCGGCATCTAAAATGTAAAACAAAACACAAAACATCAGTACCTCAACAAACGGAGAATCCCAGTGGGATGCATCACACCGAGTGTCTCAGAATCGTATATACAGCACATTACGACAATGTGACCGGTATTTCAGTGCAGTTCGCTACCTGCGTAGAGGAGCATTCTCCTCAATGTCCTCTAGCGTTTCAAGCGAAGAGCGCTGAGAGATGAGTCTCCGTCTGGAAAGACAGACAGAGACGAAAGTTAGAAGAGGAATCATCGTACCAAACACAGGACCAACCGTCCCTCTGCAAAACAGCTTAGAGGAGAACTAACTCTGGCAAAATAATGATATAATCCTCATTGTGATGGACAAATACTCCTGCAAAGCAATTTGATTAAAAGGTACAACACTAAATCAAAGCCAATTCCACAGTACAGCAATACCTCGAATGGCAAGAGTGGGCACTAAAATCAATCCATTTTCCTCACAAGCTGAGGCGAGTCTAGCTTTCAGAATAAAACCGACATATCAGCATTCACAGACTTTCAAATAAAATCTCCATTTCCCTACTTTGTGTAAATCAATGGGTCAATAAGTGGGTAAAGCCAACAATACACTATTTGTTGGTATCTTTTGAAAATGTTTGACATGTGTGCCAAATCATACACAAGTTTTAGTTACAATAGCTTAGTGTTAGGACTAGAGGCAATATATTTTCTGAAGTTGGAAAGGTTTCTAGATTTAGACAAAGATTTAATCAAAGAAATAACCTAAGAATTTGACCATGCATACAATGGCAACTTTTGATACTCAAAAAGCATTAATGTTCGATACAAAGCCCTGAAACAAAATACGACTGTGGTCACTGAGGCCTTGGAGCAAAAGGTCAAACAATGGTGTGAAATCATCACCCGTCTGCGTCTGTTCTGTGTGGTTCATTTACAAAAACAAGTCTTGGGCGGTCGAGTTATGGTCATCCATCAACACCACTGTGTGGTCAATGATCACTCCTCGATCTGGCGTACATCACAGACAATTTTCCAGGATCAGAGCCGCTAAGGGGATAACGAGCTGGCTCGGCAAGCACTTTGTGTGTAACACATTTTGTCACAGATGGCCTTTATTTTACACTTTGGTTGCACGACTCAACAGGCTAATTCTGCTGGACCACTTTTATATGATCGGCTGCCAGTTTAAGAAACAAACCCCTCGTGTGATAGCCAAGTATGCGTGAGCTGTTCCAAAATTAGATTGTAATTGTATGTTTAGCGCCACGATAACGACATAATCCAACATCATTAATCTGCTTTATAAAGTGGCCGCATTCGAAAGTAGCGGAAATTAACACATTAGTGGTGAAATAACTAAAACGTGACGCATCCTCCCAAAGGGGTCCATCAATAAATCTGCAGAAGCAGAGTCGGCAAAGCCAAGTAAGACTGCAAACAAATGTCTGTTCACACCATGAATAATGACTTTAATCTCGGACCACGTAATTCTTTTCACATTGTAATGCTGTAGAGCCGGCAGCAGTTAAACAAGCTTGCCCTGACCCACCCCTTCTTCACTGAACATTTCAAAAAAGGGGGAGACGGAGACGGAGCGTAAAGCAGAGAGGCTGGTTAATGAACGACAGAGCACGAGGACAAATTAACAAAAGATGACCGTGTCCTTGAGGATGTCGCAGGGTTTAAACCGCGACAGGCTGAGTGAACAGTGTATGCCTGAGGAGACGGGCTGAGACGAGTGTGTGCATGAGGACCCAGACAAGAAACCGAGAGCCATTATACTGGCTAACCTCCTGCACTGTACATTATGACCCCAACGATCATAAACTGGGAGGAGGAGAATGAAACACTCTGCTAAAGAGCATAAAGAACAGTACATTATTTTTGTCCTAAGTGGAACAACGGACAGCTGACATGGTTGTTCTGAAGGGGCGTGACCTCTGCCTGATGGTCAGATGAGTGGCTCATGTGTGGTCATGTGATTTATAGTCAGTGTTACATCATCCTTCTGATGGAGGAGAGAGATTGGCTGGATAAAGATCTGAGACTGGACAGTCTAAGTGGACTTACATCTTTCTCATGATGGCGCATCACTTCATCCTTAAAACTACTCAATATTAAATGAAGCTTTTAGAATAACTTACAGAAAACATTTCCATGTTGTCATGCTTCCATATGTTGATACATTAAGAGCTGAAATGGAACACTGGTGTGAAACATACACTGTCCTTAACTACTGAGAATGTAGAAATGACCTCATCTGACTCTTTAATCCAAAACTGAATACAAGTTTGAGTTTCTGACTGAAGGCTTAACTTAAAGCTGCACTAATGGATATATTTGTATGAATAGATGGATCAAAGGATTGATGTGTAATGTGAGAGGTATGGCATGTAGCATGAAACCGGCAGAGAATTGTTAAACGACACTGCAGAGCGCTTTAAAACTGTTCAGCTTCTATTTTTGGTTTTAGGGCCGACAACTTTACTGTCTCGGTGCCCTCTCACTGGATGCAGCAGGCAGCTGTTTAAAAAACGGACAGCCCCACTGAGCGCTAGCAGCCTGGCATGAAACAACAGGAAAAGTAATTAGCATCTAGCTTTGAACATAACAGAGCATTTCATCACCCAATGAGCCAGATACTGTTCTCAGGAGTCGGTTGAGACCAAAACAGAGCTAAAAGAGAGTGAATATTTGACTTGCATTCACCAGGTGGCCACTACTTCAACTGGATGCTAATATTTCTCTGTCAGCTGGATGTGTAGGGAGCTGTTTGCCAACACAATGTTATAAGGTAATAATAATAATAATAATGTGTGTTTTCAGCTTGTTGAGCTGGCCCATAGGTTTAGATTTGTTGCCTCTTAATATATGACTCATACGACGAGCACATTGTTTGCTGTAATCATTCTTCCTGTCCATACGAACTGTGAAGCGATTACTTCTTAGGTTAGAGAGAGAGAGAGAGAGAGAGAGAGAGAGAGAGAGAGAGAGAGAGAGAGAGGGGACCAAATCCACATTTATTGCCCTAAGCAGCAACAAAAAAAATGCATCGTAAACATCAGCCTATGCCCATGAGGCTTCAGAAGTGTGACTTAGACAAATCAAGTGTCTATCCTTCAGAGCTACAGTCTTTTCAGTACAATTCCCTCTTGGGGTTATCCTGGACAGTGTTTCCTTACAGAGCTGCAGCGGAGGGATAGTAACAAAAAGATGGGATTTCGTACTAAACAGCTTGCAACGTTGGAAGCTTGATTGCATTAACTTTGACCGCTGATGCCTCATATAAGCTGTGGCAGGATTTTTGCAGGAAACGAGGAATGTACTGTCGATTTTGTCACGTCGTTTACAGCGACCAATAGCACTCAATGTGCATACAGGCGTGACTTTTGCTTTCGGACAGACCGAATAATCCAAACATGTCCTTTTAACTCTGCAAAGAGTGTTCCACTGTGTCCACAAGCTGTGCCAAGGAAGACATAACCTCTTATTGCAGCCATCGGTCTCCATTCTGTGTGACACTTTGTCGTTATTCCAGTCCAAAATCTCAGTGAATTGTTACCGATCCTAAAAACTCATTCACTAGTGGGGCCCCAAGGGAATGTTCCCAGTTCATGAGGACACGGCTGAACTGTGAGGACTTTGATCGGATCCAAGGACCTGGAGGTCGACGGCACCAGCAGGACGTGTTTTTAATGCAAAAGATGTTTTACAGGCCGCTACAAATCCTGGAAACAATAACACTGGGCCGGCCACTCATTCACCTCAGACACAACTCCTACCAACTACAGTTAGAGGAACAGTCTTTACCGGGTTTGACATTAACAAGGCCGGGCCAAAAGCTTCAAAGAAACCTCAGTATAAATCAGTGGCAGAGGGGCAACAACAAGCATCCCTCAGCATCTCCAACACAGTCCCTGCTATAGTTGCCTCGAGTGATTTTATTTAGGCATGTTTGATGAATGCAATCCATGTACCATCAATACGTTTCTACTGCAAACACAATGGCATCCTGCTGCAATGAAACCGTTTCCAAAAGGCTATTGATAATCCTGCCCAGCAGTGCCATGCAGCGATGCTATAAAACTCAAGTGGACTATTTAGATGCGGAGATTAAACAGTTTCACACGTACGCCCTGTTGGCAGCTCGCCGCAGGACACAGTCTTCCATTTTGCCCGAGAGTCGCCGAGTGGAAATAAATGTCATGTTCTGGGTTTCTTCACACAAATACAGCCAAGGCAATCGGAAAAGTGATTATTCTGACGGGGAAAAAGAAGAAAAGAAATCCAGTCAGAACAGTTCAGCCTCTCTGATCCTCAAACACACGGAGTACAAACAGGATGCTTAGTTTAAAGAAACAGAAAGACAAATAGAATTGTTCTGGTAGCTGTTCAGGGTGAGAAACACAGCAACGCATGATGTGGAAACTTAACTCCCAGATTCAACTTAGAAGTGCACAAAGAAAAACACATGCTGACCCTTGTTACCACGTCTTATACTTGAAGTGGGTTTCTCAGTCGAATCTTAATTGCTTTTTTTTTTTTGAGTGTTAGCTGACAGCTCAGACACCGAGAAGGAAAATGAAGCATTCTTATATAATCCTGTGATTATGCCAAGCATGACCTCAGCAAACAACAATCAACCTCATAACCAGAAGTATGTGACCCGATCACACAGAACTCCACAGGGCCACTGTAATGACTTGTGCTGCTGGTTTTCCAGCCACAACTTCTGCTGCCTCATGTTAAAAAAACTCTTGTAAAAACTCTGTTAAGAACATGATTCATTTGGCAATGCCTAATGATGTTGGGAATGTAACTAAAAAGAGGACGTGAAAACACCTGGATGTGTTTTATGGGGGGGGGGGGGAGGATGAAATGAAAATAGCTCTACCCCCTTAGGCAGACAAGGCCAGATGGTAATAGGTATGCTATATTTAAAGCTGCAGCTCTTAGCGTGCTGATTCATGACGGATAAAGGCCGAGGAATGGAAGGAAGGCTGAATATGAAATCATCCATCATTTTCATGCCTGATGAGGATACGGTCTAAAGCAGCTTTGGCCTTAGAAAGTCGGTTATTGGCAGCACATGAGAGGCTCTGTGACTTCCTGAATGGGAGCAGGACTAAGAGCTAAAAGTCTGAGGGGAGAGTGTGTCTCTGATGCCTGTGGGAGAGGAAGTGGAGGACAGAAAATATACAGAGCGCGGAGCCAGGCTGCTTCTCAGAAAGCCTGGGCATCCTGCCTGTCGCAGCCAGGGACCTCTGGACACGTTTCCACCAGCTGACCTCAGAAAACAAACCAGGCACTGTGCAGAGCGCTCGTCTGTCTGCGCGCCGCAGGAATATGGCCGCGCTCCGTCAACAGGTTGCTTACTTTTGTGTGGACATCCTCCAAGCATATTCCAAAGGCAGAGTACAGTCATGGTTTAATGACTTCAGACTGTATTTACTGGCTTCTTTTGTTACATGAAAGATGTTTTCATTCAACACATGTAGTACAAATATTAAATCAATAAAATGCCCTGCCAAAATGAAGCATTTAAATGTATCAAATGGTGTAATTTTGTGAGCTGTAATGTCATTCAAAACCACATACCTGCACAAGAACACTATCGTACCATATATTATATTACATATACAGCATGTAAACCCGTTTGAAACATGATATTATCATTCTAAGATTGAAAGTTCGTTCTTGACCTTGAAAACAGCAGTTGACGGAACAATCTCACCACAAGGTCCATTCAGTATTTGTTCTGGAGCTTTCGATGGCATCACACGATCTTACTCAGCCGGTGGAGTTTTCTCAGCTGTCATGGAATTGTGGATTTTTTTTTTTATTTCCATTTTTCTAAGCGCTTTGAGGATTTCTCGTCTATATGTCGGCTCAAAAGTTGAAGCTCAAGAGCAGCTAATAAAAAGGCCTCGTGTCGAGAACTGTCGTTTCTAAAGGTCAAGAATGAACTTTTAAGCTCGACGTTTGCGGCAACATGAACAGAAGGTCCTAAAATGTCAAAGAAAATGAAAATATAAACATCTTTAATCCTATGACAACATGGGCAAACACCATCTGCAGAGGAAGATTGTGTGATCGGCTTGAAAACGCCAAAAACAGCTAAAAGAGCTTTGTGATGAGACCGTTTTGTCAACTAATGTTAACTTCATTTTTCATTGTTTTCGCGTCAATTCTGTTTAATTTGAAGCAGCAGTTAATGGATTGGGCTTCATTCTAAAAGGTGTTTCTGATGGTTTGTTTATTCCCTGTGTTTTTTGAGCATCAGTAAAATCAGTAAAATAGCCTCTCAGAAAATAAATAGCACACTTTTAAATGAATGTCTTGAGTGTAATAAAACGTATTTAATGGACTTCTTTCACGATCAAAAAGTACAGATTAAGACTTTCGGAGGCTGTTGGTTTGGCAGCACAATTTCCATGAGGTCAGGAAGGGGAACTAAATGCCTATCGAGTGTTTCCCCCATGAAGCAGAGCTTCCTGAGAAGTCTGCCAGAGACACCAGAGTGAGGAGAGGATTTGGGTAAGAAGGGGGGCTCTGAATGCAAAGCAGAGCAGGGAGGGTTTGACAGCCGGATCTGACATTCAGGGAACCATGAGACGACTGTTACCGACAGCTGTCCTGCGGCGAGGTTAGACCCTCCGAACTCTCCTTGTGCCTCCAGCGTGAAGGCAAAGTAGACAGAGAGGACAACTAAAAGACATCCACATGGAGCAGCAAGCCCCTGTTTATGTAGTTGAACAGGGGGTGTAGAGTTACAGGACGTTTACGTCACGCTGAGGAGACGGCAGGTGTGCGACAGGGTTTTGGAATGACATTCACTAAAAATAATTTGAGGTCTAGTAAATTTGACAGTGAGCATGTGCGCAAGTAAATAAAAAAAAATAACAAATAATAAAAAACAACTTCTGAGGTGTGCTGCTGAGTTCTCTGTCTCCTCTCTGGGGAAACTAGGTCACAGCTCCACAGCTGTGATCATCCTGCATATATCCATCCCTGCAGAACAGTCAATCATAAGACTATGACCACCTGCATGCAGTACATAAACAAACAGCTGAACTCTATCCTTCTGCCGTGTAGTGCTGCGTCCAGGCAGACCGCAGAGCCGAAAACACCGTTCCAAAACAAGTTGACTTTAAAAATAACCTGTTCCTAGAGTTTATTCATTCAGGGCCCCGGTTGATGTGAGGAAACAAAACACAAACACTTTTAATGCATCAGAAGTTCAATAACTGATGTGCCAAATTGTGAAAAGAAAAAGAGAGAGACCTGATAATCTACTGTCGGCTGGTGGTGAATGCAAAGCAACAAGAATAAACTGCACTAGAGGGTTTGTCAGAGGCATCATATTGTAGCCAATAATCAAATGTTGACAGTCATCTGACAAGTGAGTTTACTAAACACGTGGACTGACTGCTCCCATGCATTTCTCCTATGATTGCTTTAGTAGGGGGGGGGGGGGGGGGGGACATGGTGAAGTTTGCTTTGCTTGCTATGATGACAGCGATGTTCAGTTTAACGGCCTGACTGTGCAGATCCCGCAGGCGAGATTGCACCTTTATCGCAATGCCTCACACCAAGTCACACTGTACAGCATGCTCCCAAGCAGCTCTCACACAGTTACCTTGATCGCTGCAGCTCTATCGCAGAGTTGGCGATCTGCACGCCCTCCAGGCTGTAGTTCTGCGAGGTTTGCCTGGAGTAGGCGGCAGGCAGGATTCCCTGAGTGTACGTCTGCAGCCTCCCTCTAGTCGACGCTGGGACCGCGGAGAACGGCGAGCTGAACGTCGAGGGCGCGAAAGCGTCGCCCTCCGTGTCTGCGGCTGCGGGACCGGTCCCGAAACCGGCCCGACCGCTGGCGAAGAGAGCCTGGTTTGCAAAAGCGAGCGCCTGGGCGGCCGTGGTCGCCGCCGCCGCCGCCGCGGTAGCAGCGGCGGCGGCGGCGGCAGCAGCCCCGCGCGCCGAGCGCTCCGGAGAAACCAGGCTCTGTCTAGTCCTAGCCTCGAGCGAGTCCTCCTCCTCGTTCTGGTCGTCTGCATCGTCTTGCACGGGTCGCCCGTCCAGAGAAATGTTGCTGAGAAAGGACAACGCCGCTTGCCTCCTCCGCGGGTCTATGCGTTTCCGCGTATGCTCGATGCTGGAGTGCTTGATCTGTAGCGTGGATGTGTTGCTGCTCGTGGCAGCCGCCATGGTCCGCTCCCAGTGATCCGAGTCCCCCGCAGTAACGATCTTACCTTGCTGGCATCGATATTGTGTTAATCGGGCTTGCGTGTGTTTGGTGAATGGTAGTGGCCTGTCTTTTAAGTACACGCGTCCAACTGGGTGAAAACAGGCAGGTCACGTGTGTGCAGTATTGTGGCAGCACACAGAAAATTTGGACCAATGGGCTGTCAGGAATACATGTGTTTTTTTTCTCTACCTTTTCCCGACTGCTTCTCAGCAGGGTATGCCCAAAATTACATAAACTTAGAACTGTATCTCCGAAACAGGTCTGACCTGCACAATAACAGCCTGCAAGCAACATGTTTCACTATGTATCAATTTGGAAAAACACATTCCTACAAGAAAAATGTTTAACATAACGGCAGGAAAGCGTTACATCATTCTGCATTGCAAATTGTAGTCAAGCATGGCGAAAGAGCCGCTTGCTGCTTCCGCAGTCCGCGCAAGGAAGGAGCATTTGTGTGCACAATGATCAATGTGCGCTGACAGAAAAGGGGCCTGGCTCGGTTTGTTTTGAGGAAATAGATCATTTTTTTGAATCGCACAAGTCAGCATTTCTGCAGCAATTGCGCCATCTGTCTGCTTGACATGCATTGTGCGTGTGCTGTTTTTTGTTTTGTTTTCTTTCTGTCGACATAACCCCATTAAATATGCCATCTAGTGGTTTGTGGGTGACAGCAACTGCAGTTTGAGCACATGCCGTTGGATGGCCAACACGTTTTGATGAAGAGCTCAAGAGAGGCAGGGTTGGGGGATAATCAGTCTTTTTGCCTTTTAATTGAAGATGTCTAATGTATTGTTGCCTGTATGCTTATATATGGTTCTTCATTTTAAGATAGCATTGAGTAAAACATTAAAGGGACACAACCGCGTGGGGAATGCTGCTTATTCCCCAAATTAATTACGAATTTGTTTGACAAAATGGGTTTGTTGTTTGCACTATTTGGCAAATAAAGTGACGTGAAATACTCCCTGCCTTGGTCAGATTAAACTGGGGGAACAAAAATGTATGTAAGCAGCAGAAAGCACATGTGAGCTTCTTCATTAGACCCAGAACACAATCAGTGCTCCCATAACTACATTTTATTAGGTTTCCTGTGTGTCCGTGTGGGTCAATTCAAACAACTTTAGTTAGGATTACACTCCCTGTGAGCACAATATGAACTAAAAGTCTTAACATTTTGACATGGGGCCAAAAAACCAAAGGGAATCTTGGGAATGATAAACAATTTGGGTTTTAACCTTGTTTTACAAATATGCACTTCTCCTTGCTTCAAAACCAATTGTCCATGTGATAAACTGACATGTTCATAATTACAATCACACTCATGACTATACTGCTACGTGAGGAAGACATTTAACCCAGTAGTTCACAGGCATGTTCCTCCTGTTCAACATCACCACAAGATCCAAATGTAATGAAACCTCTTTATCTCTCTCGTGCACTCTGGTAAAGTCCTAGTCCCACAAGCAAGTATTATGGCAGCAACAATGTCAGTAATGTGAGACCAAAAACAAACTATAGTTGTGACAACTAAAGTTCATCAATCACTCAAAATCTAATTTAAGAAATGTTCACATCAAACCACGTGTGATCACATATGTTATGTGTATAAATAGATAAAATGTTAAATTCCTTTACAATGGGACACAAACCTAAATGTTGCAGAAGCCATAAATAAATGATAGAGACAGATAACTTGTAATATGGCAAAAGCCAAAACACTATTAACCCCGTCTTCATTGGTAGAGTTGGTCTTACAAAACAGACAAAATATGTTCAATTAGTCTTAATAAATAATAAAAAAGGTTGAGTTGGTATACTGTATAATTTGCTTTGTTGAGACCGCAAACAACATAGCACTTCTTTACCACTAGAGATCACTCTTGGACCTCGAATCTGCACTTTGCTGCACGTTTCTTCCATTCTACGTTTCACAAAGGAGCACATATAACTCAAGTGTATAAAACCCCTGAGTGGAGGAACATCATAATATCACTGTATGTGCCTTAAAATCCCTGGTGGTGTGTTTTATTGCTGATATAATATAACTAACACAGGTCAAAGGCACTGATGATGTTGTGTTAGTCACTCATTCTCTAAGGTTAATGATATATACAGACATATCACAACTGATGAATAATCTTTAGGAAGAGTTTTTGCTTTAAGTATTCATTTGACTTCACTTGTGCTCCCAAAAAAACAACCAAAGAAGTTTTAAATTTCTACTTTTTGTACAAGGAAAGTGTCTCCAACACTCAACAACCAGAATGCTATATATACAATAATCTACATTTAACATTTAGCTTGGGATAACAACTCCATACCCTGCAGATCTATACTCTGATGCCTCCCTGTGTATCAGCCTGAGCAACAATAATGTGTAGGAACTGCAGGTTCTTTGGCCCCAGTTAATCTGAGCGGCCCATCAGTCCCTGCAGCGCCGCAGCAAAGACGATGAGAAACTCTGAGCTTCCTGTGTTTGTGTGAAGCTTCCTACTCATGTACTTCAGCACCTCATTGTGAGGCTTCATGCACATGAGTCTGCTATTACTTTCACAATGATTAAAGACAAACATGCATCATAAATTTCCCTCACTGCCCCAAGAGGTAGAAACACAATACTGTGTAATTATAAGCCCAGTTATTATTATTAGTTTAAAAGACAAATGGGATTAAGGTGAGAGGACAGAATGTGGAAGGAAGAGGGCAAAGATCAGAGACAACAATAGGGAATATAATTCAGTCGTTCAGGTATTTATTGTTATTAAAATCGTGCAATTTAGCTCTCACTTGGAAAAACTCCCCGTCAGTGACGTTCGGTTAGTGTTTCTGGTAATCCTACGCCTGGGAAAGGTTTCACCCTTTTTCTTTTTTACACCAATAACATTTTGAGCCATTGCAGGGTAAAGCAATTAAAATGCCTGCCAAGCTATTTCAAGGGTGCTAATGTCGCTGCTTGCCTTAGTTGGTCTTGCCGGGACTCACTCTTTACATGTGTCACACATATACACGCACACGCATACAACTACATGGCCCAGTAAAGCATGACAGCATCACCTTTAGAGTGCCTTATTAACTCTTACTGCACCCAAGCAAGAAAACTATATATAACATATAATATACAGTCCATAATACCTGATCCTATCTACGATGAGATAATGAAATGGTTTGTTTGATTTTTGACACTGAATTCTCCCATATTCCCCAGTGGAGAATCAAATCTATCAACATTAGCGGCCGTGGTCAGATTAGGTGCCTGTTGATGAAGGATTTAGATAAGAGCGAGTGTGTGAGGCCAGCGCTGAGCTCTCGCACAGGGACAGCTCGTCTTAATGGGACCAGGGTCTTATCAGAGGGATCGAGAGAGCTCCCTGAAGTTCACCTCAGTTTAATCGTTGGCTTTTATAGACCAGTGATGTACTCAGTGGAAAGGACCATTCACTTTCATACAATAAAAAATCATAGATAATAAGATCAAACTGATTAAGCAAGATGTGTTTTTATGCTGTCCAGGGAGTGTCGATGAGTCAACATTTCACCGAGGAAGATATGAGGAAATAACCTGCACTGCTCTTTGGGATATGCACTTATTTCCTGTCTTGTTGAAATTGACATGAGAAGATCTACAACACCCTGATCTATAACCCTGATCAGAGTTGAAAAAACAAGGTACCCTGCCGCTGCACTGCATTATTTTGTGGTTAAAGACACCCGAACAAACAGAGTGATTTTTGCAGTTTGCTTATTTTATTATTATTGCAACCTCCGAACGTTAACTTACCGCAAACCATGAACCATATGCTAGCTACGAGTTAAAAGTACGGTTTAAATGTATGAAAACAACTTGTAATCTCAAGTTCAGCACTAATTTGCACATGTTAACTACGGTGATAAAGTCATATAGCTTTGGGTACCCAGAAACAGCTAGCCTGGCTCTGTCTAAAGGTAACACAATCCACGATCAGCACCTCTGAAGCTCACTAATTCTTGTAAATAATCTTGTTTGTTTAATCTGAAAGGGCAAAAAAACCAAAAACACAATGTGGGTTTATGAGCCGGACTATTTCTTGGCCGGGAGCAGTGACTTGGAGTCTCGTCGTCAGAGAGGTTGCCAGACGACTAGCCCCCTGACTCTCTGCGAATAGTGAGTTAGTGATCATGATTCCCCAAATGTCAAAAGTATTATTTTCTTAGAGTCAGGTATATTGAATAAGGAATGTGTCTGTGAAGGCTATCAAACGCTTGCCATCTCAGAGTCTGCCTGTTTGTGCCTGACACACACAGATATGCTTATCCTGGTTGAGTGTTAGTGCTCTGTGGTCAAGAGGGCAGGGCTGGTTGTGGTCGGGTTCACGGTTGGAGGAGGAGGAGGAGGAGGAGGGGACAGGAGGCGTGTAGAGCTGTTGGGGTCTGCGGTTGTGGCCCGGGATTGATGAGTCTGCTATAGGTCGTGGAGAAAGAGCCCACCCGCGTGCCACAGCCCCCCAACATCAAACATGTCGTATATTGTGTTGATCTATGGAGATGGCTGGGCAGCACTTTCAACTGAGTCAGGCCAGGTCCATCAAAGGATTTATCTCTTCACAAGATTAAAGGGGGCCAAGGCGTCTGCCAAACAAAGGCTAACTCTGAGGGTCAGCCCGTGTCCTGAACTGAGAGATTTACACTGAGACAACCTTCAGATCCAGAAGAAGACATTTGAGGCTCTGTGACGTCTGCCTTACATCTGACAGCTTCAGTCAGCTAGCTGATACTCATATCATGACCGTCCACCATGATTAATAAATTACGTATGGATTACAAAATCTGATTTTGTCATACATGTCTCTGTATATGAACGGTAAATGTTCAGCAGCATCATCTGTTGCCATAAACACATGAGCACATGCTTTCTGTCCGACCATGAGGCAGGCAGAGTTAAAGTTATTCAAAACCTCCTTTATATTTCTGACATGTTCCTGGCATCTTTAAGAATTCCACAACAATGACGAAATCACTTGTTGGGAACATTAGGTCAGATATTATTTTTGTATTTCTGGTTGAATAGTAAGATGGGATCTATAGTTGATCTTGTATGTGAAAATCTGAACTGCTTTTGCACAAATTCATGTCACATCCAGTGACTTGTTCCTGTTGCTTTGACCTTTGCACTCCTTCCTATTAGTCACGTTGTAATGTTTTTAGTGGAGGAATGTAGGCCTGTTTCACTGGTGCAGTATTGTAACATGCTTTAGATGATTTAACAGCTAAACGTCTAAAACAAACACATTTTAAATTCATATAAATGAATGTGGACTACAGTATGATAATTAACTATTAACCATTCATGCCAATGCTCTTCCTTATCATCTTTTTGCTCTTCTGCAGTTTGAACACCAAATGCAGACATAAAAAACAATTTGGCCACGACTTTATTTTGTTTTTTTGCAAGAATTTCCTATTTTTGTTTTTCTTTCAGACGAGTTTGCTCCTTTTAAGAGTATTAGCCAGTGTTTTCGGTAACATACTTTGCTGTTTTCGTTCTGTCTCACAATGAAAACACTCATTTATATTCATTTGGAATCGAGTGGGTGAGAGACGTAAAGTGAACTGGCTGCAAGATACGATCGGACGACGTGGCCTTGCACACATGAGCAGTGAGGTTTTAAAGACTCAAACTTGGGCAAGAAAGTCTTAAATCAGGGTAAAGCATTTGCAGGAATGTACTTTCACATACCTCGCAATTGCAATATTTGCCTCACTTATAAAATCTGTGGTTGAAAGTGTCGGGTGATGTTAATGGAGGGTAGAGATGAAGGGAAGAAAAGACTTTTATTTGAATTCTTCTCTTCCTCTAAAGCAGTCAATCCATAATAGCCATAAAGTGGAAGAGAAATGTGACCCGTGCTGATGTTTCTACACCTTGTCATTAATAAAGCTACTACACTGTTTTGAGTAGCAGCCTCATTGTCTAGTAGTTCATGGCTAACATGCTGAAAGACTGCAGCTGAGCTTTTTGCTACTTGCTAAAAGCAAAAATATTGGAGAAATAAACATTAAAAAGCAGAATTCATTTCTGCAGATTCTGAACTTTGACTGCAAGGAGCTAATGTCACAGTCTTTATTCTTTGAGAGAGTGTGTGTGTGTGTGTGTGTGTGTGTGTCTGTCTGTCTGTCTGTTGGCCTATCTGTGTATGCACATATCAGTATGAAGCACAGTGTTGCTACGTGCTTCACCACCAAGCCTCGCCCATAGTAGGAGGAGAGTACAGGGCAGGGTCAACACTGTGTGAGCCAGAAGAAATGCTGTGCCTGGCACCACCACACACTAACACACTCACACACACACCTACACACACACACCCTGGACAGGCAACCTTGGGAATCACAGCCAAAGCAGAACAGAATGTACATTAAGGAGGTCGTCTCTCCTCCGGTCTTCTCCTTATTCCTCTCCCTGCACCCTCCTTCCTAACTACATGCTAAAAACGTTGCCTAAAATCTCTGAACTGAGGTGCAAATTGGAGGGAGAACTTCCTCATTTAAGTTACTTCCTATCGGCTTCACAATTGAGGAATAGGAGGCAGTTTCTTTCGTTTAAAGGTTGAAGAGCAGTTCGCCATAATCAGGCCCTCGCCCTGCTGCTCCCTTCCTCCTTCAGTCACTGTCAAGCAGTTTTAGCGTTGGAGGTCACGTTGCTAAACTTCGCCTTGTAAACATCCATCGCACGGTTTCACCTTTGTGTTAAATGTCCTGCTTTAACAGTGCACCCAATGAGTAGCAGATGAGGGGAGTTGTGTGCGTAAGGTTTATAGGTGTGCATGTGTCAGTGTTGAGTGTGCTGTCATGTCGGACTTGGAGGATCTATTGCAGGTCTTGGGACTTTAGAATTAGTATAGGGGGGAATAGTGCTCTGTTTTACAGGCAAACGGTAACTGACCCGCAGACCACGAAAGAATCAAAGCCAAGCAAGCTAAAAACTAAAAGAGATCAGTTTAGAGTTGTTTTTCTTCTATCAGGAGCTGCCGATTTGATCTGTAAAATAGATACAAAAAAACAATTCTGGGAGGTTTATTCAAGTAATGTACTCAGCTCTTTATAGGCATTAAATGATCATTTGGGTTTACTACAATTTGGGTTGTAGTTTTGTCCATTATCCCTATTGGTAATAAGTGTTGAACTCAACTAAATTCAGAGATAAGGAAACACAGTGACATTGTTAAAAGAAGCCAGACTGGGAAAGGAACACGACCATACAGGTTTAAATTACAGCCCATACTGTTCTGACAATTTACTCCTGACATTCAGTGCCAAATGTAAGTCTAAATTTCATGTAAAGGACCAGAGTTTGGATGTTGTACCGTAACCAACCATCTTTCCCTAACTCTGACCGCACAGCAGTTTCCATGCACAGATGCAACGTTGCCATTGAACCGACAGTAACGATTAATTTGGACATCGTCCAAAACCTTCGTTCTAGTGTGACGAAACGATTGGGATTCAAACCAAAACCCCAGGTTAGCCAAACATATTTGAAGGAGCAAACAAAGTTTACATTATTATCCAAATTGTCAATTGTAAACATTCATCACAGTTTACAGAGTCCCTGGTTCAACTTTGACCGAACATACTTGTCATAGTTTTGCAAGCACATAGGTTTCTAGTGCAATGACAGATTGATACCAACATTTTGAGTGTGCTCACTGTCAGCTTTACTTTAAATAAAGTTGTTTAGATAAACTGTTGGTTTGTGTAATACCTGTCTGATTTGTTGTTTCTTGCCCCGACAGACTGGCAATGTCACCGTGGTACAATGTTATATATACACCAATGGATATGAAGGCCAAAATTAGAAAACGGAATGTAAACTAAATGTTGACGTCCCTGATTTGTTTCTATCTTGGTAGCCTTGTTACACGTCGTACCCCTCTTTTCCCCTGTGTTTCCCGTCTGCATCTACACTATAAACTATCAAATAAAGACAGAAATGCCAAAAGAACGATTAAAAAAAGCGAATTATATTTTACTGACATTATTAAAGTTCACACATTTCAGTCCTGTCTCGTCTGCAAGCTCACCACCTTGTCCCAACAGCTGCCTGCCATGGATCCCTGTTGCTGCTGATGAGAAAGGGTTGAGGGAGAGAAGAGAAAACACAAGCAGCAGATTTCAGGCATTCTACAACGCATTAGGTCATGAGAATTGGATCTCGTGCTGTTTAAATGATGAAATGGCTCACCAAAGGGACCTCGATTGAGGTCCACACAATTGGTCGCCAAGAGGTCATCTCCATCCGAGAGAGGGGAAGGAATGAAAAATACGCTCGGCTCCACACAATTATTAAATTTCTGTGTTCTTTTTTTCCCCCCTTCTCAACAGTGACTGAAGTTGTTCTTGAGGGCTGTTTAGGTTCGCACATGAGCTTTGTCTTCGTGTGGGAATTTGAATGTGACAGACACACAGAGAGCGACGAGGGCCAGAGACTAGAGAGGTCGTAGCCAGACATCGGAGCTATTTTTGTTTGTAGAAAATCAGAAGTGGTTCTGTTACCCTGGAGGCGGCCTGTGTTTTCCATATAGCTCAGCGACTTGGCACGGCTCTACAGGGGCAGTTTCACATTGAGCCCCCTCCTGTCCCTCCCTGCCTCAAGCTCCCTCTCTCTCCCCCCTTCATCTCCCCCACCCTTCTCCCTTCCTCCCTCTATCCTCCCACCATCCTCCTCTCACCCCCAGCAGGAAAACGTCAGTGGCCCGCAATGGAGACAGCCTGACTGCGCAGGCGGCCCGGCAGATGCACTGGAGATAAGTTTGTGTGCGTAAGCTGGGCCGCGACCCTTGGCGGCAGGACATTGACCAGATCCTGTCAGTGAGAGGGCAAGAGCCGGCCTAGCACCTCTTCTACTCATTTGCTTCTATGCTGGCCCCCCCTCCTTCCCATCCTACTCCTGGCTTCCCCAGCAGCCCAGCAAGGGCCGGAGGGGAGGACAGGCCCCCTGGAGCCAAGACTTTCCTCTGGGATCCCAGACTCCAGCCGTGTTCTCCCGACACCTCCTGTATGCACAGTAGAGGTGCCACAAACACATAGTCAAAACTCCACCGGGCATACAATTGGTCCCCAAGAGAACTTCCCCTGTCCCACAGAAAGATAATGGATAGTGGTGTGTGGCAGGCGTTGTGACAGAGACGCCGAACTACTTATGAAAACACCATCCTTCATGCTACATCAGCACTTTTTGGTTTCTTTTGTCCGTGAAATGGTTTTGGGAGGAAACACCTAGGCTGGAAATGTGCACGATTTGTCATGTGAATGTGTAGCTGGTGGCACCAAGTGGTGACTATAAGAGAAAGATCAGGTTTCTGTATGGTCAGGGGTTTTCCTCAGCAGGGGTAGTATACAACAGGATTTCTTCTCGTCTTGAGTCATTAATTGAAAGTCAGTGAAGCGAAGAGAAAAGTTAGCGCCGACAAAAGGACACCATTAAATCATGAAGTACAGAAACAAGGTCTGGTTGAATAAATGCCTTTACAAGGATGATTGTCTCTATATACTATACAGTGCCTTGCCGACATCCCTGTATGCCAAACAGTGCCAATGACTTCCTGACTCCATGTAAGTGCCTGGCCCTAAAGCACCATGGGCTGAGATGAAAGAACTGGCACAACTTGAAATGGCACGGGGAAGTATTGACAATTTGGCTGCTTTGAAGTAGAGATAACTGAGCTTTCACTTGTTTTTATCTCCTCCTGAGACTATATTTAAACCAGCGTACACTGGCCAGCGTCATGTAGATCTTTCCAGCAAACCAGTGACCAGAGCTCTGTAAACACAGAACATGTAGGCTATAGTACACTTTAAAGGGCCATACCAGTGGTTCTGCATGTTTCAACCCAACGCAAATCACTTGACATCACAACCAATCATTTTGCTAACAATCCTGTTAATCCTAATTTGAATCTACTTCAAGTATTTCAGATATCCATTGTTGTCTATTCATTTCTACACCAGAGAGGCAACTCAATGCTCTGCTCTGCTAGTGATAATAACAAAAGACTTGATGTTCACGGTGATGGATACACAACATTGACCTTGCATGCAAGCCGGACATTGTGCGATTGATATCACATATCGCACAAAAATCCATCTTGTCAGGCTTCATGTGTTGTGCCCAGCTAGCAACAAAGAACACGAAGAGGCAACAGTTCATTGCAAACAACAATGGCGCCTCCTTAAGAGCTAACAGTAGATGCCGCAAAAGCGTCAGTTACATCGGTTTTAAGAGTCTGCTAATTGATAGCAGTATAATAAAAACAACTCTCAACTCTCAGTGCATGATAACAAAAAGAGGAACCACCTTGTGGCACTATTTGGCATTACAGCAATAGCACAACTCTGGCAAGTGTTTGAACATTTCTCCAGCTCATAGTTTTGATTATGTCCCACAACCTTACTGTTTTTGTTCACTCTCACTGCTCTCATTAGCACCTTTTACAGTGGCTGCTTTCAGCAAAGAAGCGCTTATAAACCTATTTTCTTGCTTCCTGTCGAGCAACAAATGTGGGACATTTAGCAACTAGCTGGTGAACACAGTGGAACATTTATCTAATGCAAAAAACTAGAGAAATCCCTTTTTGTTTTTTAAGCAAAAGGGGATTTTAAATTGCAGAGTCATGCATATACGTCCCTGTCTGCTACAGTGACTAAAGGTGCTTGCATGCTGGAAGAAACCTAAATCCATACCTCCTTCTGACCTGAATCATAACCCGCCACTAGAATTCATCTCTCACCAGACAAGCAACTCCTCCACACGGAGCAATAAGAAGCTGAACTCATGCTACTCATAGCTGGGAGGTTAAACCTAGTTTGTCATCAGATTCCAGTGGGAGGGAGGGATGCAGACATTGTGCAAAGAGCAAACCAGGCCCGTTCACCGGCAGGATCTGACTCTACAAACACCTCTTCTCAGAAATCTCATCAGAAATTCCCTTTGAAACCAGAGGCTTCATGTCTTTCAACACTGTGGAGAAAAACGTTATTGTGTGGCCACTCTAAAGCACCACCTGTCTCCACTTGAAATGAAGTCGATTCTAGTGGAAGGTGGGTGAATCAACCTATTTTAAAACAGATTTCACGTTCAGACGTCTTATCACTCAAAGCATGAAATGCTTCTTGATAGTGGCACATGTTTGTCTCTAGCTCAGTGATGAAAGGCAACAAAAGAAAAACATGAAATCAGACCCTTCTTGCTCACACATGACACATAATCAAACACTGCATCGTAACAATTGCTACGAAATAAAACAGGTTTAAACAAGCCAGCGGGGATTTATTTAATTTCTGCACAGCAATTCACCCCAACATGAAGAAAAACTCCCAGCCAGCTGAGGGTGTAGCTGTGTTTTTTTTTTATTTTTATGAGAGATGCACCTGTCCACCTCCAGCTGATGAATAACATCCAACAAGGGTTTATAGGAGTAGCTCACCAAGAAATAATTAACTGCGGCCTATTAAATCTGGTGTCAGTCAAGACATACAGTGAAGCTTGTTAAAATGAGCTTGTTAGCCAACATCCGATGACACGACATCAGTCCGACCCACAGACGTGGAGCGTTGGGACCAAATGAGACGTCACAGACGATTGTTTTTTAAAGTGACTACACATGTGACTCAAATTTACAAAAGTTACATTTTTGGTGAGTCATTTCTTTAACAAACATCACCATCACACCCACTTCATGTCAACGAGAAAGAGTTATTGGAGTTTGTGGAGGCACGTTAAGAGAACCGTGTGGGACTGGAAAAGTCAGTGACGGTGCTCATCAGGTGTTGCAGTCTGAAAGAATAATGTAATGACAGACATAATGTTGTGTGCAGCCCCACTCCCTGCTGTCCCCCTATGAATTTCCTGTTGTATTTCACAACTTGTGAGAGGCTGAGGGCCAAGGTAAACATTGTCACAACATGATTCACCCTGAAATCATTGAGTGCTCAGGCGGTATTTTGATTAAAAAGAATGGATTCATCATCGGCGTGCTACTGTCACAGTAACACTGGGAATGTAGTAAATGCTTTTTTACAGGCTGATGTCAGGCTCATCACATGCAGAGTACTTTACTTGAGTATTTCCATTTCATCATTGCTTTATACTTGTACCTTTCAAAGGAAGATGTTTTTTTTGACAGATGGAAGATTTTACCTACAAAAAGGTATTATGATTATGTTGAATGAATTGTCAGAGATTTAAATAGACGTACCAGTGTGTGTGTGTGTGTGTGTGTGTGTGTTAATTTACTGTGTTATCAAATGAACCTTACATCATAAACCATGTTGTTGTGTCCGTCTTTTGGACGTGTTTTCCAAAAACACTCTAAGCAGCTATTGATTCCGGCCAAAAATCCATAATCAACTTTTGACACTTGCTTAACTTGTGTAATCTATCACGGTGTGCATCACATGTTTGTGCTTGTTGACAGAGTGTTGTAGGGATGACGTATGTCTGTTGGCCAACCTGGAAGTTAGCATCACACTGGTTCCCGCAACAAAAAGACGATGGGAGTTATCCAGTGGATTTTGAAATGTTGCAGGAAAAAAGCTCTGTGGCAAACAAACGTTTATGACACTTACAGGTTTTGTTCCGCAACATTATCTTCACAAATGAACACCACGTTTATGATTTTTGAAGCGTGAATTCAATCGGCAGAAGTAAATAGCTAACGAACTACATGAGTCGCATGACTTTATGTCACCACCACTAAACTAAAGGCCGTCTAGTGTTCAGCGTGATGTGGTTTAGTTGTCGAATTTTGCCTTTTGTCAGGATCCGCCTTTTTGTAGGACACATAAAAGCTTCACAATTCACAAATAGGATATCTACTGATGTATACTATATGTCAAGGAACAAAACATTAAAATCTAAAAAAATAAATGAACCGATTAACAGATATATGTATATATGCCTTATGGTTGTGCAGCTGTTCCTGATAATACTATTATTTTAAAATAATACAAAAAAGGCCACAACAACATAACTATGTAGCCTGTTAAATAAATAGGCCCTTTTTTATGGGTTGCAGACAGCATCACCCCAATAGCTACTAAATAGGTGTTTCAGGAATAACCAACAACATGATTTTGATAAACAGTTTTTATTTCAAGTGTGATCCGCATAGTTTAATCTCAAGGACACAAAGCCTAACAGTATCCGTGTGCGTGAACACAATGATTAATGGTGAAACTGGCTGTAAGGCAGCAGCTAAGGTTTTTCCTTCGGCACCACATTGATCAGGACCAGCTCCTGATCAATGTGGATTCCTTAGCTATGAATCTTCTTTAATCAGTCCCTATTTGGGGATCTGCATTCACTGTCCATTCATCATGTGTTGCAGATATCTTCCCGTGAGACGATGTCTACCATTTCAGTTTGTTTTGTTTTCTGCTGTCACAAAAATGAATGGTGCTTTTTAAGAGAAATTATTACACTATAACTCATGTACTTCAGTTTCAATTAGCGTGTGAATGACCATGTTCTTGAGGGAGTGTCTTGTTACAATTAACGTTCAAACAACACCATTCCTAAGCACGGCGCTCAGCGATCGAGGGAATATGTTTTCTGTTCTTAGGAGCTCGTCTTTCAGCGCAAGCAAGCTTTTGCGCCGAAGCTGAAAGATTGAATGAATATTAAACATGTTGGGTTACTTCCCAGATAAGAAGATCAATGACGTTGTTTTTTCCCCACACTCTTCTGAGAATGAGAGGGGAACATTAGCGAGACAGATGTGGCATATTTGCGGTGGTTATGGCCGAGCTATCCTAGGTTTCACTGCAAAACATCTTTGTTTAATTTGGATAAAAGGTTTCCATAAATGGTTGACAACATTGAAACATGTAAAACTACTATAAGGCACCACAACTTTGTGGTAACAATTATTTTCATTGAGGCTTTGAGTTCGGTGAGGTGGGGCCTCGTATTTTCTTTTGTGGTGCGTGTGTGATTTAAATATTTTATTGCATTAAAAATCAGATAATTAACGTTCAGTTCAGTTTATTCACAACAAAGTTGAAATACATTATACAAGTACAATCATAAGACACAATGGAGATATGGGAAATGGGACACCCTGAGAACAGGGCCCAGACATTAAGTAGATAATATTTCAAATATATGTTTACCAACATGTTGTCTTGATTTAGAAAAGTGCATGTAGGGTATTTTACACATTCACAATCTATTAAACACCTAAGACTAACCAAAGATCCCAATAACTAACTAACCTAACCATGATTACTACATGGCATGGCAACATTGATATTCATATGCAGCCATATTAAACAGCCATCTTGGTAAAATAACAAAGTACAATTGCTTTCAAATTCATTGCTCAGGTCTATGAAAAGAGAAAAAGGAAGGAGGAAAGAAGGTCCAAAGAAGATAAAGTATGTAAACACAAGAACTGCCGATCCAGACAATAAATGATGTAAGTCAAATAAAACCTGAACTCACATTAAAATACACCATATCAATATTAATAAAGAAGTTGGTCAAAGTTACCACCATTAAGCCCAGCTGTATATCTACAACATCATGTATACAACTATATACCATCATTAAAGACAGCAAGTAATGTAACATAGGACACATTTATACTTTAAAATTGACACTTCTTTCATACCCAACTGTAGGGAATTCCAGGAGAGAATACACACACTCTTGGCAGCCCCCGGCCTTTCAGTGATAACTATCCCTTAGAAAGAAAGACGACTGACATCAACATCCGCTGACTAAAAGTGGAGTCAGTAGAATATTGTCCTCTGCTGTTTACCTCACACACTGGCTGCCCTTTAATCTCTAATCCCTCAGACAACACAGGCCAGCGGACCCATTGTATGGAATTCCAAGTCGCTCTCTCAAGGTGTGTGATTAACCCCTACTGTACATAAGAGCAAACATGGCATCAAAGGCAGCCACAGAGGGTGTCTGCAGGTGACGGGTCAGTGGGAGGTGAGGGGTCAGTCGCAGGCTGGCAGAGCAGCCAGTCTGAGCAGAGGTGGAGAAAACAATCCAAGAAGAAAGCGGGTTTGCTGAGTGGCGGACCGGGATGAGGGTTTTTGTACTGTTGAACCCCAAGTCCTAAATCTAAGCTGAAATCGAACCGTTGCCCTTAATAACAAAATAGTCCCAATGTGCCAGATGAAGAATGAGCCAACAAACACCGCCGCTGCTCATAATGCAATAAAGTAGACAAGACATATTCATCAAAGGATTGGCGTAGTAATCCGTGAGTCTGAGTCATGTTGATGCCAGTAAAGTATAACATAGAGAAGACACATTATATGTAAAGTATGTAAACCATATCAATATAAAAAATATATAAAAACATGCGTTACATAACGTGTGTTTTTGTTCCCTGCATGCTCCCGCATGTTTCACATGATTCCTGAGAGAATTTTGTGTTTTAGTCTTCGCTTAGTTGTGGCGTCGTCCCATTTTCTTTGAATTTCTTTGCCTCAATTTAGACTTACATGTATCTCTGGTGATTATGAAAGACAATCCAGTTTCCAAGACTAAGATGGTAAAAAGATAATCTTGGATTATTACAATTTATTTTTTACAGTGGACAAGAGAGTTCAATGCCTTGCAACTTGAGATAACATCTGCAAATAGACAAATCACAAGCAAAGGATAGAAAGCACTCACCGGTTTGACAGCACATAAAAGATGTCCTGTAGAAATACAGAGACACACTGCAAGTTGCCCACAACCTCATGGGGAAATTAAAAGGAAAAATATGCTTAAAACCATATTGTTTCAGTCCAAGTACAAGCTACTAATTGAACCTTAAGTTAAGATGATTTTTGTCAAACAAACTGCATACTTTAAAGTATTTTTGTATATTTATTGGGCATCATTATCATAACTAGTCTTATAACTCAAACAACTCATTGTTTCCTGACGCACAGTAGCGCACATTCAGATGCAGGTCTTCTTTGAATTTATTGTAGGGTGATAGATGTATTTAGCAGGTGCTGGCACCCATGTGGAGCCAAGGTTGGGCAGTGATGTTACTGTCTATAAACAGAGTCAGTACAAACACACACACCTCTTCCCACCAACAGAGAACTCGCCACAAGACCACACAAACTGTATTTACACCTTGCATTTCTTTCTTGCATAAACACTGCTGCTATTAATTGAGCTCCCGCTGTTTGTGTACTACTCTGGAGAGTCTTTTGGGAGAACAAAGATATTTCAGATTCCCCCTCCTCCTCCTCTTCCTCCTCCTCCTCCTCTTCTTCTTCCTCCTCCTCCTCCTCTTCTTCCTCCTCCTCCTCCACTAATTGAGTGATTCAGAACAGGGCTCAGACACGCCGCCCCTGCGACTCTATCTGACTGGGATATTATCGGAGTGGCTGTCAGACCAGGGTCCAGAGCGGCTTGAGAGGAATGCAGCCTACAACTGTGGGCCAGCAACAGACCCTCTACTGCACACTGCAGGCCCTCAATTCTCCCCCTCCTTTCCCACCCCCCCTCCCCCCCTCTAACCACCACAGGCCAATCAGTCAACAGGACCCCAGGGGCCATTTTCAAAAACAATCACTCTCTCTAAGTAGTCAAGAGGTGCCAGGGCTAATTATAAACAAACTATTGATGTTCTAGCAAAGGATTGTGCTAGACTGTGCCAGTGCAGTAAATGTTTGTGTGTGCGTGCACGTGTGAGCGTGTGCGTCAGGGTCAGAGTAAGGTTCTGCTTGACAGAGCATTCAATTGGCCATTTCACAGACCTCACCCGAAGTGAACACTCCATGAAGACGGCTACGGACTCATAATGACAAGTGCCTGGGTTAATCTGAAACAAACAGCAAGAAGCTGTAAATAGGAAGAAAAATGATTGCCCAAATACTTATCTTGATACCGTTTTGTATTTAAATGCTAAGGTCATTGAGGAATGAGTGCAATGTTGTGCCATATTCACCAAGTAATTGAGAAAACACAGTATTATATAGAATAAAGTTTTCCAAATGCTAGCGACAACTAACCCTAAATATGCAAATGTCCTAAATATTAACTCTAAAATTAAAGCTTGAAATAATGGATGTATGCAGAAGTAACCAAGACAAAATATGTGCCATCTACAAGACAAACTGTGCGTTCCAAAACCTTACCATATATGTAGTAAGTGCAATGCTTTTGTTAAATACAGTATGCCAAAGAAACCAGGATGTCCTACAGCATCCTGGTCACATTTTGCAGCATGCAAGCCAGCATGCTCTTCCGGCTATTCTGACCCACAATCCTCTGCGCAGCAGATATACGAGCAAGAGGGTAAAAGTTCAAGTTGCAATGTTATGAGGAAGTAGTTTGTCCCAATTGAATGCACACTGCATGCTACAGTACGTACTTCAGGGCAGCTGCAGTGTGTACTAAAAGCAAAAGTAAAAAGTACGCGATTTGGAATGCTGTGTAAGAGTCTTCGACCATGCTAACGGCTCTGTGAGGCTATATTTGACGCAAAGTGCTTTGGGCTAATGCTAACACTTGCATAACAACATAATCACCATGGCCATGCCGACATGCTGATGTTTGGCAGCCAGGTATATTGTTTATCATGTTTTCTGTCTTAGTTATGCATGTCAGCATGCTAACATTTGCTATTTAGCATTTAACACAAAGAATTGAATTAGTTTAGTAAGTATCGGGTCATTTAACCACAACAAAATGACGGTGGCACCATCAAGATTTCCTCATTATCTATCAAATAGTTGTGGAGACATTTCACTAAAACACACACTCATGGTAGCAAAAGAGGAAAAGTCAGGGTGACACTAGGATTCATCCTCTGGGTACCATGAATGTTCGTGCTACATGCCATGTCAATCCATCCAATAGTAGTTCAGATATTTCAGTCTGGGACAAAATGGCCCGACCTACACTGTTTGGCGAAAAAAAGTTGTGTATGTCTAAAGAATATTAAAAAAGTACTTCTTAAACCAAAACCCACAGCCTCAGGTCATTAACTTCAGAGTGACACCCAGTGAATCTGGTTTCACCGCCGAGTGTCACCCACTTTAAAGTAATGTATTTAGGTCTAAATCATGCGATAAGAGTGCACGCTGCTGGTCTGTGCTGTGTGACGGAGACAGAGAGCAGAGTGACAGACGCTCTGCAGAGCCAGAGAGTTCCATCCTCCTCCGGTTAAAACAACAAGTCTTTTCCTAGGAGCTATCGCACTTTGACACATGGTCTGATCCAAGAGAGCTGTATTTATTTTCGTATGGGCTACATTTCTTTCCTTTAAGTAATGAATTTTAAAAAAAAACACTGAGCCTGGCGCTCGGGTGTGGAGATGTGTGGGAGAGAGCTGCGCGCACTGACTCGCTGCAACCGGGAAAAAAAAAAGTAAGGAATTGGAAGTAAGGAATCCAGGGATAGGAGCATTCCCCTCATCCTTTCATCCTTTCTTGACCCTACAACCTCTCTCTCTCTCTCTCTCTCTCTCTCTCTCTCTGCTGAAGTCATGTTTTCAGTCCTCAGTCTCACAGAGGCAGCCAAACTTGGGAGGACTGGATGAAGTGGGAGACGGAGAGTAGTGGAGTTCAAGGGAGTGGGGGGAGGGGAGGGGGAGTGGGGGGTTAGGGTTGTCTTGAGAGCAGTCTAAAACATTTAATGGCCGAGAGAAGACAGCAACTTTGTGTCTCTACATGATACGAGTATGAATCTGCATGGGCTTGTGTGTGTGTGTTTAGGTTAAGGTTAGTAACGGGTCAGCCAAAAAAAGTCGGGAGCAGCTCCCTCCCCTGAACACCCTCTACAGAACACCTTCTGCAGAAGGGTTAAATAAATGTTAGTGATGTGATAACCAGCCTGTTTATTGAGGGGGCCTCTAGCAGGACAGCTAGAAGGCCTGCTTGGGTTTCCTCTTTGATGATGTCATACCGCCAGTCCACCAAATCAGGCGCTCCATCTGTTCCTATACATTGCTTCAGAACTTGACTTGAACTTGAATAGGGCAAAAGTAAATTGTCAAACCACTCACCGAATGGACACGATCTAAGGGTTCGCACTTGTATGGCATGGCATAGAAACGGTAATGCATAAAGTTAAAAGCACAAATGCTCTTCGGTGTCGGTGTCAGTTGACACCTGTGAAGTGTTCAGTTTGGCAGAAACACTGACAATTGTGGTACGAGTGTAATTCGACACTTGACTTATTCGGCATTCAAGGCCATGATCCTCTTGATCGTGCCAAATAAGTCATAAGTCAGCAGGCCGGTTTCCTCCGTGTTCAAATTAACAAATCACAAGAATATATATATTTTTTCTTCAGACTGAAGAATGACAGGAATTCAGCCACTTGAGGAACAATGTGAAACCAACATGTTTTAGCTGCGATATCTTTTTTTCCATGTTGCATTACGTTGCAATTTTCGACAAGCCTGATGAAACAATAGGCGGCCACCACCTGGGACTGAGAGCTCTAAGGGTTAGCGAACTGACGACAATGATGCTGGTGAGTACAATGTTATGCTAACAAAACTATAGCATGGCCACATCTTTGACAAGACCATCCAAATATATTTAGCATGTTTATATATAAAAATGAAAGGAATAATTTAAATAAAATGTGTCTTTAATGTCATTCAAATTATTTGATTTTTTAAGATGTTTGGACCAAAAATCCCAAATGATATATATTTGTACGTGTGTTCTGGTCCGCAACTTATTAGGGCACATTACCATACTGTACACAACAATTATGTTAAGAGAAAAGCTTAAAATGAAATTCACCTCCGTGGTCAGTCACCCTCTATCTCAAATCCATAATTGAAAAGGAGTCACAGAGAAGCCTTTCTCCAAAAATATAGGCAGATAAGACCAAACACTGATATACTAATATACTATAGTACGGCCCATATTAATAATCAGTGGGGTAAAATTGGTATATCATGATATAGATATATATAGTATAAATTACTCTTTGATGACTCACCTACAACCTCACTGATCTGGCATAAAGATACCACAGCAGAGAACAATAGATGGCATTCACCTGATATGACTAATAAAATGACTTCCCACTGGGCTCCGTTCTTAAATTAGGCCAAACTCCAGACTTTTCCAAAGAAACACTCACCATAAATTCCCCCCTTTTAAAACGCTCCAACCCTGTTTTTTTGCGTCCGCGTACGTCTTCACTTTCTCCTCCTTCTTCCTGTTTTCCAGTGAAAAACAGTGACGGTGAGGCCTGGAGGTGAGCTTCAGTTCAGAGTTGAAAAGGGCACCGTTGAAAAACTCTGGCAGGTGTTCAAGAAAAGTGGTGCATTTATGATAACACCTCAAGTTGACTTGGTGCTCTTGAACACTGGCTGTGGATTTAGTGCAACTGAAAAAAAAGAGGGAGAGAGACGTGTCCCCTGTCAAGGTCAGGGACTCCTTTACTCCAACATACGTGGCCATAACAATGCCGCACAGTGAAGCTGCAGCAAACAGCACGATATCTGTGCGTGGACTGTTGTCGGCCAGTTGAATTGTGCAATGCAAGTGAAAGCTTGACCTCATAACTGCTTAGTGTTAATACTGGAGGAATTTACTGGAATTTTGTTTTCATAAATGAGGACAGGAAAGGGTAACAGTGGAGGCATAAATCAGGGAATTTCTTTTTTTCCCCTCTCGTCTCAGAATAAGTGACCGCATGAGTGTAATAATAAACATCTCAGGCAGAGATTGATGTTGGATGGGCCTAACTGAGGGCACGTAGTTAGTAGTCTGTGCACGGGCTGTGCCAGTGTTGGGCACAAACTCTTCTCACAATTCCCACATTATTTGGGGGTGGAGCAGGAAGAAATGACAGACATAATTTCCCTGTGATCAAACATTGTTGGTCCGTACATTAACACGACCGATGCAATCTGTACTGGGCACAAAATAATTGAATGTGCTGAAATTGGGAACTATTTTGAGGGATTTCCTCTCTTTAGGGCAGCAGGGAAGATTGGTTTAATTAAAGAGGGAAAAACAGGAAGTTTTAAAGTCACGTCTATAATTAATTGGTCGCCTCAGCCAAAGGGTCTGCCTGGTCAGGGGAGCATGAGGAAGCAGCTCTGTTGTTGTGCTCAGTCACTGGGTTCACATAAGACTTCATACATGCTACCGGGGATGTTTTTAAAAGGAAAACTACACATTATTATTACTTGGGTTTTTTTCTTGTAGGTCTGGCCATCAGTTAAACGTATTTGCTGACATCTTGGAACGCAGCCACATTTTTAAAAGTAGGTCCAAAGGGGCAACAACCACGAGCAGTCAGACAATCGCACAGGGTGAAAACAAGCTTGTATGAGGTAAAGATAATAAACTGGTAAAAGTGAGCTGGTAGCTGTAGTGTCGCTCATCATCCCTCATTGCACACGAAAACCATGAGTGTGAACTTGTAACCCCTTCGGGAGACTCGTCACAGAGAGATGCCACCTGCAGAAAATGTCTGTAAAAGACAACATGAAAGCATGCAAAGGTGGTTTTCAGTGGCCTTTATACTGTTAGAAGTTAATCAATGGAAAATCAACCTACCTACATTTCAAGATGTCAGCAACTACTTTGGTGAGTACAGTGCAGAGACGACTGAGGCTACGAATGCCAATTTTGTGATAGCTCTGTAAGATGTTGGCTTTGCATTTTAACTCCAAAATGAATATGATTATTTTTGCATTGTTGTAAATATGTTAAAAGTGAAATATATGGTTAATAAAACCGGACTACTATGACTGGTGAGATTTTAATGAGCAGCTGTCTCTTGTGTTTGGGAGCCTGCCATGCGTCAGCCTGTTATTTATTTTAGATGCTCATTTGGTTATCAGGAGTGTTCATAAGAGGTCTCAGTGGAGAGACGTCCAATCAGCAGGCAAGACAGGAGCCTCACTGGGCTCTTCTGTCAAGCTGCTGCATCCTGCAATTCATCCCCCGTCTTCACTGTGTGGCTGTGCTGCTATCTCGAGCTCTAGATGAAAATATATTACATTTTAAGTCGTCCCTGAGCCAAATGGTGTTTACACAAGCATACCTCGTTCTAAAGTCCTAAAGTCTGAGATGCTGTGTTGCAGTCTGGGTCGGAGGGAGAGCCGGTAAAATCCCACCAAACTTCTTAGTTCTCGGTTGACCCAAATGACTAAAGCGATGACTCCATGCAGATTCTCTAAGTCCGGAGACTCTGAGCTAAATGTCTGATACCAGTCAGGAAGGCACCGTTTCCCCCGCACCTCTTCGTCCAAGTCAAACACAGACACACAAACACAGACACACAACGTACATCATGGAGCATGGGAGAAAAGAAAATCCTGTCTCTGACTCCCTTTATTGTTTTGTCCATTTTACGACACACCTGACAACACAGATAATGCCACTGGCAAGCTGTTTGCCTATACAAAATGTAATCAACATATTTCTCATCTTAAAACTGAGCTTAGTTGTGTCCTCTCACAGTCATGATTGACTTCTGATCATACATCACCAGGAGAGAATTTGCTCTCCCCGTCGACATAATGATTAGCATGTTGCTTGTTGACATACGTTTAATTGATTAAAACAGCCCTGCTGTGATTTTCGCTGTTTTGTTTTTAAAGGGCCGGGGCTCTGACAGAAATACTCCGGGAAGTATTGCATTTGGCGGCGAGCTCGGGTTCCCATGCACGAGAGCGCTGAACCTAATTCAAAACGCCTTGGACACAAGGCTGACTGTTGGGCTAGTAGGAGAGGAGAGATAGCTGTAACCTTGCATTGAACTCCCAAGAATCTCCGCATACTCTTTGGACTGCCGCAGCAGAAAATACTTACACGAGTTACATGATTTATTGGCTGAGTTTCAAAGCCCAGACCCCTTTAGGCAGAGGGATTGGTAATTAAATTAAGTTTCCTTTAGAGACTCACAGAGATGTTACTTGAAAAAAAGAAAATGGCTTTGCGTTTACAAAAAAATATTCTATACCGAATATAGATTTTATTGACAATGCATGGAATAAAAGACTTTCTCCAGTCAACTAGGGGGAAGCAAGGGATCGTGTAGGTCGTAATAAATGAATGGAGTAAATTGCAGTTAATACATAAATCAAAAAATAAACAAAGAAATCAAACAATGTGTGGCTGGACTGCATTATCAGGGAGGTTAGTGTAGCGTTATGCATGAAAAGAATAAATTATAACAAAATATGGACCAAATTATGAATAATCCACCACTGGACACACACCAAATATTAAACTTTATACTATGAGCTAAAATAATTACATCTCATAGTTCTACAGTTCTATTATTAAAATCATCATTTTAAACATGTTTTTTTGAAAGGGAGCTTACAAAATTAAGCACCAAACAAAGGCAGGCCTCTCTCTCAGGTGAGGAAGAAAGGCCCAGGTGAGCTTCCCGCCCCTTTTTATAGACTCTGCCCCTTGTCTGGGTCCTAGTGCTAGACGTCCTGTTACCTTCTCTTCCACACTCATGTTGTAGATTCCACCATGGAACCAAAAAATGGTCCTATATAAGACTTTTGGAATAAAACTATTGCACAACACTTACAATTTGTGGGGACATATGTCTGTACATAAGTACAACAAATGTACGTACCGTTGAATGTCTTCTACAAGTAGAAGGGTCTATGTTCTGCTCTGTAGTCCTTTGTTTAAATTAAAATAGTGTCAATGATTGATCACCAAACAGAAATGCTTCCACACTGCCCTCATTCAAAAACAAACTGTCTACAACTCTCCTTTACAATGACCTGCTGTTGTTGCCAGTTTGGCACACCATTCATAGCACAAAGTTCCCAGCAGTCTGCACCTTTAGGAGGAACAACAGATTGAACAAACACAAACCGTGACCAGCTTTTTCACCGCAACATCGTTTCATTTGTCCTGAAAGTTTGCATATCGGAGTAGAGCTTTATTTACCGTGTGTCCCGTCCCGTACCAGACGCTAAAATATTCAAGTAGAGAAATATTATTTTCCGAATAAACATGCATGTGTTATTTCTCTGCAGCATCTAGTCTCCATTGCTGAGGGATGGAGGACATACCGGCCACAGAAGTTCTATCAACCAAAGGAAAAATGTTTAAAAAAAAACTATGGAAGGTCACTTACTCACAAAAACAGTGAAATTCAAGGCCAAACATTCAACCCTCTCCTCACCTTGTCATCATTGTGGTGTTGTTTTTCTTAGTTGATTGGGTGCAGTGAGGTCTTTTGCATGGAATAACATTCCAAACATCAGTCTTTCTTAAAAGATCCCAACCACGTATACGAATATAAGGCCCCTTGTTATATTTAATGCTGTACTGTTGCTGTCGTTTCTGTTGGAGTGGGAGATACAGAGAAATACCCAAAATCACATGACAACCCAACATCCCTATAAGGAAAACTGCAGTGATGTGCCAGTCCAATACACCGGTGTACTGTTGATGCCAATAACTGACCTTATTAAACAGATCGAGTATTGACCATTATGTGACAGATCTACTTTACGTACAGTTTCTTTGTCAATGTCATTATAAAATTCATTGTTTCCACTACAAGGTAAATTCCGACACGGTGGCTCACGACGAGTTTAAAGCAACAACTGGACTGTTTATTCCAGTGTAACTGAAAGTTTCTGATTCTCTTTTAGGTTAAAGTATCGTAGGTTGTCAAGGAACTTTTCCTTTTTAATCTTAAGAAAACATTTTCCTTTTGTCTTTTCCTCCACTTTCAGCCTTTAATGCCATCAGGCCCTATTCCTATTACAACTTCCTGCATTCCTTACAACACACACACACGTAATACGCGTCACTCTTCTCCACCAGAAGTGTCATTCCTTCCAACGCCCAACCTTCCCTGAACACACTCCCATTGTTTCTGTAATAAATAACACTGACTATACATAGTGACGTACTATCCACACAGTGAGGAACCAAACACTTCGCTGGTATTTAGCTTATATCTGCTGTTTTGTTATTTTGAGTTGAGTTTCTCATCATTGCTTTGCACTGAACCTGCCCTTTGTGCAACACACTTCCTGTGAGTAAGGCTGTGTGAGATATATTTACGACAGGGTTGGAGAAGGAGCGTTTATTCTTTCTGTCGTGGATATGTTTGCTAACTGAGAAGGCAAAATGCTGTGTGCACATAGCTTTGGAAGCGCAGTTTGGCTTTCTATGAATCTGACAAGGCAAATAAATCACAGAATAATCCAGAACAATAAATAATTCAGATACACAAACTCACTTTCCATTCGAGATCTTTTGATGGCACTCCAAATCTGAAAAGACTCCACGAGCAGCACGGCTATCGTGTTGTTTAAGTGTTGTTTCTCCCAGAATGTGCCCCCGTGTCTGTCGAGGAAACCCAAAAGGGCTGAGTCAGAGATCCCATCTCTTCCGGAGGCAGGGCCAGCATGCTCTCCTTTGAAAGGCAACATGGAAAGATCAGTGGGCATCTCCTGAGGGAGCCACTGGGCCATACTGTGCTGCTGCCCCGTGGCCAAACAGCCCTGGGGCCTGCAGTCTGCTGCTGCTGCTGGATTAGCTTGTTCTGTTTACTTTGGGAGGACTTTCAACCCTGTGCAGCCATCAAGATCTCTGCATTTTCCCTCTTTGTCTGTCTACCTCTCTTCTCTCCCCTCTTTCCAGCTTTTGATCCCGTATCACTCCCGCTCTGTCCCGAAGCTGCAACTCTGTGACAAACATCACTTTACAGATAATAACTGCAAGCTTGCCGTGTGCATCAGCCTGTGTGAACGTGGTGGTTGATGTGACCCTCAGCTCATGCGAACATCCATCCACATGAGAATGCAGGGAGTATTTCTGCGCTGTTGTGTTTATATTTCCTCCCTCGCAGCACCATGGATACCAGTCAGACAGTGCCAAGGTAGGGCCACCTCGTAAATTCAGAAACCTATAAATATTTGCTCGTGTTTTGAGTTCAACACTAGTTTGCATTTACATATCTGAAGGTGGTTTTGTAATTTATCTGCGTGGAAGCTCAAGGACTCAATGCCTGGTGGTCTCGGTGCACAAATTCTTTTTCATATAACACCCAGCAGCCAGTGAACACATGCCAAACGTTTCCATTTGCCATTTACAGCCAAACTCGACACTATTAACACTAGCATTGAAAAAAAGAAATGGATGATGGATGATCTTTGCCTAAAACTAATGGCAGTGGCTGTATGATTCTAATAAAATGTCAAAAAAGTTCGATCTTTTGCAAAAAAAAATAAAAAATAGGTGCAATTACAATGTTCATCTTTAAACTGTGGATGTGGCTGTTGTTGCTCTGTAGCACATTCCTCCACACTCAATAAACTCAGCTAAATCAATATGTCAAAGAGCAGACAGATAACGCTAAGACCAGACATAAATCCTAACCATCTCTAAAATCTTTTCATGTGGTATTACTCACAGGCCATATTCGCTTAAGTACAGTAAACATTGTGACAGGTACTTTGAGCTGCTGGTTCAAGAGGACACAGGAAAGTGGATTGTGCTTTGAGCCTTCGGGGGCCGGTAGAAAAGAAAAAAACTCTTAAGTAAAAAAGCTGTCAGGAAGAATAAAGGCTTGCTTTAATGAAACATGAGCAGAATGTGGAAGCAAACCACCCAGAAAAAGCTGGAAATCAAAATCTGCAAGAATCATTTTTGGTTTGAGATGCAATTTTTAAAAACATTTATTTCCCCATATATATATATCCATAGATATCCTTGCCTTGCATTAGCCAGTCTTGATTTCCCTTCCCAATCATGGAAACATCTGAGAATGTAAAGCCAGTTTGTGTTCCGCCAGGGAGAAATGGGGAGTTAGAACATGGCTGTGACTGCCTCTCACACAAGTATGCCTGAGTAATATTAATATCATGCAAGAATGGGGTTCTTTCCACATCTTCAAAAAACACTGATTGTTTTTCTGTAAAACACAGGGTAGCTGTAAAGTCATTTGCATTACCAGAACAATTTATTGGACTGAAATTTAAATAAAAGAATTTCTTGTAAAAATAAAAAAAATGAAACAACAGCAAAAGAAAATGAAGCGAAAATAAACATATTTCCAAAAAAATAAATAAGTCCAGAAAAATGAATGGCATGCCCTTTTTGGATGAAGCAAGTTGTGAAAGAAAAAAGATAAGGAATAACCCTCTTTATGCCAAGTTTCACATGTAACTGGTCAGACTGCCTTCAGGTTTAAATGGCCCAATGATTGTGTTTTGGCCTAAAATGACTTTTGAAGTCTCCGCCCACACCACTGCTGGAGGACATGGAGACAAACAGTGTGGAAATTCAAACATAACCACTTCAATTTTCATTTTGCTTTCCACCCGTGCAGCTGTGAATTCAAAATCTGTACCACAGAATCGAATGTGCCTTCTGATGAAAACATCGCATTGTTATATATAACTTGCTTGATTCTATTATTCCCTTTTTCAATTAACACCTCATTATGTTAAACTACTTGGCCACATTACACTCCCTTTAATCCTCACAGTGATTAGTCAAAGTCATCACAATAACATGCGTTTTTACAGAGGTGACCTCACTTTCTGCGTTTTGTCTAATTTTGGTGTAAAATGACGCAGTTGTACATGCTTGCATTGTGAAAAGTACACATTTTACAGTGAGTCAGGTAGTCAACAGTCTTCTTCTGCAGTTTATGTCTTGTAACATAAAGGTCAGTGGGCCCAAAGCTATTCTGGGTGTGCTTTGTTCAAACAAGGCATCCAAAGAGTTTTTGTAGTACCTTAATGCTAACAGCTGACATTTCAGAATTAAAAAAAATGGTCTGAAAGAGTTGATTATTTGCATTATTTCAGTAAATAATTAAACAAAACCATTAGATGACGTAGTCATTTATACCCTGTTTAAACCAAACTAGTTTCAGTCAAATACAGTAAGAGCTTTCAGCGGAAAATGTGCAGATTCAACACTACTGTATTAAAAACAACCCGAAAACAAATAGAAAAGAAGACATCAGAATGGTTTAACTTCTACTCTATATTGATATCTTTATTAACAATCATAGCCATGTTTTCAACAATGGAAGATTTATAAATACGTTTCTCTTTTGATTCATAAAAGTTGTCTTGGCACTTGTGGCATGATTCCAGTTGTGGAAAGAAAACAAAAACAAAAATCTAAATGTCCTTATAGAATATAGAGCTTTATGAAGCAGTGGTATCCAATCAACAGCTTTTTCTTCGGAGAGGAAATCCATTATGTACATGATGGCTTTATTTTAAGAAAGGAGATCTGGTTCTGTGCCATGGTGGATGGGATGAGATATCGACTGCATGGCGGGTCCAGACACCATCCAAAGCCAGCCACCTGATTGATCATCTGGCCTGGCGATCCCCTTTGTTGTTTTTTAAGGCAACAAGATCCCCCACACCAATCTGGAAACCAATCCCCAGCTATTCCACGCTTGGTTCAAGCTTGCAGTGTGACTGAAGGTCGCCTCACCCTTCTTTCCACCCTGTCCGACTCGTCTCGCATCAGCTGCGAGGAAGGAAACAAACATTGCCCACTGAATACTTCCACACTACATAGCATCCAGACAGAGGGGCCACGGATTGCCGTCCTTCCAAAGATTTAGATGTTCAAGCTAAGGCCATGGGGCACCAGGGTTCAACCCTCACTGAAGCTACATCTGATGGCTGGGACAGACCCACGCTGGTGTACAGGCCCTCCTGTCCGGGGTACTTCACCGCTGAGCCGGTTCCCTCCCCTGAGCTGGACAGCACAGACGAACTGACCTGCAACACCAAAGCAAATATTGCATTATTAGCCTAGTTGAATTATCAAAGCAGACATTTATTGAATAGAAAAAGCAGTTGTCTCTGGAATGTGCTTGGTGTTTGGCTTTTGGACTGAGATGCCCCAAAAGCACCAGCTCTTCAGCAACATGAAGCTCATCTCACTGAATGGTGACAAATGCTACAACACTTTCAGTTTGTGCACTACGAAATATTCAACTCTGGGGATCCATCAAGGAAAAGGTTTGAAATAAAAAAGAACTGTAAAAATGGTATGTTTTAATAAAATATGTATTTCAGGTTTAATTAAAAACAAACTCCACATATAATATATTTCATTCTTTTAATTGAAATTTGGCTAAAAATAAATAAAATAATATTAATAATAATAAGTCTTACCCCTGACACCTGTCCCGTGGGAGAGCTGGTTTTCGAGCAATCTTCAGAATTAGAAGAAGATGTGGATGTGGGAGTCATAGAGACAGAGTTGTTATTTCCTAAAAAATATATATATAAAATATATTGTTGAGATCATATTATAAAAAAACAACTTTTTGATGATAATTATCCACAAGAATATGATTAATAATTATCAGTGACTCACCAGAGGATCCCTTCGTCTTATTCAAGGTCTTCGGTTTTCTTTTTCTTGTCTGGATTCCCTCTTTCTTCATGGCGAGCGGCCGAGGAACCTGCAGATTTGATAATTTATAGAGACCAATTATAATTTAGATTTATGATGTGGGTATAAGCTTTGAAGAAATGTGACATAACATCTTAACTCACCCCGTGCAGTTTTGTGTAGAGCCCACACGCGTTACACACGGGCTCTCCCTCCGCGTTTCTGCGCCACAAAGTGGTCGTGCTGGTTTGACAATTAGCGCAGGACAGGCCGATTCTTCTGGAGGTCGACTGGTGACAAAAACGTAACGTTGAATTAATGATTATAATCAATACATAACTGGAACAGAGATGATGGTGGAGTCTTTGTCACAGTTAAAGAAAATGCATTTAAAGTGAAAGCCACTCTCCACTAATTTAATTACACTTCGACCATTCACGCCCTATTTCCTAACAATAATACGCGTCCTATTATGATCTCCATTCAACTGTCATTTACGCACGGCTTTTGACATGGTGTTTATTTTCAAGGAGTCTATACCTGACTTCAGATTCCATGTAAAAACTGTGCGTAATGCGCGTAATGGCACCAGGAAAAGATCTGCCCTGATTGTCACTCATTAAGAAGTGATTACCCAAACACAGACACTGAATAGGATGACAGATTCAATGGCTGATTAATTATGTTAACAAATATCTCCATGTATATGTGGTTTTAATCTAATTAAGTCTGTGCCTTCAGTTAAACTAAATTATGGGACATTTACTAATAGACCTCTTCAAGAGCAAATCTTCCAAACTCGCATCAACTTCATTTATGTGATTGCTGGCTGATACATTTATATTTAGGTAATGTGTTAATACATTTGCACAAAAAACACATGTATTTTACATTATCCGTGACAGATACAATGATACCAAAATGATTCGGTGAAAACCCCTGACCTAGCTTGATAAATCACAAAAATATTTTCTCATCTAGACACTATGGATATCATCGGCGATAACCTCCTGTCGTTGTTTGAAACGATTAGGGAGGAAGCTGAGCGGGTGAAGTGTCCCCCTGCTTACCGTCCGTTTCTGTGGTTTAATTAATGGCCGGCTCAGCCCATTCATTTTGCTGTAGAGGCCGCAGGCGTTGCAGAGAAAGTGGCCCGTGCCGTCGCGCCTCCAGAGAGGCGTGGAGATGGAGCCGCAGTTCACGCACTCTCTGCTCTCCCCCATGTCGTCGAGGATATCTGAAACTAAAAAGAAAGACTTTAGTCAGTAAAGCAAAACTTTAAAAACATGCCAACAGGTTGTACTTTTCACGAGGAACTTTGTTATCTTGGACTTCGCTATGGAGGGGGAAACTAATCTGATCCATGCCTTTTCATTTAAACTTTTTAAAACCTTTAGAATATTCCGTAGTTACACATATTTTGGCCTACTTTTTTTCTTAATTGCAGGACTTACACACGTGCGCACTTTCAGACCAAATGAGGCCCAATTTTAAACATGGTGGTAGTTACTTTATCAAATATAGTTTGGGTGGGTTAATTCTTTTTGATATTTTTAAGCTCTGGCCTCCGCAGGGAGATCAGGTTCAGTGCGAACTGTAATTGCAATGCCCTGCCGAAAGACGCATCAGCATTTGCATGCCTGATTAAAGGAATTTTATCATTATAACTGTGAGAATGACAATTATTCCATCATGTCCTTTTCTATTTTGCATTCTCTTTTTCTTACCTCCGTTTGGTCCTCGAATCAAGGGCGCGCCTCTGCTCTGCAAGGTGTGCAGCATCGTGTTATCAAAAGGTCCCCCGGTCCAAGGCGAGGGCAGCTGGGACAGCTGCGGTGCAACATATGGAGAGTATGGACTCGCGTAGGTCCCACTGAGGGGCCGAGACAGGCCGTACTGGTCTCTGCTGCTCACGTTCAGCGTGTTGCTGTAGCCGGTGTCCCTGGGCGTCCCGTTATTCATGGGCGGGCTTGGAGGGTAGTGGAACCGACTAGAGGTGTGCGGGCTCCCGGTGCTGTATGATGGGCTCTCCGGGGCGGACTGCGACCAGACCGAGTGGCTGGAGACGGCGTGGCTGGGCTGCACAGAGCCGCTGGCCTGCAGATACGAGAGGCTGGGTATCATGGGGCCCACCCGCGAGCTGGGGACATACACGGGGGAGTTGGGGTTGGAGTGCATATAACCACCAGAGGAGGAATCATATCCAGTCTGGCTCTGGGCTGCGGCGATGGCCAGTGTTTGGTACATGTCGGTCGGGTCCACCAGCAAGCTCGCCTTGTGCGCTCCGCTCGTGAGGACGAGTTTGCCGCCCTGGTCTAAATCCGTAAACAGCGGGATGTCCTCGGCATGGGTCAGGGTGTTGCTATGGTGTCCGAAGTGAACGTAGGAGTGTAGTGACCTGCCGTCGGAGCGGCGGTGCCCCAGCGCGTCAAGGTCGATCGGAGGAGTCCTCAGCTCATCCGAGGTGGGACCGTCCCTCCTGCTGTCACCGGACAGGTAGGTATGCTCAGCCGGCGAGCCTGGGCTGCTGGATACTTCTCGCTTGACCATGGACCAGCTGTTTTCGCCCAGGTCCATCCAGGAGCCCTTTCCATACACCGTAGTGCTAACAAAAATCGTGAGGGAGTAGTCTACCCTGTAACAAATAATAAAAAAAAGAAGAGTTGGAACCGTTAGGATTGTAAATCAGGAGAAAATAAGCTTTACTCGTAATGCACAACTGCATTTTAAATGTGTCCCCAAAACATCTGGATAAATCTACCTCTGTTGCACAACTCGCTTTCATCTTTAAAAGAGCAGCCTAAATTCTGTCAATTTAAAAAAAACTAACTATGGATCTGACTATTCATTCTACGGCATGTCTGGCTCCGTATCATCTATAACCCCAATAAAACACATCCAATGCGCGCAGTGACTTCCATACTCCCATCAAGCGCTCTTAAGAGACACTGCTGGACCCGTCCATGTCAAATCTCTGTCCTCCCCCACACACAAACACAAACACACACACACACACACACACACACACACACACACACACACACACACGTAACGCAAGTACACACACATACCCATAACAGATAGGAAACAAAACGCAATATGTCTTCACAGCAAAAGAGATAACCGTTTGATAAGACCCGAAACAGATAAGAGGCCGAGAGGCAGGCTGGAGCGATAAAACAATACCCCGAAATGATGGTTGAGGTCCCGCGGCGCTCACCGCCAGATGTTTAGTTTGGCATGACGGAGAAAAGACGGTGAGAGAGAGAAGGAGAAGAAGAAGGAGAGGCGACATTAGTCGCTTTCCACCACATACCTGCTAGTTATGTGCCATAGGTCGCACGCAAAGTTCCTAATAGCGAGCCGCTGCTTCTCCTGGAAGTAATGGGAAACGTTCTCGCGGTCTGACGAGGTTTATGAGAGGAGGCGCTTCTGGTGGCTGCGGCTGCAGGAGGCGGACCAATCATGAGGAGTGTGAGCGGCTGGAGACACGATGGGGGTGCCAGCCTTTAAACTCCTCCAATCAATCACACGGAGAAAAAGAGAGAGAGAGAGAGAGAGAGAGAGAGAGAGAGAGAGAGGGGGGGAGAGAGAGAGAGAGAGAGAGAGAGAGAGAGAGAGAGAGAGAGAGAGAGAGAGAGAGAGAAAGCGACTTGATCATGTCTGAAATATAATAATTTGCATTCACGTTTCAGAGAGTTTCCAACAACTATGTTTTGGACAGAGATGGAGCTCCACCCGTTCTTATTTGTTTTGCTTCTTAATGTAATTAAATGTATTTGATCAACACCGGTCTAAAGTCTGATTTATTTCATTTTACAGTATATCGTTATGCTGCTGCTTTTCTTTTCTTTTTTTAAGCGTTGGTTTAAACCAGTTCCTGAAATATATTCAAAACGTTCTGCCGATTAAAACGGTGAAACGTAACATTTAATTTAATACATTTAATCATTTTCTTTCCATTTTTACTTGAGTGTCTCGAGTTCAAACTCTATACTTCTACTTCACTCAATTTCAGAGGGGAATATTGTACTATTTACTGCACTGTATTTATGTGAACGCTTTGTGATTTATACATAACAATCGGTCGGTTGATAAAATAGAACAAATTATCCCACAATGAAACTACCCAACAGCATAGCATGGAATTAAAATAAGCTCCAGATCGACCAACTGTCACAGTAAAATGCTACTTCCTCGTTAATGAACCATTAACAATTCAATCACAATTATTTAATAAATAATATATAACAACATATCAATCCCAGGGTTGTCTGCATAACACATAATATCATAATACCTCTGTATTCCTTCTGACGACAGATTTGTTTACGCTGTTCTTTTTGCTACTTTTACTTTAGTAAAATATTTAAATACGTCTTCCACCATTGGATGATTATTACATCTATTCAAATTGTGTTTAAGATGCACTTATAACTGCTGACTAAATTCACAATTGCCATACGTCATTAATTAATACAATGTATTTTATTTAGGAGTAATGTGACAACTGAAATGTAGGTTTATTTATCCTACACGAGTTTTTAATTCTGATCTTCATTCAAGCTAAAAGTCTCGATTCAGGCTAACGTCTTCCTCGTTGTTTATTCGGTATGTTCACCGCGGTGATCAATACATCTCCCTCCTAATTAGTTTATTTAAGTCAGACGCTTTCATTCAGGATGAAGTGGCTCGAGCTGTGCAGCAGCACAAACTCTCCGCACTCCTCTGCTCCCGCTTTGAGCCGCGATGATTCGTTCAGCCGGAATATACATGGCGGTGAGTGAAGTGATCAGAAGTAGCGAGGTGTCAATCGAATCATTCACTCATTTACAGCTCGTCCTCGTGCGTGCTCATCACAGAGGTTCACAAACAGCTCCCCGGTTCATCACACTCACAGCCATTCAGCAAGTCGTTGTGTCTGTTTACATTTAGTCTGGATGGGAGGTGAGCTGAGTACTGACGACTGAGCTGATCTACTAATACTACAAATACTACCCAACTGGAGGCTGCAGGGAGACCTTTTTCTAATATGAATACTGCTTTCACAGGGCCGCTGCAATATACAGACCGTTTACTATTTACCATTTAATACTAACATTTACTATTAAAAGTACTACTAATATAACCACTATTACTGACATCTGACGCTGTGAACTGGCTGTACTCACCAATGAATTGCTAATTTAGCACTAATATTGTAAATATACTATATGTATTACTATACTAACCTTTCTATTACTGCAACTTGACCACTATATGAAGGCCTGTGGACTCCCACTACTATTTCACTGCAGTCTGTACTGGAAGCTGCAGAGCTGGACTCACAATTGTACTATACTAATATACAGCATTGCTAGCAATCATTATAATTATATTCAGAAATTAATCTTTTTTTAATTGTTTTTATTTATTTTTTACAAAATTAATAATATTTCTACCATTGCTAGTAGTATTACGATCACTACTGTTATGCTACCAATACTACTTCTGCTACTACAACCGATACACTACTGAGTATTATTATTAACCTACTGTTACTTTTTATACTACTACTATTATTACTTCTTCTGTTGTCACAAATACAACTACTTCTATTATTACATAGAATAATACTATTAATTTAAACTTTTATTTTATTTTTGGCCTGTGTGTTCATAACGTCCTTGTGAATTACTGAGGGGTCTAGTTGAGTTAAGTGTGTGTCCATGTATGAATGAAAACACAGCATGAATTCGGACTTAAATATCAGCTGCTATTAGGCCTATACACTACAGTTGCCACTATTTTTGAGACTATATTTCTGCTACTTTGAATGTCTAAATTGAGATAAAAATGGTCTGTGGCTCCGTGTTTCCATTATCTAGTGTGTTGGATATGGAAGTCAATAGAAGTCCCTGGATCTGATTAGACTGCAGTTCCAAGTTCCCACACAGCTTCAATAACTCTGCTCACATCAATTCCCTTTTGGGGATATTTCATTACATTTACGCATTAAGACAAGTAGGTCTTCAGTCTTCTGTCCGCTCTCAGTTGTAAACACGGGATCAATGCGGACACATTGTGTGACAGCCAGAGAGATTTTGGAGATGTGATTTTATCAGAGGGAGTAACCCAACCACGCGCTACTGTCTCCCATCCCATCGTCTCTGTGAGCAGTTGTCAGGGAGGTGCGAGGATACAGAATCCTGTTGGTTTTTGTCTCCCCCCCCCCCCCTTCTTTTTACTCTCTGGCTCCGGAGCCTCGAGTTGATGAACGAGGTGTTTTTCGCAGTGATGTCAAAGTGTGCTGCTCTGACACACGGAGCCTGTGAGGAGAAGTGGCAGGACGCCGCCCTGTCTCCACATTTATCCACAGACGGTCAAACACTGCGGGCCTGCATGGATGTCAGCCACGGTAAAGAGACACAGGCCTATAATCTAATTATCTTTCCCATAAATTCACTGGAAAAACACATATGTTGTTATTGTAGAGGAACGGCACTACTGTGACTGCTGCCTATAATGATAAGAATAATAGTAACAATAATAGTAAGAATAAAACGAATAATATAATACAGTAAAGTATTAGATTAAATCTCATTTACATATGAGAATGGTAATTTCAACAATATCAACAATAATTCCTGTCCCGCTCCGAGTATTATACAATAATATAAAAATATTGTAGCAATATTGGTTTCGTTAGAACAAAAGAAAACAAAAAGAAACAACAAATAATAATATAATAACAATAACAATGATAATAGAATGATACTAATAATAGTAATAACAATCTAGCCAATGTACATTTTAAGCCTCTGTTTCCTAAAATGATCAGAGTTTGTACTCTTATTGATTAATTTTTTGACCACGTCCACAGGTTTATCTGAATAATGTTTGTTTCTTTCAGGAGGTGTGCAGGCTAATGGTCGACCCTCTTCAGGTGTCAGTGCCTTATGTACCGACTTGATAATGATTATCTCCAACACTCAACTTGTTATAGCCTGCTCCTGATTAGCCAATACTGCTGCTATATGCATGCATGATGTTATAGAGATAACGAGGGTATAACGCTGAGATTCACGAAAACAAGGATCGATATCACATTATTTCCCAGTAGGAATTATTAATTGCTATGACGATGGTGATTACTATTTCTTATTTTTTAAAAGTGGCCCGATTGCTCGTTAGTTTCTTTGTGAGTCAGAGGAAAAGCTCTGCAACAGTTTGGATTTCTTTTCTCTGTGAGATTGGCTAATAATAAAAGACATTGTGGACATTTAGCACGCCCTTTACACACGGAGGTCTCTGATGTCTCGATTATGATTAATGAGAAACGACTGTAGGTTCATGTAAAACATGCAGGAAAGAGACTCAATTCATCATTTTAATCACCACTCAGCTGTTCTCTTTTATCTTTCAGACAATGAGTGGTTGTGTGTAGAGCCTAACATATTGTAATAGGCTTTTAATTACAATGGAAGACTCATTTTGATTTGGGGAAATATTTTAAAATTTGAAAGGGGGACGTTTGCACCATAATGATTTTTGCAAAATAAAATTGACCCTTTTTTCTGTATAAATTGCCAATCAATAGTATTTTTGAGTTGTATCTGCTGGTACTGTACCTCCAATGTAAAATCAGAATTATTTGACTGCATAAATATGACTACACGGCCTGTTTCAGATCGTTCTTTAAATGATACATTGCTCATATTTTAAACACACACACACATTTTCAGATGAAATGTATGTTTTATTTGCTACTATTATATTGGACAATATGAGGAGCCTGATGAACTTTAATAAAGCAATCATTAATCATCAATCACTAAAAAAAGGAATTCTAAAATGGAAGATTAAATATATATAATTGATTGCATATAAAAATATAAACATTTTGTGAATATGGTGAAACTGGTTCAGTATATTGTGTAGATATTAAATGTGGCTTTTAAGGTAATCATTATTTTTCTGAATTCAAAATAAAGATGCTTTATGAATAACGTCATTGCATATCTCCTCCCTATTGGAGTAAAACACATGAGTTTGGTTGGGAAATTGTCAGTCCTCCTAAAAAGTACATCTATTTTTAAATACGGACGTGATTTTTGAATTGAATGTCTTATAATAAATGATTCATTATTAGACCAGATTATTGTGTACAAGCATACATTGTATATCCTGACCCATATACCCTTAAGAGTCCGATTTTAACTTTAGATCGGCTGTTTTGTTTGTACAAACAAAAAGGTTATCTCTCATACTGAAACTGAAATGAAAACACACTCAACTCATCTATTGTAAATTTGCAAATGCTTGCAGGGTGCATCAGTTCAGTTACATCTAGCTCAATTCATGAGGGAAGTTCTCTGAATTTCCCCTAATCTTAAATTAGCCACAGCACCTGTGAAAGCCTTTTCCTGTATTTATTACCTCTGTATCTGTGCTGCTGCAGCCTTTAAAACATTGACCTATTTGCTCTTATTTTATGGAAGACACAGTTAAGTTTTATACCTGCACAGATCTGTTTCCCGCTGTCCTTCTACTGAATGGCAGCCTGTCCAGAGCTGCCGGAGCAAAGGCTGCTGGGAGGCCGCGAGCGTCAGACTCTCCTGTTTGAAGTGGTAGATGATTAAACGGGCCGTGACAGGTGTAAAAGCAACCTTTGTCATTTCGGACATGTACCGTCCTTGCTTCCTCGGCTCGCCCACAACGGAACGCCTTGCTCACCTGTCTGCTTATGCTGAGTGTGAATTTGTGCGTGTGTGTGTATGTGTTTGGGTGTGGAAGTCAGTATTTAAAGTGTATTTTCTGGTGGAAAGTTCAGGCTGCTAACAATCCTGCACCATCACACTCGACAAGCTCAATGTCTGTGTTGTTTTGGCCACAAGAACATGAAATGCCACCAACGATGGTGCACATTCCAGATGCATGTGTGTCTGTGGCTCGAGAAAGATGGAGGCACATTTATCTGTTGTTATGGGTTATTGTTTGTGTCTCCAGCAGCTTCAGCTTATCACGTCAGTGTCATGATGTCACATCAGCCTGACATCAGGCGTCAGGGTTCATTTGACCTATTCCCTTAACTTTGGCTCCAAAACATGCAATCAACCAGCATGTCACTTGTGCTGCTCTTGTCTTCAAGGACCCTGGATATCAGTGGGAAAACTCCAGTTAAACTGAGATAAGAAGAAATAAGAAGAAAACTTTGGTTATAATCATAGATAGTTCACTTTAAGATTTGATATACAGGGCTTGTTCTGTAATGGAGTTCAAACAATGCGTTGATAGGACAAAGTGAGGCTAACACATTGTCCTGTAACATGAGGGATTAAGTGGATTAGTAGAGCAAAGACTTGCTGCATGTAATTATGATATTAATTTGCACGCTCTCCAGGTTGTGCGTAGTCATATTGGATGTGGGATTAAGCAGATAAAGGGAAGGAGCTCCTGCCGCAGAGGATAGTGAAATAAATATGAACAGCTTTTAAGATGTGCTTCATTTTTTATCGGCAGAAAGTTGTTCACTACGACAGAGAGCTCCACTGATGCTTTCACATTTGGTTGTAGAAAAGTGAATGCTTATTACGACACATAGAGTTTGCTGTATTTCTGAATGAAAGCAGAACAGACCATGAGGATTGAGAGCAAAATGTTGGCTCAGTCTTAATATCTTAGTTCATACTTTTGTTTGTTTAACAAGCAGTCGACTCATAGCAGGAATTTTTGCAATGTTTTGGGGACTTCAGGGAGCCGTGGTCATTTCTGTAGTCTGATCCCACGTCAAAGGAACCCTTCCTGGAAAGAGCCAGTAGTCAGATAAGCCCCCCCCCCCCCCCATCAATCACCTATAAAAGTTAAGTGTTTAAAAAGCCATTAAAACAAGATAAGGGAGAGGTGTACAACTCAACACACTTAGCCACTAATTGCATTTGTGACAACTGTATTATGTGTTAAAGTGGAAAAATGTACCATTAGAGTAACATCTCGGCCACAGCTGCATAGAAACTGAAAAAGGAAAATCGACACTGTGTCAAACCCAGAAAAGATTAGAGTTTATTTTAGGCTGGAAGTAGATATGCTTCATAACAAAGATTATCTGGCAAAATTAGATAAAGATTTCACGAATGTCTCTTAGCGCCAAAAATGCTTTTGATTTATTGCAGTTCAAAATCTTTGGTGCTTGAAATCCAGTGGATTTTATAACTGAGTAACACTGGTTTAAACCTGGGGGTCGGGACCCTCCAACGGGTCACAAAGTGAGTCCGAGGGGTCACAGATCATTTTAAAACTTTCACATTTTTGAAGATATGCTTATTCACTTTCTTACCAAGAGTTAGATGAGAAGATCTAAACCACTCTCATATGTCTGTACGCTAAATATGTACTTTATGGCGTATTTATTTTACATTTGGACAGAGCCAAGCTAACTGTTTCACCGTTTCCAGTTTTTGTGCTAAGCTAAGCTATCCGGCAGCAGGCTGTACCATAACATGTAGTATCTAACTCTTGGCAAGAAAGCAAATCAGCATATTTTTCAAAACTATATGTTTTAATGGCTCTAATCTTTTTTTGTTTCTCCTCAGTTTTTCATTGTTTTAGTTCTTTAGGCCTTTAAAACACAAAGAAATTCAGTTTTCGATTGGACTGTTGACAACCCGCAGACGCATGCAATCTCACAAGCAGGGACGTTTGGAAGCCGCCACACAACAAATGGTTTGAGATCAAAGAGGGATCGAGTGGACGCAGAGTTCCATCACAGACGCCCGGCCGCCAGTCTTTCTGTCTCTGGAAAACCAAGCCTCATCTCTCGTGTAGATTCGGAGGCCGTGTTATTCTTTCCATGCTAACGCCTCCATCCTGTGGAGCCAGGCCCTCTCTATGTGTTTTGTCTCAGGAGAGGTCAGGTCTCCAGTACACTTTGTGACTCTCTCTCTGAATCAGCTGTTTGGAGCCCCAGCTCGAGAGAAAACAGCCTTGGGCAGAGGTGACGTCACGGATAGCAAAACACAGACCATTTGGAGGTGAGTGGGTGGAGGTGGTGGTGGTGGAGGTGGAGATGGAGGTGGGGATACGAAAGGTTGGATACTTGGGCCTGGCACTGTAGTGGATTATGTACAGAGCAGCTGGCAGACCTTGCAGGCCCACTCATGCTTTCAAGGTCTGAGGAGGCTCAGCTGCTTGTTAGGAAGATAAGAGAGGAGTGTACGGTGCAACTGAAACAATCACCAATTGTTAGAGTCTAAATTGGGGGACAGATGGAGCAGCCTAATTTAGGTGTCAACTTCGGATGTTGATCAAGAACGAACCTTTTTCTCATTCTGACACGGCAGGAAACGCACGGTGAACATAATAAAATGTAACGCTTCAGTTTCAGGGTCCTGGTCTTGTGCATGCTGGCTCACTGTCGCAATTCTCATTGAATACAACAGAGCCTTTGTTGATGTTAGCGGAAACGCCTGTGCTTCTCCTGCTATTACAAGACAATATGTCTGCTGTGAAATAGGCCCATTTGTTCAAAACCAGACCTAACTTCTTACTTAATACTGTTCTTTCTCAGTCAGTACACTGAAAATACAAAAAGACTTCTTCATAAACCTGCAAGCTTGTGTTACCCTGCAACCACCTACGTACTTTGAATAAATGTAAATGTCGCTCTCCTCTGTTTCCTGTCATCTTTTTTCCCCCACCTATATTTATTCAGGGAGGAGTTTCACTGAGAGAAATGATCTCTTTTTCAGGAACGCCCTGATTCCATTAACACCTGGAAGCTGCCCAGTACAACCACGGTCTGATCATGCTGGCCACTGAGCAGTTGGGGTTTGGGGCCTTGCTCAAAGGCTCCTCAGTTGTGGTAATGAGGGAGGGGAGACCCCAGAGACACCCAGAACCGACGACCTTCCACTCACAAAGCTGCCTTCTCTGATCTTTAGGCCATCACTGTGCCCATTTGTCCGCTCTCAGATAAAGGCATGTAACCACTGCAGCGTCATCAGGCAAGTCGAGCAAAAGGCTCAACAGCTTTCTGCTTTTCAACACACATCTAGCAAAGCCATCTCTATCACAGTGCACGAAAGAACATAAACACAGTGAATGCAGTGAATGTATACTGAGAAGCAAGAGGCAATCATTCTATGTTTAAATATGCACACGAGGTATTATCTTATGAAATATGTGAATATGTATCTCCAGAACAGAAATCTGAATATTGGTTAAAGCCCGGTTCACAATTCTTGTTTGATTTTGTTGACATATCAAAGAGTCAAAGGTTTTCACAGAAGTAATTCTGGATATCTTTGTATCACTCAAAAAAATCTTAAAATACCCTCAACATCCATAAAAAAAAATGTATTTTCGCCATGTTTTTAGGAATAAATATTACATAAAATACATAAAACAGGTAATGAATGATATATGAGCAAACCCAACCTTGGGTTGAACAGGGTGAATAGGCTAAATAAAAAAAACTATATCAACATAAAACTTCCCCAGTTGATTATTTACATGAAGACAATTATATTTTGTGCTACATGTTTTCTGAGATGTTATGTTTAAATATGCAAATGAGGCATTGTCTAATGCTAGCGTTTGGTGAATTTAAGAGAAATCTACAGACACAAAAAGTGTAATAAAATATAAACACCTTAATGTGTATTTTGGATGTTTTTTCCCCCGACTAGTCTGAAAGAAGACGTGTTATGGGAGAAAAATAGCCCAAATCTCAAAATTGACCAGTGCATGAAAAGCAATGCCTTTGCCTGAATGTCACTCTGGGACTTATAAATCTCCTTGGCAAATAAAACCCAAAGTATCTGCAGATAAGGAGGTGAGGAAAATGTGTTTTTGCGCAAATTCGGGTGAACCGACCTTCTGAACGCATGCAGAAATAGCAGCAACATGCTAAACAATGTTTCAAAGAAACTGTCTTCTCCAAGTAGGAAGTACCAACGTTTGGCCTTGACCTAAATACATTTAAACTTTCTTTCCAGGTGAAAATGTGTTCAAATGTGTCTATAGCTTTTCCAGTCAGAAGAACAAATAAGCCCTTCGAAGATCTGATAAGATTTGAACTTCACTCAAAGGGGTCTGGAGCGCCACCAGACATGGCCGCCTTTGCACTGCGCTTGTCCTTCCATGACCGCGTAACCTCGCCTTCTCACACTTAGCACACAGGCAGACAAACACACACTCGCACAGCTCCCCTTCCGCACACATTAAACACACTCTCAGACGGGACTTGGAGGTTTCTGTCGCCCTCTCCTTCACTTTAGTCAGTTGCCAGACAATGAAAACATTGAGCGGCAGTTTCTATGGCGTGACCAGGGCTTTTGTTTGACTGAAAAACATATGCATTCTACATGCTCCAATTATGGTTTTATCAGATCGCTGTCAAACACACCAATCATGCGCCTTCCTTTGTGCCCTCTCTAACGGTGTGTACTGTACCAAGCGGAGCAGTGGCTCGCTGTGTTTGCATGTTTGCCCATGGTGGGAGTATAATATCTGGGACTGGTTTTTGTCCCCGTTGGCAGAAAACCCGCGGCTAAATCGAAAAACAATGTGTCACTGTCCCTTGTACCTCACAGTAACTGATTGGTTTCAAATAGCAGAACTTCCTTGTGTGAATATTTCTGCGAAATTAAACGCGGTGTTGCCATTCTCCTAGGGCTCCTGTTTAAAAAAAGAAAAAAGGAGCCCATATCAGTGCGATCTGTAGCACGTACAGTTGAAACCTTCATTGTGACTCGCACTGCACGCCTCAACAAAAGACACGGCTGATCTAACTCACCATTGGCTCAGGTCTCGATTTGCCTGATTTCCGTTCAGTGTCAAAGTCACGTCCACATTACCAGCTATTTCACAAGAATGCTGTTATGATAACTTAAGTTGTTCAACCGCAATATTAATATATATATAGACTGCGTGGTACACCTGCAGCTGGAACATTGTTATTAGATACTTTTTATGAACTCATAAACTGTCTTTAAAAATAAAAGATAAACTTCAAAAGGAGAAGTCGTCGAGTTTGACCCCGGCCCTTTGACACAAAGACAAACCCTGGCCAGTGTGTGCGGTTTGTTTTGATAGACTCCGATCAGCAGCGTAGGTGCTTAGGCTCCACTAAGCCCAGTGTTTACAGATCTGCTAGAACGCAGCCTTTATAGCCTCAATATGCCGCATGCAGGCAGGCAGACATCGCTGAGGTCTGGACCAGCTGATATTATCCATGAAACACGATTAACATAACATGATAATGACTCAAGGCGAGGGTGGAGCTGTGGCCACAGACGGTAGCAGCAGTGTGACTCAATGTAAACTGTAAAATAAAATGTGTGGAACAACTGTAAAGATGACCACAGCATGATATACGGCTTTTCAATTTTTTATTCTTTATTGCTTTATATTCGGCTGCTGCAAGATTTGGATTTCTCTGCCTCAGTGTCCCTGTTGGTCTGGACAAAAAAAAAAGTCAAGCGCAAGACCAACTCTTTCTTCAAAGTAGATCGCAGCTGCAAATAAAAATGTATCTACTCCTGAAATTCTTTTTGAGGCGTTGACTTTGTTGACACATTACGAGGAAAGACTGTTATGAGGGAAACTCTTAATTGCCTTCTGGCTGAGAATTCAATGGGAAGGTCGATAGTCTACTTCTCCCATGGCTATTTGTCAATTCGCTTAGCTTAGCATAAAGCCTGGAAGTAGGGAAACAGCTAGCCCCGATTCACTCTAATGTTCAAAAGTTAACCTATCAAGACTTTCGAGGCTTACTAATAATACCAACATGTGTCTTACAAGTACAAAAACTGAAATTCAAAATATAATTATTTATTTTTCGGGGAGTTACAGGCTCTAAGGACTTATAAACGTAACTCCCTGCTGATTAAACAAACGAGATAAGACAAGTTAGTGAGTTAGTTATTGCGCTGTAGAGGTGTTGGTTTCTGAACTAAAGAGAGAGCTTCGCTATAGCTGTTTCCTGCTGCTTCCAATCTTTTTGCTAAGCTAGGCTAATCTCCTCCTGTGTCTCACTGTAAACTCAACGCCCAGACAACAGATCGGTATCGATCTACTCTCATCCAACTCTAGAAAAGAAAGTGAATCAGTGCATTTCACCAAGTGTTTGAAGTATTTCCTTAAAGACACACATTTTCTAATCTGGTGTCATCTCGGAGCTGTGGGAACAATTGGAAGCATGTAGCGGTTAATGACAGCGGCTGACAAATAAAGTGGACCAACCGGTTGTAAAACCAACGCGTGGCATTACAGACCTTTAATGACGTTTCATTTGACTAGAAAAATATTTCTAAATTGCTAACGAGAGCCTTTATCTTCCTGCACTGTGATGGAAGTATTACATTACATAATGTCACATAAGCTCTTATCGCAAAGCGTGTTCACACCTTGACATTTCCTCATCGCTGCGCAGAATGCCGTGCTGTACATGTGCTGTGAGCAATTCATCGGCGTCCTCTCCACTTTAGACTTTTGCCCCCACAGTAAAGTACCTGGGGCACTACCAACACGGCTCCTCTTGACTTTGCACAAGACATATTTACGTCTTGCCGTTTTATGGCCGAAAAGGATAAAGGTTGGCGCGAAGGTCGTTGAAAAGATTCAGCGAGAGAGAGAGAAGTGAACAAGTGTGCGTGGGAGGGAAGGGAGCAAGGAGGGGTGGAATAAAGGGAGGGAGAGGAAGAAGAATAACGAAGAATTATGACTATAGAGGGGGAGGTTGCTTTCCAACACCACGCATTGGTGAAGGCCGGTGTGAAAAAAGCCACATCGTAAGAGCACGCAAACACACACGTAGAGGGATTCCTGCCTGGGACTCAGGTCGGTGGGAGCCTCGAGAGCGAGAGGCAGTAATCAGTAACAGTGTTATATGGCCGTGTTAATAGTTAACGTGGCCCCGAGAGACTGTGCCCCTGGCCCAAGCACCTGCAGCCCCTTTTACAGGCATCATCCATGGAAAGAACAAATAGTCTGAATGCTTGTTGGGCACATCGGCTTGACGTGAACCAACTCATCTGACATGCCAACAGGTGTTTGGTGAAAAACACTCACCCCTAAAAAGAGGTTTGGTTTGCAGAACACGGTCAATTATTGGAGGTCCATAAAGCCTTAGGCATGCTCCATACGACTGAATGCCCAGTTATTCTCTCCTCTCTCCTCTTCTCTTCCAGCTATCCTCTCAGGGTCATAGTAGCAGGAGCGAGTGCTATCTGTCAGCCTGACTCCCCCAGACGGCCTTCTGGCTTCCCACATGCATATTTGTCAAACACCTATGTCAAAATCGTAGTCGCTGCTTCAAAATTAGCCCTCGCTTTCTATCGTCTCTCTCTCTCTACACATAGAGATACACGCACCGTCCATCCGTGCAGCAACAAAACAAACAACCATAGAGAAACACATGCCTCCCTTGGTTCTTGATAAATAGAAGCAGCATAAAATCAGGCTCAGGTCAGGATAACCTCATGGTGACCCACCGGCTCCATCTCCTGTGTGTTGACCTCTCTCGCCCAGCTGCCGAGTGCGGCCTGTTGGGCCCGTCCCTGCTGCTGGGGTCAACCGCACACACCCAGCACTGGTGCACAAATGTACATGCACGCCAGCGCTTCCAACAACTTGACGACTTTCACGTCTCTTCCTTCTACAGTCGGTTTTGCGGCACCTTTATTTTATTTTTTTCTTCTTCAACGTTCCACTTCCGAGCAGAATTGATCAAGTCTCAAAGTCCAAGAGCTTGATGCGAACGTAATGGCAGTGACATCAAGAGAGCACTAAGGCAATGTTGATGCTTCTCTACCCGGGCAGATGTGTGTGCACAGTGCAAACAGACCCTTGTACTGAGGAGGCTAAGCTGGAGCACTCGGCAGTGTAAAAAAATCCGGGCTAATGTCTGTTTCTCCCACTAAATTGTTTTTTGATAAGAGAATATCTGGAGATAAGTGTTGTCACCATCCTATCAGAGAAGCGGAAGCCAGTTCGATAAATCTCTGTAATCTGATAGGAGTCATGGGCAGTAGCTGCCATCCAGGGATACTGTCTGCTGCGTTTGGGCTCAAGCGAAGACTTACTCTGATTAAAGAACAGGGGAGAAGTGAGCCAACACTGCCAGCTTGTAAAAATTGATAACATCTTTACATTAAACAAATGACTATCGCTACTCATTCAAGATTACTCTGGATTTGTTGACATATTAAAGCAATACTGATAGCCTTTGTCAGTTGCCTAGTGAAAGTATATCTCTGTTTTGGCACACAGAGCCAAAAAGTGAAACAAAGTGGACAAATGTGGCATTTGTGTTACATTTAGTGTACCTGAGGCAGGGCCAAAGATGGTGCTTTCTTGTAAGGGTGAAAATGTCAGATGCCAGTTGGAAATACCTTTATGATGTTTGTATGTAGTATAACCAATGCAAGTCATTTTCTAGCTGTTTCATAGAAAGCCCAAACAATGATTACTGAAAAATAAAATCAGAAAATTGTTATTTTCTTCCTTCCAGGCTAGAATTGAATGAAGTGATATCATATTATATATGAAGTTGTATACAAATCAACTAGCAGAGAATCTTGTTTGAAACAGTTGATCCATCGCAGCAAACATTTAGCCCTTTCTATTTGTGTGTTACCACACTGTGAGATTAATACTGTGAGAAGCTGGGTAGTTTTTGAAAACACTTCCTCGTTGGTGGATTTTACTGTGGGAAACTCCAACATCTGGGATTTGAAAGTCAGCTGCAGAAAAGCATCACATTTGTTTTAAAAGTAGTCAGGAAACCAAATCGGGATGAAAAACAATATGTTAACGCGGATGTTGTAAAAAAATACCCCCACCCCCCCCGAAAAAGAAAAAGTACAACAGAGGCCCTTCCCCATTCTACCTCCTCACTGTTCTCCAGATCAGCAATCTAACTCTCTGAGCTGGAGGCGAACAGGGTCTCCTCCCCCCCCCCCGCTGACCTGAGCTCACAGGGGTTGGTGTTAAGTAAACTTTGTCAGCCACGCAACGATCTCCAGCAGAGAACTGTCTCTCCGCTCATCAGGAGACCTCCTCCATGACCCCCACCTCTCTGCCTTGGCATTCCTCTGCCACACCACCTCCCTGACCCACCTTGTCTCCATCTTTCCTGCCCTCCCCCGGTCGGCCCCGCCATCCGTCCGTCGCCTTGGGTCCTGCTCTCTGTCCCAGCAGCCCGCGCGGCCCGGTTGGTGTCTCCTGCGTTGGAGACAGCCTATCAGGGGCCTCACGTCATCTGTCTCCAGGACCTGACTGACATGTCGACCTCAGAGATTACCAGCTACTATCAGAGAACTGGGGGGGTTGTCTGTGCTCCCTGAGTGGATGCTCCTTTCTCTCACCATAACACTGGTTGGGAACTGGAACCTGCTTTAGAGCTCTGAAACTCTGGTGAGGCATTTTATCTGTCTGGGAGCTGCCCTGTTGATTTGCTACAAGGTCTGCAGGGACAGAGTGCCAGGCAGTGACAGATATCAACTATCTCGGCCAGCGTAGACACAGAGAGGAGAGAAAACTTCAAGCTTGTTGGTCTTTGCTGTAAACATCTAGCGAGTTTCTGCTGTCCATCCAAAAGGGTTTGGAATAACAGCGTGGAAAGTCTGCCGGTCTGCTATCAAGGTCCAGATGCTGCATTCCCAGGCTGCATGCTGAGACCTTCAACCCTTATTTTTTTTGCAAGGAGAAGTGACACAAGAGGGAGGCGCTAAGGAAAACTGAACCCTGAATAAGAACTAGGAAAGGTTAAAATTAGAAAGGTTAAAATTAACTTCTATGGACTGAAAATACACTGTGAAAGGGTTAAAGTTGTGAAAACACAAACACATGGACAATGACAAGTTAGCCAGTCCTAAAGGACACCCTGCTTTATCGTCTCTTTTACTCTAAATGGGACCATCATTTACTAAGTGATCATCATACTGTAATGAAGAAGACTTGAAAGTAGCAATTGAGACCATAACCTCATGTTTACAATGATGAGGTAATAAATCAAGTGAGAAGTCGGGTCATTTTCTTACATATTTCTATGCAATCAGTCTTTGCAACCAAAGGAGTCGCCCCCTGAAGTTTATGGCACTTCCACTTTGGCTTCAGTTTCCAGACCCGGAGGTCTGGACGCCATAAAATCTTCAGTCTATGAGCCTATGCTAAGCTAACCATAAGAGTGTATCGATCTCCTTGTTTTTCCAGACATTAGCCAGGTACAACCTTAAAACTGTCAAAACGTGATCTGAACGTGTTGATAAATTCTTGCGTTTTCTTTCCCCAGAAGTGTATAATATAACCTCCCTCTCTCTACAGTGACTCTAGCACGAGCTCCTGGCCTTCAGAAAAAAAAAGACCTTCCTCTCTGCCAGGTGGTGTGAAGCGAGCTAACTCTCAAGCTCTCGTCATTGCTCTCTGTCTAGAGCATGGAGCCCTGGGATATTTGTATATCATGTATTGATTTGGAGGTACAACCCTTGGCTGTAAAACAAAGATAAAGAAGTTAGGCATTAACTATTTTTTTTTTTCCAGGGGTCACTCTGAGCTTGTTTCACATAGCTGGAACCCACCTGGAACAAAAAAAAGGACATGAAAATGTCTACCCGTGTGATGGACTCTGGAATATTGATTTTTCTCTCCGAACACAAAAAAAAAAAAGGCTTTTTCAGTCAGTATTTTCCTCTGAGCTCAGATAGGGCTGCTGCATTCCTGTCTACTCCCTCCAAGGTTACTGCCTGCTCGGCGGAGGCGAGCACCTGTCAGATGTGCGCTTGTTTTGTTATACAACGTGTCTTTGTAGCATTTGCTGTCTCTATAGAACCACCCCCCCCCCCCCCCCCCCTTTTTTTTCAGAAACGGGAAGAAATTGTAAGAAACAAAAAAAAATAAAAAATAAAAAAAAAGGATTGCTCAGGGGAATCAGGTAACTTGAGCTCGGGGAGTTTCCTTGTTGTCTCTATCCGAGTTCACAAGGATTACAACCGGGTGAATTCTCTACTCGCATGCGGCTTAAACACTGATCCCAAAGCTGACCTTGTTTAGAAATCCTCACCTGGCTCCATTGCAGGAGAACAGTGTCATCAACACCACCTTGTTTGCCTAGTTGAGAGTTAAATGTGACGAGGTTTGCACTTGTTGATTAAGTACGTCTACCCCATTGTTCTACAAACTCACAGAGGTGTGACATTAAGTGCATCTAAAGAGAGCAGAGTGACACTATTGCTTAAATATTTGAATAATTGACTAGTTCCTCTGATTGGACCGGATAGTACTGGTAGTTTTTATGTTTTTTTTTAAAATAAATAAATCTAAAATATGATTTATATTATTAGCATTATACTACTTCTTTAAAAGTCATGCTGTTTGTGTTAGATTATCGACTTATTCATGAAGTATTTATGCATTTTAAAACATTTTGCATGCCTGGAAATGACTGGCGTGTTTGTTTGTAATCTACTTTATAAAGTGAATAGCTTGCAGCACTTCTAACTCCGTCAGGAATCTTTTCAATCTCCGCATCAAAAGCACTCTACAGTTTACTGCCCAGGCAAAGGTTGCACCTCCACAGTTTTATAGAATTATTAAGTAAGCAATTATGATAACCCACTGTTTTAAAGATAATAGGATGATAAGGTTTTGCCAAACTCACACTGTAGTTTGCCCTTACGCTGCTCTTCCTGAGGAGCAAATCAATATCTTTTGCACTTAGTCCTCTTGACACGCAGACTTGTTTATTTTACCTGTTGAGCATTAAAGGTTTCAGATAATCCATAGGAATTAATAATTACAATCTACATATGCGTCTCGTAGCCACACGTTGTAATGGCCCCTGCATGGCTAGTGGCATTTTATCAAAGCTCATAAACCTTGAATGACTATATATTGATAAAGACTGTTTAAAGTGTCATTGGAACGATAACATTTGCACTGTAAATGTGGCTCGCAGGCTCCAGCCTCCAATCGTGCTGGGATGATAAGGACAGCACTGACTGCGGCGACAGGCAATAGGTCAAAAGCCACAGAGTATCTGGTTTGGGGATGTTGAAAGCCAAGTTTTACGTTGTCAAAAACTCATGAAATGAAGATAATTTAAATCAACTCAGAATCAAAGCTGCGGGGCCTCTTAAAGAGAAGGTAAATTAACTTTGATGATACCCGGCAAAGTGTTTACAATTGATGCAATTTGTCCTTAAACGCCGAACTGGAAATCGTTTGTGTTGCGTAACGAATACTGGATCTGCAAAACTTGAAATTGTTCTCATAGCCTACCATTTCATTTATGTTTGTATGATACAAAATGTAAAACAAATATATTTTATTTACAGAAATTTAGTTTTTTATTAAATCACCAAAAAAGTAGATGACATACAAGATCAATTTTTTTTGCTACAAAGTTCCAAATGACTTCTTTCTTGTTTTACTTTCAGATGTGTTCCACCAACAGATGCAGGACTTTACTGAGTGCTGTTTGTGTTAACCTTCTCCCTCTGCATGCATAAATAACAACGGCCCACCACTGAGAGAGAGAGAGATGGACGAGTGGTTTGACACTTTGCCCTGATCAATATCAATAAAGCAATCAGCACGTCAGGGGCCTATATGTTGTTGAGGAGGGATCTGTAGGAGTTTATGGCTTTACTGTGGAGGTGGGGCTGCTGCCTTCAGGTACACCGATCCACCCCACAGACACACAAACACATGTGGGATTATATCACATTTAGGGACATTCAGTGATTTAAGCTAATTTGTTTGCGATAACTGGAACCACGTCTTACGTATGCTAAACTATATCCCAACTATAAAATGAACCAGCAGGTACAACTAAAACAGTTTACGTCCTCAGTTTAACCAATGTCCCCAATTAAAAGTCCAAAAAATTGGTCCCAAAATGTGACACAAACAAATCTTCAGGCCCTTCCCTTCTCAAAGAGCCCAGACAGCCAGATTGCACTTTGCTCAGGCCGACCATAAACTGAGACAATAAATTCAACCAGACTTCTGAACTGGATGACATGAGGGAGAACGAGAGGACCTTCAGACAGCCAGCGATCAATTCCTTCCAACATGGAAGCAAAAGCCCAAGTGGCCAAAACAGATGGAAAGAAGTATTTCTCCCCTTTTTATCTATCCGTGCGGTCCGACTGAACCCAGGGAGGAATTGATTTCTGCAGGTTTAAAGAAAGAAACACTGACATTGAGAATTTGTCGTCTGAAAGATAATGTGTAATAAGACAATGTTTTTCAGATGGTAATGATTAAATGTAATAACTTTGCCCCCTTTTTTCTGTCAGTTTAAAGCCAGACGCAGAAACAATCCTCCACTTAGACCTCATGAATCAATACAGTGAAATCAGAATCATCTACTGTTTATTCAGCAAACTTTTAGTTTTCACAGATTGATGCCGAACGATATTCGCTTCTTGTTTCTGGGCTTTATTTATTTAGCTCAGACAGTTAACGGTGTCTAGCAGGAACACCTGGCATCACAACATGTTAAGTTCAAGTTCTGAATCAAGATGCGATTAGTGAATGTAAGCTGCTGCTGTATTTGCTGCTGCCAGCCAAGGTGAGGATCAACAGCTCCGTTTCAAAGGGAGCCTCCTGCTCTGAAACAACCAGACAATAACCTCTAGATGAGTGATGCGGCTTACAACTAGCTGTGACTTATTGTAGATTTTGCTGAATCGTCCTCTGCACCACGAATATAAAATGCATGTATGACAGGAGAGAGAAGCTACAGGGTTTAGTCATTGGATGTACTGCCACCTTGTGATGTGCTCTGAAACCTGCATGTCAGACCTCCCCCCCCGTGTCGTCAGAGCTTCGTCTCACAGTAAATGTGGAGCGAATGTATTCATTTTCTGTCGGGTCAGAACTTCAGAACCGCCCGCCCGAGGGGGCACGCCGACTTTCCTGCCCCGCGGCATGCTGACTCCACCGGCAGATGGACGTCACTGACCCTTCTCAGCGATCACAGCAGAGACTTGAAGCACGGTCACAGTCATTTTCTTGATCACGGCTGCCCGCTCTTCTCTCCGGGGGTCCACTTCGTCTCTATCTGCTGCTTAGTGAAGCCCGCAGTGCCGAGCCGCCATCACTCACACTCCGCAGGGCAGCCCGGCGGATTAGCTGACCCCCCTGGTGTGGGAGCAACAACCCCTGCAGTCCAGTCAGCAAACACTGCAGCCCTCGAGCAGCTGAAACCGGCAGGCGTGGCGGTCAGGGATCCTCCCCAGGATCAGGCCGTGGCCAGGGGAGAGATAGCGGCGTCTCCAGCACCCTGACAGTCAGTCGGCAGGGCCGGACAGAGTGATGGACATCTGCCTGGTCCTGACGTTCACCCCTGAATGTCTCTATTTAGTCTCTATGGTCAGGTTGTAGACTATTCTAATGAGCTGTCATCCAAAAGTATATAGACGTGCAAAACTCTGGGCATTAATATGAAGCTCTTGCAGGACTTTTTGCTTTTCTCTGTTGTAAATGGGATTTCTTTGATTTGTTTCTTCAACAAAAACAAGACATTTGAAGATGTCACCTTGGGTTCGGGAAAATTGTGAGGTGCTTTTTTCCCCTATTTTGTGACATCAATAGGTCATAATAGTAACTACTAAAACTACAGGCAATGTGCAGAGCATTAAGTAGTACCTTCACAAAAACAGAGCCATCTTGAAGAGTAAAACAAACATAATTAGCATAATTAAAGAAGGACTATCGTCCTAATAAACATTGGTAAAATGTGGATATCTAAAAATCAAACCTTCACAAATATAAAGTCTTCACTGTGTGAAGCTAAACAGCTGCAGAAGAAGACACGCTCAAGCGAACCAGAGTGTCCACATACTTATGGCCACACAGGGTTTTATTCTCCATGCAGGAAACGACAGCAGCTGCCATTCACGCCGCTGTCTAACGCCGTAACAGGTAACCCCATATGAGGGCCCATCGCTTTGAAGGCAGGTACTTGAGTGTAAAATGACAAAGCGCCACAGAAATGACAACCAACCGTCTGGGCCTCGAGCCAAGTCCCGGAGATCTGAGAGGGTATAAAAAGGTGTCAGGGCCTCCCCTGCAGTCAGCGAGCATTGACGGAGTGAGAGGGTGACAGCGTGATGGATGTCTTTGTTATGAGCGGCTGCATACTGCTGCTGCTGCGTGCGAGCTCAGCCCAGAGATGTCCAGGTTATGAATGGACTAGTCAATGAGCTAGAACATAAATGGCCTTTGGTCATAATTTCTTAGTGCTCGGAGGAGACGCCTTGTGACATGTCATCCGCGCACTGGAGAAGACGCATCACTCTATTCGGGTCTCTCGCTCTCTCATCTCTCCTGAGTGTTTCACTCCTGCTCTTTTTTCTCTCTCTCTGATTAGCATAGCTGACCTATATCACACACTGGTGCCGAGTCATTATGAGGTGTTAGCATTTTCAATTAGCTCACACCTCCCCATCTCTGCCACCCTGTCTCCTCTGTGAGGCAGACGCTGCACAGCGGGAGAAAAGCAACAAAATGCGAATGTTCCGCTCGGAAGAGGGAGGCCGACTACATCGCAGCTCAACTGGAAAAACAAAAACACAAAAAAAACAAAAAACCGACAAACAATGCGGTAGAAGTTGGATAAACAAGCAGCACCTCTAGTGTCCCGTGGTTCATGTAGAACTTTATTTCAGCTATATGGTTGTTTTTAAAAGCACTTATTAGCAATACAGACTGAACGGTTTCCATGATACATGTCGTACTGCATATGTCAAACATTCATGCCAAAGAAAATACTACCGATACATTTTTCCAACAGGACAGTTACAGGTATTGAAAATAAAAGTACAAAATAGGCTTTTTCATAACAACCATAACAAGACAACACTACCATAAAGCGTATTAGTGCTTCCAGCTTTAAGTGTTATCATGATCAATGAAAAGAATCAAAACTGTACTCAAAAAAGTTGCTTTCAGTCGAAAGAAGGAAAACAAAACAATGCTCTTATGCGGATGCAAATTCCCACATAGAGGAGCAAGCTAGCCTCCTCGCTGAGTCTCCACATGGGCCACTGCCTTTTAAAACAGGTAAGGCAGTTCTGTCTTTATAAAATCATTAGCTTTCCTCCCAAATAAAACACTAATGAAAACATACTCGACACCTTTGACGACAAAATGTCTTTTTTTTTCTTCTTCTTCCGTTTCACAAATGAACACGTTCGGCTTACAGAGATCTATTTCAGAGAAATAAAAAGTGCTTCTACTGATGACGGCTAGAAAGCTACTGCCAACGAAAAACATCACAAATGGATCTCGACATTAATATCAAAGCAGGATGTTAAGAGAGATTTTGAGGCTACATATTAGGAAGGCAGTGTTGCCTATAAATCCTATTTTTTTTTGGGCAGCAATACAAAATAATTTATTCTACATTTTCATCTTAGTGTTCTAATAGATTGTACTCTCTAGCTCAAATAAATCCTTGATTTTGAGAGAAAAAAAAAGGAAATACACTTAAATAAAAAAAGTAATACAAGACAAAGAGCACCTTATCCCCATACAAGTTATTTAAACAAGTAGATTTTTGGAAGCAAATGGCACAGCGTTGTCAATGGTAAATTAGCACTGCTCATTGAATTGTACTTTTTTTTTTTTTTTTGTCAGACAATACCACCAAGTCTCAACAGTTTTAACATCAAGTTGTGACAAGATACTCTTGTGACAGAAGTGTTTGCATCATGTAGGTTTGTGTGTACAACGAACAGGTACAACAGGGGCTGATCACCGGACAGAAGCTGGATGAGTGGGAGGGTTCTTCTGGAGTCGCTACACGGCGGCCGTGGAATTCACAGCCAAAAAGAGTGTTGGTACAGCATGGATAACAAAAACACGGGTGCGGTGTGTGTGTGTGTGTGTGTGCGTACTCCCTGGCAGTTACTACAACTCCATCTGCGTTTTTTCAATGAGCTGAAGTGGACCTCCAAAGCCGCTGCAGAAAAGAGCTTTTACCCTGACTCGGCGTTTCTAGTGCAAAACTGCCAAAACATCCGGTCTTCAGTCGGCACACGAGTGTCACAGCAGCCGAACTGAACACCGACATGAAGCTGAAAACACTCGCGGAACCTTTTTAAGTGGTGCAAAACAGTAATGTGTCACAAACTGGCCATTTATGTGTCACAAACTGGCCATTAAGTTGCGAAAAATTAAGTACTTAAAATCCACATCTGGAGCTTCCGATACCAATACACGTGCATAAAGATTTACAAATACAATAAAACTCGACTGCAGCTGGCATTGACTGCGACAGATGTGCGAGAACTTTACATCGTAAGGGACCGGGGGGCCCGACCTCTTCATCACCTCCTCTACAGTTCTGCTTTAGCGGGGAGCCGTTCTGGGGTGAAATCCAGAAATGAGCCCCGAAAAAGTTCATGTCCAGGACCACGAGGCTAAAAGGAGCCACCGTGGACTCGTTCGGAGAGAAAAGAACTTTCACATTAAAAACAGAGAATCACACAGAGAGGAGAGCGAGAAGATGATGGCGGGAGAAGAAAGGCAGAGAGAAAAATGAGAGAAAAAGGTGACGCGTGTGATGCACGTAGTTCTTAGAACACACGACAGAACAGCAAAACTGCTAAAAACGTCAATTCATATTTTTTTTTCCTTGTTTTGTAACAGAAATTCCATCTGAACACAAACCATTAAGAGAGCATTTGTCGTGTCGATTAAGACGTGAGAGAACGCCCTCGGCTGGCTGACTCGGGTGCTGTGGGGATGGTGAGCAGCGGCAGCACCAGCTGGTGTGAATGTGGCTTTGCGGGCGCGTTCGGTGAGGGCCTTAAGAGAGGAGAAAGAGTCTGTGGTAGTGAGGGGGGGGGGGGGGGGTCTAGTAAAGGAGGATGCGGCGCTCGATGGCCTTGCGGCAGATGGGGCACTCGCTCATTCGGTCCCCACACAGCTGGCAGGTGCCGTGGCCGCACATGAAGATCATGTTCTTCAGCCGGTCCAGACACACCGGACACATAGTCTGCAATCACAGTGCATGCTTTGTTGTGATAAATTCATTTCAACTTTCAAAAACCTTTTCATGCTGCACATATCCGTTTGAACACACAACATGAAACATCACCCCGTTTGGTTTTATTCTGCCTTGGTAGTTCACGAGCCACACCTGGTTTGTGTCTTTATAAAAAAGAAAACAGGGTGTGCCCAGCTTAGCCACATTACGGTAAAACATCATTTTTTAGCAGAAATGGTCGTGCCTTGAATGTCCTGCAAGGCATTGGTACTTTTTAACATGGCTGCTTCTAAAGCAGATGTTTCTCTTCACCTTCAGTTATTCAGAGGGGAGTTTCACCGAAAGCAATGCTCTCTTTTTCAGAAACGCCCTGATCACGTTGACACATGGCGGCTGTCCAGTACAACCCCCGTCTGATCTGCTGGACACCGAGCGGCTCCACTGGAGCAGTTGGGGTTAAGGCCTTGCTCAAGGGCGCCTCAGTGGTGGTAATGAGGGAGGGGGCAAGCGCTGCTTATCACTTTGCCCACCCATACATGTCCTGTCGGTCCGGGTTGATTGAACCCATGACTTCCGGTCACAAGCGTTGTTCTCTAACCTGGCGGTCACCACCGCCCGTCATCAATTTACCTCTGAGCGTGGTCTATTAATGATTTATGTGATCTATTAACGCTGTGGATTTGAAGGCTCAAGCTTATGATTGTAAGTTGAATATGAAAAAAAAGGAAATTGAAGACATTAACTTGGAATATTTGATGGACATTTTTGACTATTTTCTGCTTATTTTGGTCTAAAGAATAACTAGATAAATTTAGAAAACACACCAATACTGAAAATAATACTCAAAGTGAGAGTACCACGCCCTGCCTTCCTCCGCTCTACACTACAGACAGTCTGGACTCACCTGCTCCTTGATGTCCTGCAGCTGTTGCTGGAGCTTCTGTACATCAGCGTTGACGTTGGTGTTGTCCTTGTCTCTCTGCAAAGCGGGGATGTTTCCGCTGGCTGTTTGGACGCAACAGCACACGGACACGTTGAGGGGGAAAAAGGGAATTCAGTTACCAGCAGAGAGACTAAACAAATCAAAAGAGGGTTGTGCCAGCGGCCAAACCAAACTTCACCTCCTCGTAATGATAAACTATATTGCCAATAAAACTGAAACGCAGCCACACCGACGCTGCCCTTCTGAAACAAGCCGGGAGCCAGATTCTATTTAAAACATGTGTTTCACAAACAAGCAAACATATGCACTCTGAATTTTAATATATTGGGCTCTAGCAGTCTGTGTTGGCTTTGCATTCATTTTTAAATGACTTGAATTCAGAAATGCACACTTTGTAATTATCTGAAAAATAAAACTAACACAGGACAGAGCATTATACAACACTACAGGCATTGAAGGAGCCACAGGATGAAGGAGTGTAATGATATACCAGTTTGAAACTACCTGAAATATATCTGAGCACTCAACAAATTAGCTGGACTGAGACCCTGCTGTGGACTCCCTTCCAGACTGGCAAACATCTGCCAGAGACAGTGAGCGCCAATGTGATTCTCGGCCTTTGCATCACAAACATACTGTATCGGCATATACTGTTTAGGGTGTGTGTGTCACTGAAAAAGAAAGGGAGGGGGTTTAAGGGGAGGGGAGAGGGGCCAGGGCAGCACTGGGGGAGCTCTTTGAGAAAAGGGTCTGATAAGGGAGGGGATCATAGAGGTATACTTACACCAACTTAGTGCCAGATTGTTGGGCTGGAGAAGATCCTGCGATCCCCCTGCCATAGTGTTAGAGCTCCCTGCTGGGAATAACCAGTCACATTGTTATAGTGGGAGCCGTCCTTGACCAGCTCAACAGCTGGCCTGGGGACCAAAACTACTCACTACAGCCTCTAAGGGAGGTTCAGAGACAGAATTTGAAGGAAAAAAGCCAGCAAGCTGGAAAGAAAGGGAAGTAGAGCCTCTTCTATGTAGAATATATAGTTAAAATGCACAGCGGCAAAGTGATTCTTTCGCTTTTCTTTTTGCCGTCAGCCAATGTGAAGCATGAGTCGAATGCTTTTACTCAGTTAGAAGTACATATCAGAGAAGTAGGGAGTGAAAATAATCAAAGCGACGGATGAATTTCGTGCATTGGATTTGCTTTTGTAACAGTCAGTGTTACTGGGATGAATAGGGAGAGAGGAGATAAACAATCAATGCTGCCCCTTGCATGAGTGTATGAAGTGTTTGGGTCTGCATTCACTTTTTTTTTTGCACGTCTGGCAACGACTGCAAGAAATATTTGCCTGCCAACAAGCTGACACGTGGAGGAAATGCAAAATAATGAACACGGGGGTAAACATGAAGTTAGTGAACTTACAACAGTTTCCCTTTTAACTCAAACAAAACACGACAGGAGTAACCACTGGTGAGATGCACCGCTAAAAGGTCATGGGCAATACAAAAACTGTGTTCAACTTGGAGACAAGAAGATAGATTGTGAATGCAACCAAAAATAAATCTATTTGCACACTACGTTGAATCACTATTCATGGACGATTAGGGGTAAAACTGATGACATTCAGCACTTGTGCGCAACTGAAAATCGTGCTTTTTAGGTGTTTTATTTGACGTTTTTCATCATTCTAAGAGTTATTTTTCACATTCATGTCGGTATTAATATGCATATACATCATTAATACTACAGGTAGTTTAGCATATACTTAGAAACAAGTTGGTCAAACTTTAAGAGGGCACAGAAACATGAAAAAAGGACATCAGGCTGTCTGTATATTAGGACATTATTGTATTACTCGGCAAAACTCAATTTAGAAATGGCTTCTGAGATTCTACTGATAAAAAGATATGATCTGACACACAAAATCCGGTCTCTTTGGAAGATCTAGTTGCGCGGATTTTCAGACAAGGCAGCCAAGCACTTGTGAAGCCACTGTCCATTTCAGCCAGAATCTAAATAGAAGCTAGAACAGATGACATGATCACAATGATTGCAATGATTAAAACATGCCAGATCTAGTCGTGGAAAGTAAGATTAACTGATTCAAACGTCTGACTTAATTTGTACATTTCTACTAGGATGAAAACAACAACAACAATGTATCAATGGTGCAAACAAAATTAAATAAAATGCATAAGCAAGGCAGCAACAAAGCAACATATAAAACAGGCTAAATCAGATATAAAAAGAAGAAGTGGAAACGAGAAAAGAAAGAAGGAAAATAAAGGGGAATTAAAAGGGAACGTGTGGAAGATTCACTCACTAAGGTCATCATCATCATCATCATCATCATCATCATCATCATCACCATCATCATCATCATCATCATCATCATCAGCGGCCTCATCCTCCATACCTTTCCCACCACAGCAAAGAACAAAGGGGGTACGGCGTTCCACTACAGCCCGACACTGTACGCACTTCTTCATGAGGCTGGCACAGTCTGGTGACAACAACACGCATATCGGTCAGAATACAAAGTCTTTTCTATACACAGCGTGTGTGTTTTTATTTTGTTATTCAGCAGCTGGTCAGAAAGATGCAGAGGTGCAACTTACTCTCACAAGCGCACATGTGGCCACAGGGCTGGAACAATACGGCTGCTTTTTTGTCAGAGCAGACTACGCACTCTTCGATCTGCGGAGGGACAAATCAAACAACAAAAACAAACATCCGCTCTTCGTGGTGTTTCCATTTCTGGGTAGGACGGACAGTGGCACTGCTTCTGATACCTTAGTTCTCGACTGGACCTGATCCTTGCAGATGAGACACTTCTTGACGCGAGGCGAGCAGAGGGAGCAGGTGGCGATGTGTCCGCAGGGCCCAAACAGAGTGTCTCTCTTCAAGTCCGAACACACCATACACTCATCCAGGGTCTCGATGTTGCTGTTCAGAGACGGGCTGCGGGTGCCCACCTGACCGCTGCAACATTGAGAATAAAACCACAGCGTGAGAGAGCGGAAGTGAGGGTGTAAGAGAACAAAGGAAATAGGGGGAGACAAAGACAGAGATATTACAAAAAGGAACAGGCGGAGGAGAACGCAAACAAATGAAAGATTTTTAGCTAAAAAGGGAAATCAATAAGGTTGCTGATGATTTTCCTGAGATGGTAGTCAGCGTAGGTGAATAAATATATTAAAAAACAACGAACACATTCCTTTAAATTCATGTTTTTCATCTCTGTGTGTAGCAAAGGTTTCTTCTTGTTTTAATCGCCAAGTCCGTTTGATTTAACAGTTAAGTTTTTATTTGGCCACATAAAAGTGAAAAGCAGACTAAATAAATAAAATAGGTCACAACATCTAGGTCTGCTTGTCTGTTCTGATATGACCACACAGTCTGATGAAAGCTTCGCTAATCCATAAAAACAAAAAGTTAAACCGCAGTCAAACCACAAATGAAGGATTTCTCACCTCAGTTCTTGTACAAACAACTACTTGAGCTTTACACATGTTAGTGGGTGGATTAGTTGTTTTTACCTACAGCCCAGGCATTGCATTAGATTCATATACTTTTGTCCAAAGCAACTTACAACAAGTGAAGCTAGTTGTTCCCAGTTTTTACACTTAGCTAAGCCAACTGTCTTCATATTTAACGGACGGACATGAGAGTGGTATTGATCTTCCCATCCGACTCCTGGAAAGAAAGCAAATAGGTGTATTTCCTAAAATGTCAAACTATCCCTTCAAGGGATGTTTACCTGCTTTTCTCTTTGTGGCACTTGGCCAGAGCCTTGCAGAGGCTGGGGTCTGGACACAGGTCTAGAGGGGACTGGCCCTTCTTGTTACGAATGGTCAGGTCCGCTCCGTTAGCTGCCAGGAAGCAGGCGATGGATGCCGCACTCTTCTTCTCTGCCCCCTGGGTGCCCAAGCCCATGATTAACTGCAGGGAGCCAGACAGACACACAAAAACAGATACATCAGAAGTACATCAGGCACTTTGGACATAAAAGATTGTTTTCAAGTTGAACCCAGTGGGACCGGTGGCTCTTCTCCTCCTCACACATCTGCATGAGAGGAAAGAGCAAAGAGAGTAGGGAGACCTGATTTTGATATTATTCAGGTGGACCGTGCCAAAGTACCATCAGATCATCGCTAATTAGTCAATCAAAGACATGCCTTAAGATGGCTGTCAGGCATCAGGACCCCCCTCGTCCCGAGCCAAAATCCCATTAACTGTCCCGTCGAGCCCAACTCAAAGCCTCTCTCTCTCTAGCAATTTGGGCCTTCCATGTCTGATTGTCTTCAACCAGTAGCTTTTACATCTCTGCTGCTGGAGCCACCAGGCCGGCTAATTCAATTCTCATCTCGAAGGGGGGGGGGGGGGCTATGGGAGAGTGACCCAACTGCACACATCTCAATTAGGCCTGCTGTCTGTCTCTTCCGCAGGGAACCAGGGAGGGCAGGAAGCAGGATACAAGAGAGCAGGCCGAGAGAAGGAAGAGGGAGGGTGACAGGTAAGTCTGTAGCTGCAGCTAGGCCCCGTAGCCTTAAACTCGTCCCTGTAGGGATTAGTGATGTGGCGTTAACATGAAGAGGGTTCAGGTCTGACACGGCCTCTACGGAGGGACACACTCATTCAGGCTGGTCCAGAGGCTGCAGCGAGCTGGTTGGCTGCTCCGCCGGGCTGCTGTCTGTCCTGTCAGTGTTATACGGGTTCTCTCTGCACACTCTGGTATCTTTTAACAGCCCAAAGCCACACAGCTCATATGCACTCTAATGTGTCTAACGAGTGTGATTAGTATTTGCTAACCAGAATTACGACCCTGCTCCAAACCTAAATTCAACACAGATCTGACACTGTTAGGCTTCAGTATGAAAAAAGAACCATGGGTGTCCTGTGTTTATTCATTAGTTCATGCGAGTTATTATAGTAATACTAGAACCAAAGCAGCTATTGGTCATAACTCGTTGCCCTCTGAATCCCATAAATACTGCTCTTCAATTTCAGATACATAACAAAATCTCCAGCAAGTTGCAAAAGCTGCATTATTCTGTCTCACACACACAGGGCTGACCCTAGGTGTGAACATGTTTGTATGTGCCTCAGCCCTGCTATACACTGGTGACTTGTCCAGGGTGTTTCCTAGTGTTTTTCACAATTTATGCTGGGTAATAACCAGACCCTCAACCGGAGGAAAAACAGGTAAAGAATATAAACGGAACAAGACTCTAAACTTTAAACGAAGCCTTTTAAAGAGTGGCAGTAAAGCCATGGCAGGTAATCTTAAATTCTCATGGCACGCTGCATTCTTGTGTGTGCCTTTTGTGGGCAAATACATTTGGGAATGTTTAAATGAATCGCACCTGCCTATTGGATAATGAGGTGCCACATTTCATGATACAATTGGCCTCAAGCGTTTTCAGTTTGTTGTTTTCTTGTTGATAACTGCATCTCTTGGCTGTTCGACAACGTTTCATTTCACTTTAATGCCGCGATGCCTTAAGGAACCTTGACCCAAGCAAATTACTGTGATCTAGGAGGAACAGTGAGGTTAATAATTGATGTATACGCACTGTGTTCTTGGAGGGTTCCCAGGGCTCCACTTTGCTGACGTCCTGCATATCTTGGAGTTGTCGCAGTTGGGACAGTGTGTGGTGACGCAGTGCCTCGTGGAGCGGCGTGTCCCCGTCCTTGTCCTGCACGTCTAGCTTGGCCTCCGCCCGCACCAGCAGCTGTCAAGAACAACACGTCAACAAACAGCCAGAAACGGTGAAACAACTTTCATTTGATGCAACAATGCAAATGCCTCAGTGCTGATCTTTAAGGTCTCTGCTCAGTGCCTCAGTGTTGTACTCCCCAATTATGAAGTGCATTTTTTCTTGAGTCCACAAGATGGCAACATGGCAATCTCAATCCAATACTACGCCAAATGACTAACCAAGACACCGCCTCAGAGAACATTATCCCTACACAGCATCAATCTGAGGCAGGACCACATCCAACGGCAGGACATCCACCCGTGTAAATAAAATATGGGGCTGCACTGGGGCTGTTCTACTCCCTTCTGTGTTTAGTCCACAATGAGAAACTGAAACAAAATCTTCAGTTTGTGTTGGAAATGAGGAGAAAAAAAACGGGTAGAAGCACAAGAAAAAGAAGAGGGTCCACTAACCCGGACTATCTGGGTGTGTTGACGCTCCACTGCCAGGTGTAACGCCGTCTGCTGGTTGACGTTCTGGATGTCTAAGTTGGCACTACCCTTGAAGGGGGGGGAGGACAGCACAACACACAATAAACATGTGGGCATTTGTGCATACATTAACAACCAACCATAATGAATCACACATATGTACACGTGAATATGACAGGCAAGTGATACATGTGACGAACAGGACCAAAAGAAAAATAATTCAGTTGAAAAGTAAAATAATTGTTCAGCACATGAAAGATTGTAACAACCATTCTGGCTTTCTGTGCAACGGCAGAACCTTCCTGCTTTCCTTCAACCCTGCTGACCAACAAAGTGTCATCTAGGGGGCTGGAAAAAAACGCATCCTACAATAACGCTGCATGTGATTGTCATTTCCAATTGCGAACACCTCAGCTGAGGAGATGTGGAGGGAAGATAAGCATTGTGATCAGGCAGTGTGTGAAATCCCCAAGTAATAAGACTGGCTGGCAGGGAATCTGCAGTGCACCTTGTAGTGTGGTGCAATAACTGAATAGAAAGCTGAGCCATCACTGCAAACCAGCCCATTGCAGAGACTTGGGAGGAAAAAGGCCGTCCCCGCTGAAAGGTATAGCTTGCACAGCGAGCGTTCATGCGTTGGAATGTTGCAGCAACATCGCTGCCTTGCACCATATCCAAATTAACCCAGTTTCCCGCTCGGTCAGGTGACTTTTGCTGTAAACTCCTGTATGTGGTAATCCTGAGAGAGTTAAACCTGCAATCTCAGAAGGGAAAAAGAGCACGAACCTATGATTGCAAGAGGAGGAGGATGTGAGGGCCCAACAGCACTAAAGAATGCCCCTGGAGGCTCTGTGAACCGTATGGATTCAATAAAAAAAAAAGGCACTTATAGCAGCTTCAACTGGTCTACAGCTTGCTGGCTGCAGGGAGTGCAGTGGAAGCTGCTCTTAATAGTAGGCGGGGAGAGCCAGAAGTTCAGGTTGAGCTGATGCAGCTGTGCTTTGGGCTCATTGTTGTAAACGAAAGGGGCCTCTCATGGAGGATGAATAACTGCATTTGTTGTCAGTGTTAAGCATGCATGAAAAAAAAAAATCTGTTATTTATATGCATGCGAGTGCTTGTGTGTCGTTACCTGGTGCACCAACAGCTCGGCCACCTCGACATGGTTGTTGAGGGCGGCCAGGTGCAGAGCGGTGTAGCCGTCGTCCTTCTTCTCGTCTACGATCCAAGGCCTCGGCAGTTTAGACAGCAGCACGCGCATGGCACTGCACAGAGGACACACACGGAGACAAAAGTGAGTGTTTGAACGGCCTGAGCTGGGAAGCATGCCGAAAAAAAAAAAAGCCCAAGAAGATACATAAAGTATAGTTGAAATGTTATAATGTAAACCGCTAAAACGAATCGATCTGTGACTGTATCGTAGCTGGGGACCAGACACAAGCTGCTGTAAGCAAACACATCGCAGCGTCTGCACTGCTGATACACAGCATATTCCAACACTTTTTCTTTTTTTTGCTTTTACAGCAGAGCATATCCCATTTTCACACATAGGGACAAGAATACTAAATCAACTTAGGGAGGAGTTGCTTTCCCAAGCAGAGTGTTATTTACATCAAGCTTTGAGTGCCACAAGAGCGCTGTGTGTTATGTTAGAGTACCTGTCCCGCTATCATCTCTTCAGTTAAAAAAGGGAAGCCACTTTTCCCTTGATGATATACGCAAACGCAAGCCTATCACTGGGAGGCAAACTGGTAATTATAGATTCACTCGGGTCTCCTCCTGGGGAACAAACAGACAGGGTGGGAATGGGGGAAAATCCATCGTTTGAGCGGCGCAGCTTTAACAGAAGTAGCCCGGTGTGGTGGAGAGAGCCCGTCAGTGCTGAGCCACTGAAGGTCATTTAGAGGATGCGTGCAAAGAGAAGCGAGCAAGAGGAGGACTGAGAGGGAGTCACAGTGGGGAGAGAGAGGGAGTCACAGTGGGGGAGAGAGGGAGTCACAGTGGGGGAGAGAGGAAGGCCGACTGTCACTTCCTTCTTGTCATTGAAAAAAAGAGACGTCTGTTTTACTAGTAATAGGAAGCCACACGCGTTTCCATTTCTTATTGGATCACAAAAAGGCAGCAGTGACACATTTGGAAAATAAACAAATAAATAAAAACCTCCATGAGATTCGAGTTAAGCTGTAATAATGTTATTATTAATTAACGAAATAAAGAAGGGGGAATTGAGCACCCTTCTTCCTTCTAGCTTTAGTTTAGTGTTTGAACTATTATCTATTCACCCCCCAACCTCTACCTCTCTTCCTCCTCTTCCTGCTTTAGCCCCTGGGCAAACATCCAGGCATATGGCACATGAGAAAAATGAAATGAGATGCAGCCGTAATCTAGTGAATGACCAGTTCATCAATCGGGGGATGTGTGATGGGGAAACAAAGGCTGCCAACACAGCTCTTCAACTATTGCAAATGCTGTGGAATATAAAACAAGGCGGCACTTAAAAGCCATAGCCCTGAACTGCTCTTGTGTCTTGTCTGTAGCAAGGTACACAATGTACCTTCAATGAGCATTAAAGCCGCAAAACGCTGGAGGGAACACTTCCAACCTTGATTAACCCTGAATAATCACGCAGGGCATATCTTTGAACTGCGACAAAAGGAGGCACTTTGATATGGCTGAACGGCCCCCTATGCGAGCACCGGAGTGTTTACATACAGCGAGTTAAAGGGAGGAAATGGGCTCGAGCACAGAGCAAGAAGGCCACAGCCCGCGCAATCAATGAAAAAGCCATTTACTATTAAGGAGAAAAGAGAAATGCTGGCAGGCTTTAAGGCTGAAGGTAATCAGGATGGCTGGTTCCCTGCGTTTTTTTTTGCTAAACCTACATCTTGTCTACCCTCCTTGTGGAGTAATGAAAGAGAGCATCATCAGCACACCCTTTTGAGGAAAGCAGAGGAAGAGGGGCCGAGAGGGGGGGGTGGCAGGCAGTCAGCACCTCTGTACGGACAGAAATCCAGGGCTGCTGTACTGCTGCAGTGATGAACAGCGCAGCACACTGATCCCAGGCTCTCTCTCTCTCTCTCTCTCTCTCATTGCACAGAGGCACACACACACACACACACACACACACACACACACACACACACACACACACACACACACACACACACACACACACACACACACACACACACACACACACACACACACACACACACACACTGCTTGCAGCCATCTTCAACCACTTAATGCAGAGAAGCGCCGCTTAAATGAGGTAGCAACCGCACCCACTCTCTGCCTAATCTCACATTCATAATGTGTTGCCTTTGTTACAAAGAATTATTTGCTTGCATACTGTAGATTCACCATCTCGGGGGGGGGGAGAGACTTCTGAGTAATTTCATCCGTGGCGCTCCCACTGGGCACGAGTTGAGACTTAAACAAGCAAATTATTCAAGGTAACACCTTGCCACATCACATTCTTGCCTGAAGCTGGAACATAAAACTCAATCCCAGTGGTTAAACAGCACTCTTTTAGCTTCTTTTCAAGTAAGACTTTTTTTTTTTTTTTTACTACAACAGTTTCCATCAGAATCAAGGGCAATCGTCCCACATAAAGCCTTTGTTCTTTTTGTGCCCACTTTCTTCCTTCTATTGGTGCAATGTATAACATTTGTAAGTTCTGGATTGGCTGGAAATATCTCCTATATCTCGAACAACCGGCCAATAAATGCACGCCTGCAACACCATACGGGCAGACCGGCGCCTCCTAGTGTCAGAAGCAGGCACTGGAGTGCTGGGCAGGTGTTTGCTTGGTGTCGGCAGCCAATCTAGACTCCAATAGAAGTCTAGATTGACAGGTTCCCTGCCACGCTGGGCAAAATAGGCGGACATTAATATTAATGCCCCATACTGGCACTGCTGCATTGCAGTTAAGCTATTTGCTGTAAAGGCAGAAAAAAAATAGAGAGTGAATTAAGAACAATAAATAAATCCTGGTTGTTGTTTTTATCTCTTCGGTAAGTGATGTTAGCAGTGGCCGAGGGTGGTGTGAGAGAACGTGTGAGCCGGCCCTCGAGGTTGGTTGTAAAGTGGGAGTCAAAAAAAAAAAGAGTGAGTCTAGTCAGCTCAGGCTGCAGACCTTTTACTGAGCAGAAGAAGCCAACTTGACCTGGAGTTAACATTTAGACAACTCAGGTTATCTGCTAAGAGAAGCTACTTAGAGTGAAGTGAGGATCACCTTATTGCATCTGAACTTTAAAACCAACGCGACGGTCCGTGTGAACGCTGGAGGACGTGCAGCTGAGAAAAAGGGAACGGTAGAGGAGAGACGTGATGGAACTGGGTCACCCTGTGAGAGATCTCAAGAGTCCCTCAGGAGAGCCACACCGGGGCCTGTTGTCTGGGGCTGCAATTTGTCTTTGACCGGGACGCTCTCCGACACTCTCGGCTCTGTGTGTGTTGGCGTTTGTCATTGTATGCAAGATGGCGGAAGTGTGTGTGTGCGTGCGATGTGTGGGAGCGTAGGGGTCGACAGGTCCCTTCTGCTGCCCTCGCCTGGCTGACAGCCATCTGTGTGGTGGTCAGCGGCCGTTATTGCAACAGGAAGTGAGAGTCGGGGCACAATAACTTGGGTAGGACGGGGAAAAGCGGAAACAGTCAACAACATCCAGCCCGAGATTAATGGCCGCGCACAAACATATGGTTACTCTGATGTATGAGACGTGTTTGGCATACCGCCATCCATTAACTGAGGCTTCGAGCTCAACAAAAGAGATTCAGCATCGGAAATTAGCCGCCAAAAGGTGCCACCTGCCTTCGGAAAGTGAATCGCTTTATAAAACCGAAAGTGATCAGTGGTTATATGGTCAAACATACTGATCTATTTTATCCACGCTGCCTTCAAGAACCTTAGCTGGTCACAATGTTCCATGAGGTTTGGCTATATATTCCTCATTGGAACAGCCTTTGGAGCTGAGACGACTTCAGAGGATACACGAGGTGTCAGCTCATCGGGGACGGGATCAATACTTTCAGGTCCTTTGAAATAGTGAACCCTGTTCCCAACAAATCATTCACAAACGCAACACACCAACTCTAAATGGAACCCTCCTCTTCCCTCTTCTCTCTCTGGGCAGGGAGTCACTCTTCATCATGTGTGAAAGGTTTGGAAGGCACAGAGTCCTTAAGTCAGAGGCAGCTGGGAGGGTTAGAGACATGAAACTGATCTTAAAAGACGCTGTTTTGAATGAGAATGTTGGCTTACATATTGCTTGATGATGAAGGCACAACTTCCACACGAAAAGGGGAAACTTAACTCTCCATTCCACCGCTGTCTCTAAATAACGCAACAGATATTTGACAAGACAAATAATTTAGGAAGCCTATAATCCCAAAACAAATATAACTGGTTGATTTTTCAGATCCATAAAGCTCATCCTGGCAGTCCAGCCCTAGAAGCAATTAGCTACCAGTTCACCTTGTCATGGCCGCCGCACAGCTACTCTGGACGGAGTAAACAAACACAGATAGCGTCCGGGCCAGCGGTGCAGCAGAGAGCTGAGGACAAGAACCTAGCTGGCTCCGCTCAATAAAAAAAAGGCTTTCATTACCATGCCGTGAAGAGAATAATTTTCCCTACAATGTGACCTTCCTCTGCCTGCCTGTACCTGAGGCCCCTGAGTGAGCATGCTTTTATTAAGGACTATTTGCATAAACCGGGAAAAGGGGGAAGACGGGCAAGAGGTGCATTTCTATGATGTTTTGGTTACCACTCTGGCTATTCGCCTGTGCCTTGAAGGTTGTTTAGTAGACACCAGGTGCATTTCCAAACATCTCAGGTACAGTTGTCTGTCCATTTGGGGAAGTATGTGGGGGGGGAGGGGGGCCTATAAAGGCTGAGATTTAATCAGGCATAATCACCTGGTATTATGGGCGTCCTGATTCATAGCAATTTATGAAGAAGGGGGCAGCAAGACAGTCAGAGAAGCCCAATGGCGCGTTAATGTCCCATTGGTTCCAGATGACCCAATTATTCTCCCGTGCTGCTCTTCCTTTGCACTTTATTCTCCTCAGCACCTTGAAAAAGCCTCATTCTCATTTCAGCACCGGCCTTTAATAGTCATAATATACGTCCTTTTACCCCAAAAAAGCAAAAACCCGACATAAAAGGATAAAGCGAGGACATGCAGATTATATTAGAATAAAGAGACGCCTAAATCACGCACACTATATCGCTGAATAGCGTTATTACCTATAAAACAACCACGCAATTACTGAGCATCACTTTTCGCACAGGCCTGGGTCATAACGTCGTAAAAATGTTGTGCATTCATCTTTAGTCTCTTGGTAGTGCAAATCTGGGGACAGTTGAACAAATATTAATAAAACTGAAGTGGAATCAACCTGCTGTATGAAAATGACTCGCAAGTAGTTGACATAAGAGTGACACGACGGAGTGAACACAATTTAAATGTGCAAATTAACCAAAATTGAAAGACGACAAAACCACAAAGACAGGATTCGATAATAGCACTTTGAACGCTTGACTTGACGTCGGACAAAGTGTACAGACCGAGGCAGAGGAAATGAAAAGTTGAAGCTCGAATGACTTATCAGCCAAAAAGACACAGACAGACGTGGGTATGTTGTCACCGGAGCGTCCTCACTCACTGACGCCTCTCTCTGCTGTCATAACAGTCATCGCGCCTCAAACAGAGCTGCTAAAAGAGCAAAGAAAACCGTCTGGAACTCATTTTCTACTACTATAGAAATTGAATTCATGAAAACAAAGCCTACTTGTCAATATCTACAGCTCTGCACTTTGACAGATCCATACATCCCAGATACTGTTTAACTTAATGTATGTAATCATGTTTTGTTTTTTGATGGTTGCGACTTGTTTGTGCTCGTCCAAAGTGAGAAACTGAACTGATTAATATGCGGTACTAAAAGCAAATTGGGGATTTTATGGCCCCTGTAACTGTTGGTGGTGAAAACCCAAAACCAAGGCTTCAAAACATCCTTTTCTAAACCTAAAGGTAACGCATGCGCCACCTGTGCTTTTCTTAAGTCTCAGATGCACACACATTTTTGGAGGCTTTTTTTTAAATCAATGGTTGGCTTTATGCAAGTGGACTTCAACTTCTTGCCCCAAATTCCCTAACTTTCTAGGTCATTAGCAGTCTTTATGTTGAGCCACCATGCCATTTGCATCGTTTTCAGGTTTTCAGCCACAAGCTCACCCACTCAACAGCATCTAAATGACTTGTTATCTGCGAAGCCAATGTTTCATTTCTGACCGACAATGACTCATTAACTGTGAGTGAGATACTGGAAGTTTTGTGATTATAAAAGTTCCTTTCAGTTTGTATGAAAGAAAATCAGACGTACTCTCCTGCCCGGTGAAATTAACTGCACGTGCGTGGACAGACTCGACACCGAGGTACAAAGCAGTAAATAGAACAGAGGGATCGACTCGGGGTTTTGCAGAGCGGTGGAGAATTCAGCCTCGCTGAAGGTTCTTCGATCGACGGCGACTCAGCAGCGCGCCACGCTGTCACCGCACGGGCAGACGACCTGAGAGGCTTCCGTGATCTACGGTCTCACCGCAAATCTAGTGCTTTAAATCACCCCTCACTCCTCGGCCGGCCTGCCTCCCCAGAAACACATTACACTCCCCCTCCCCCTGAAACAATCATTTCTGTATGTTGTAACCCTGTGAGGGTCCCTTCACCAACAGTACCAGTATCGCCCCTTTAACACACCAGAAAAATCTAATTCTCTTCCACAGTAATTGGCAGAACGGATCAAAAGTGACACAAATAAGTTTCCATATTGCAGCTGATGAGTCTGAATTTTCAGAGGAAGAAGCCGTGGCTGACGGAGCGGTTTGGTAATTAAAATCTATTGTTTGCAGAGGGAAATAATAGGGATCAAAAGGGCCTTGTATCAGCTTCTGCCTCCCCTAAGCACAGAGACAACAGGCCAAACGCTCCCGAGCAGAACACGTCTCACAGCCAACTTGATAATGATGGGGGGGGGAGCCACACAGATAAGGCTCCATATAAACTACCATGTATTCCACACAGATCCAGGATTCTAGAGATTGTGCAATGGACGTTTTCGCCAACAATTTTGCCTACACCCAATAACGTAACGCTTTAAAGTGCCTCGAACGCTTTGCATGTTCGGACACAAGGATCCACACACACACACACACACACACACACACACACACACACACACACACACACACACACACACACACACACACACACACACACACACACACACACACACACACACACACACACACACACACACACACACACCTGTCGTACTGCGTTTACATGGGAGCCACGGGGTTACCAAGGTAACATGGTGTGCATTATTCAACAGCTGAGCGTCGGCTTCAGTGTGTCCCTCCGAGTGCATCGGGGTTACTAAAACCCAATCAGCCAGGCATTCCTTACAATTATCTTGTCAACTTACCACATGAAGCCTGATCCATTTCTGACCCTTCATTCGCTTGATCCAAAATATTTAAAAAAATAATCTGTACCATTAAATAATAGTAAAAGGACTTAGGTTGGACTAGACATCCCAAATTAAAACACAGGGTGACATCAATACTTATGTCTGTATATATTATATTGATATGAAGCCCGGCTCTATTAAGTACAAAACTGGAACGTACTAAAGAATATATATTAATAATCAATCACGCGGGGTGACCAGCTAGTTAAAAGCGTCCTCAGTGACATGTTTTCTTGAGTTCTGCATCATGTGAAACCATATCTACTATACTGCAAGGTCTACGCTGATGTTTTATGTGCACTCACACAGCTAAGAAATATTCAGGACGCTTCTCAGTGTTTCATAAAAAACACAAAGCAAAGTGCCATCACGGATGTTAAAGTACCATCAAACACAAAAACAAATTATATCACTTATTCCAATACATCAACTAAATAGATAAACTACATTTGTTTTTAAACGGCGGGGGGGGGGGGGGGGATATTAAAGATGCCTGACAGCTGTGCTGTGGAGGTACATCACCTTGCTCTGTCATGTTTATTACCTGCATTGCTGAGGCACTTTAAGTGCCACAGATAAATCCTGCTCTTTCTAGGTTTGGCGAGTGGGCAAAAAAACATACCGTCAGAGGTTATAGTGCCTTCACAATGCAAGCTTTTCTCTTTGCATGCTATAGTCACTTTCCCAAAAGCTCTTTATGTCCTTGAGTCTCTTCAGGAAGAGATGCACCCCTCCCTATCCCTCCCTCCCTCCCTTGATCCCTTGTTTCCTCTCTTTCCCCTCTATCCATCCATCCTTCCCTCCCCCCCTCTTCCAACATGTGCTGTAGCAACATTGCAGTCAGGACTCAATGTTTCAGCATGCCACAGGACAGACAGAGCATTACAGCACGGCTGAGCTTATCTATTGGCTCAGGGCCACTGTTGGGCCCGGCCCTAGGAGCAAGTGTGGGCGTTCTGATTGGTCACAGGGGGATTGGGGCTTGTATCAGCTTGTCCTCTGGCTGGTCTGTTGGACTGGTCCCAGCTCATACAGAGGTGCACACTGGGAGGGCATTCAGGATTGGGCGACTTTTCAATCAAGTCACAAGGCACGCTGCAGCAAACTGGTACCCAGGCTTCAATGGGAACACTCTTCAGTGACTAATTTAACTTGAATAAGCTACAACAACATTACAGCGAGTCTAATTGAAGAACCGAAGATAATAACAGAGAATACTAAGGAGACACTTGTAATTGCAAAAAATTAATCAGCAGAACCAGTCTCTCTAGACTACATGGAGTAGGTTTTGATAATTGTCCGACATGAGGACTTGGCCTCCCATCGTGGACTACAAGAACTCACTGAGTGCAGTTCACATGGATTCCAAAGGTTACTTCGACATATCTCCGCGATCGGTTATCTTTTAATGAATTACAGCCAGGCACCTGTGCATACCCTCTCCCCTGACCTAGTTTATCTCCTCCACCATCAGGAACTATCACACATCACTCTGTAAAAATGGGGAGATCATAGAGACGGCAGATGAACACACAAACACTAATAGCCGAATCACTATGCCTAAGTGAAAGCCCGCCTCTAATGTACCATGTAAAACCCTAATATTCTACCATCACGTATTGTGTGTGTGTGTGTGTGTGTGTGAGCATATGGTGACAAGGAGGGACTCATACATTGTCCTCAGCAGCTACAACACCTTCCCTGTCACCTCTCTTTATTTCACCGATAGGGTTGTTGGCCGGTCCATCTGGCTTTCCTCACGTGTATTAACATCTGAAAATCGTACACACTTACAATCATTAAAAAAACAATTCACACTAAGCGCATTAATACGAACTAGCGAGCGAGGATACACGCAGCTACTTGAGTGGCCGACTGCCAAATAATCACAGACTGTAAGAAGCACGCTGTGGGTGTGTGTGTGTGTGTGTGTGTGTGTGTGTGTGTGTGTGTGCGCGTTTGCCTCCGAGAAAGTGGTCTCGCAACACATACGCACCCCTGCAGTGCATAAGTATTTGTGTGGTTTGTGAGTCACTCGACGGTTGCATGCGGTGCCGGTAAGGCGCGGTGAAAAGATCAGAGGCGAGAGAGGGGAGAGGAGCTTCCCCTGCAGTGAGGCTGGAGGGAACAATGAGCCGCTGGATCAGAGAGACCGACTGCCACTGGCTTCCCCCTCCAGCACCCAGGTAGGCTGGCCCATTCATAAATCACTTTTATTCCTCCGAGCGCTCAACAGCCTCACCTCTTCAAATGATGCGCTGCGTAAAGGGATGAGGAGGGAGGGGCAGGGTGGTGGACAGAAGAGGGGGGGAGGAACAGGAGAGGAACTGACGAGAGAGAGATAGAAAAAGCACGAGGAAGAGCCAGGCCGATGGAAGATGGACTCATTAGAAATGGCTCTAATCCCTCTATGATGCTGACTGGTGGGCAGCCACACAGACTTAAAACAAGCTGAACGACCGAACAAAACTTCACCAGCAGAATTCCCGTTGCGAAACTTTCCAATCCGAGAGGAGACCTGCCTCAAAGGGATGGGCTCTCGTTACACGAAACAAACCAAAAACTCATGTTTTATAGTTTCACAACAAGGAATCACAGTGGAAGTAATCAGTCTTTCTGAAATTTCTCTAAATGTCAAAGCAAAAAACAAATCTCTACAAATTAATCTTAATTAAGTACAAATTAAAAAAACTAAATGATTGATTGTATTCACCCCTGCAAGTCAATATTTGGACACATCTGGCAGCAGCTACAGCCTCGACTCCATGTGTGAACACTGAGCTCTGTTATGGTGCATGAGATCAGGGAGAAACCAGCCACTCTAAAGTCCTGCTACAGATTCTTGATCAAAAGCCTGCTGCAGAGAATTATCCTCACAGCAGGCGGCTGCCACCATCACTACGCTTCACGGTGGGGGACTGTGTGTTTTTGTTTGACTTGCACCAAACACGGCATTCACTCGTTGACTCACCAGCGGTGGACCTTGCGGATGGAGTTGCTACATCACTTTACGTCACACACGGTGATTTTTAAAACACCACAGATGTTTTAGAAACAGGATCAAGAGCAAATACTCCTGCAGCTTTTTTTATTTTATTTTTTACGATACTCTGCGCTTAATTCAGATTCAGACAGGAAGTCAACGTTTCTACAACAAAACCTATAATCGGCATAATTAATGTGCATTTTTTCCATCCTCTGAACAGTAATCTGCTTTATAATTAACTTTTAAAATTTGAATGGAGATACGGGAGAACAACACGTCCCGCCCCTTCATCCAGTGAAAGAAAGCACATCCATTCGTCGACCCTCTTCTTATTGATCGATTAACTGCTCAGCTAAACGTTCAGCCCCGCGCTATTCATCATGGCGGGAAGATGTAAGCCGCGCGGCAGAGTTTCAGGGGGCAGATGGGATGTCGGGATGTAATTGAGATTAAACTGGTGGGTTGGGTGGCTGGAGAGCAGGCAGGGTGGAGACGCACTGGGGATGCACAACACATCATCGGTGGAGATGGTTAGAAACCTTAACCGACGGAGTCGGGAATTAATGAACACCATCGGGTTCAAACGCACGTGTACAGTAAGTGCATGTACTGTGTGGGAATTTACACCCAGTAGGGAATTAAGGCTGTCTGGCACATTCAGTTTTAAGTGGTGTGTGTATACATAGACACTCCAGGGCAATAACAGGCGGCCATTCACAGTTGCCATTTATAAAGCCGCAAATTCTGCATTTTTGATTGACCGTGTAAGGTCACGTTTTGAGCAGACACATTAACTTGGAATCCATTTTGACTCGCAAATGGTCAATTCTTGTTAACAGCCGTAAAGATAAAGCAATCGAAAAGCTATAAATTGCAGTGACAATGCATTAATTAAATTGCAATTTACGCAGAATTATCTCCGCCATGAAAAAAAAAAGATATTACTGCAGAGTGAGGGTAGAATGACTGGGAGCTTGTTAAAAAGGCTTATCAAATCAAGGAACAGAGAATTGGGTGACATTTTATTCTGGCTCATGAAAACACACTTTGACAGATGTTCATGCTGTATTGAGGGTGTTTGTGCGTTTTAACAATCTCATTCATTTTAAACCGAAATGCCACAGCCGGGTTTCTACATGATTACCTTAAAGAGCACTGGCTCACACTTCCTGGGGCGTCGTGCAGTTGAAATGCAGGTTTGGCGTAAGCAAGAGGACTCGTGCGCTGTCGTTGAGGTATAAGAGGAGAGAGTGAGAAAGATAGGAGGGCACAGAGGACGTTGCTTCTGTACAGTATAGATGTGCCCCGCGATGAGACCAACTAATTAAACAGATCCTTCAGTGGCCGCGCCTCGGGGAAGCTTGAAAAAGACACTTGAAAATTAATGAGAGCTCAAAAAGAGGAGAAAGCAGCCCAAACTTCTCAATGCCATGGAGGTAACGTTGCCACTTATCTCCCTCTGCATTGCCAAAAGCAGTCTAAAAAAAAGAAATAAAATGGGGAAACAAAGTAATATTTCATGCTGTTCTGCACTACACGTTCACCCTTTTCCCTCTCCTCCATTTCTCAGACATGCGGTGGTTTTAAGTGTAGAGGTGAGCACACGGAAGCTCTTCTGTGACCAGCGTGTTGGAGCTCCGTTAGAAGAGAAGACCGATAGAGACTGGGGGTGGTCAAAAGGACACAGCGAGTGAGGGGGTGGTATCAGGGGAGGAGGTGGTGGAGCTGCTGGTGAAGGATGTAAAGCAGGGGAGGAGGGGGAGGAGGGAGGGGGAGAATCAAGAATATACAAGTGGAAGCACGAGACACCACTTTATTTGGAGCTACTAAAAATAGCGCAGCAAATGGTAGCAGAGGATAGCTGGCCCAGCGCTGCTCCTCTCTCTCCTTCCAGGCCGGTGGAATCGATAGGCAGGGAGCTGGAAGGGAGGCTTCCCGGAGCCTGTAGCCAACAGTTGCTGAGGGAGGGGGGGAGAGGAGGCCAGGAGAGGAGCAGAGTGGAGTGGAGCGGAGCGGGAACTATTTTTTGCACTGCTTGACTAAATATGGTCAGGGAGGTGGTGAGACAAGACACAGGAGCAGCCCGGCAACAGGGGCCGAGGCGTGCTTCAGATGCTTCCCCACAAAGTGCTAACTGTTCAGCTTAGCCCTCTGCACTGTGGGGTAGCAAGCCTTTGGCTGCTTGACCTCGTGTCCCTAATTTGCTGCCACGGTGTTCTTCCTGTGCTCTCTGCCCCCCTCACCCCCCGAAAACTGCAGCAGCATCTCTACTTGATCTTTCCCTAGTAAATAAAGGTGACCCTGGAGATGCACTATTAAGAATGCATAAGCTGCATGTTGAAGATTCGCAAGCGCAAAAAAATATAAATGTAAAACTCCAAAAAATACCAAAAAGATATTGCAATGTCCTCTGTCTCTAGTCCCTGACAGTGGTAATCAAATGTACATGGATCGCAAGGGACTATTAAAAGTACAGCTGTCTTCTACCGCAGAGGCACAGCTACGTCTTTTTTTAAATACCTCGATAACAATTCTGCTCTCAACCCATTCAATAAACTCCCTCTTCTAAGCTGCTGTGTAAAGTTCCACTGAATAATAAAAGCGCATTTTAGGAGCAGAATGAAGCTCTGGGGCTGTGTGTGTGTGTGTGTGTGTGTGTGTGTGTGTGTGTGTGTGTGTCGATGGAATGAGAAAAAGGTTGGTACACTTTCTGCCTCCTCCACCGACCAGGGCATCCTCCCAGCTTTCTCCCTCACAATGCACATGATGGAGAGGAGAGTGCTGCAGATTTTTTTTCCCCCTCCTTTTCCCCCCCTCTTCTCTCTCTGCCTCCCCCTTTTTTTCAAATGGCAGCTCTTCATGTCAGCTCTACGTCTTCCTCTTCTAAAAGGTATGACTTGTGTTTGTATGGGAATGTGTGTGTGCTTTCTCTCCTTTCCCCCCCCCCCTCGTTCCCTCCCTGACTCTGGCGCTCAACCCGCCCGCCACCACCCCTTCTCCTCCTCCTCCCCCCAATCATAGAAGCTGATTCAGCGAGTCAGGCGTGCACCCGGCACACACGATGGCTGCAGCAGCTGGAGCGCTCTCTAGGTCATTATGGCTCTCTTCACTACGGGAAGAGGAGGAGAGGAGAGGAGGAGCGGCTCAGATAAGAAACTGATCTGACAGGTAATATATGCTCTTCCTTCGCTCTTTCGGACGGAGTTTACCCCTGACGGGCCTCGACGTCTCCTGTCCCGTCTCTTCACTCTCTCTCTCTTCTTCGGATGCGATCAGTTATTAAGCGCATGGTTCGCCGGTGAGTCGCGGGGGAGTGGAATGCACTGTTCTGCAGCAGCGGCAGCACTGGGACAGAACTTAACCAGAGACAACCTTTGAGGTTTTTTTTTTTCTTTTGTCTTGTTCCTCTTGTCTTTATTAAAGAAGGAAAGAAATAAAGCTTTTTTTTTTTTTTAAATATGGAGAGAAAGAGGATGCAGGAGGAGATGGAAGAGGGAAAAGGGAGGCTGGGGAGTTGCAAAGGTCCACATGGAATTTAGCCCTGTTTTTTTTTTTTTTTTTGCACTCTCCACTCTATCTCTCTCATCTTGTTCTTTCTCCCTCCCTCTCTCTCTTGTCTTGCACTCTCTCTCTCTCTCTCTCTCTCTCTCTCTCTCTCGTGTTCCTGGCACTGGCCGGACATGCTGCAGCAGCAGAGCTCTCTGGCTCATTAGGCTTCATGGTTGCAGCTCTGCCGCTATCTAATGACGGACTCGTTAACTCAGACCTGCACCGGTGTGGAGAGACATTCCCTTATGCACAATTCGCCCTCTGCGTCCGACACCTTCCAAGATGGGTTTTTTTGCCACCATGACTAAGGATACTATAAATACTGGGACTTTTTAATGTGTTCTTTTTTTGTCTTTTTGGTGGTCTTACCAGACCGCTCTTCAATTTAACTGAGGGGCTGGGGTGGGCGGGGGTGCACTGCCATTCTAAAATTGATGGGAGGTAAGTTTGAGGACACGTCACACTTTTAGGTCCAAGGTTGGCTGATTGGGGCAGAGGGATGGAACGTGGCGACCGGAGGGATGACGAAGCATCAGAATAATGAACAGCGGACAGGTCAGGAGTGCTGAACGGGGGGGGGGGGGGGGGAGGAGATTGACGGCACACAGCTGTGAGAAGTGTTTTAACACAGATGGGGGTGGGGTGGGGGTGGGGTATTGGGCAGCAATGGTTGGCTGAGTAGATGTGTGTCACCAGCTGAACCCACAGCACTTAGGGTAGTAGCCAAGTTTCTTCTTCTCTCTCTCTCTGTAACGGCTTGCTGTAGGCTAGGCAGGGCATGCAGGGCACACAGTGCTGCAGTGCTATCGCCCAAACCAGAACAGGCACCACACGTTCCTCCAACCTTCATCCCGCTGAGTGTCGGAAGGAATTTCAGCCCCCCTCTCTCTCTGCTATTTGCTCACCCTATCGGGTGGCTGTGACATTTCCTAAACAGGACGTCACACCTTTAGGACCAGGGCTCATCCACCAACTGTCACCTCCAGTTCAACCTCCCCTCATTGCTATTCCAAAGCCTTCCGCTGCAAAAAACACTGCAGCAATTTTTTCCCCCCCGTTTATTCCGTTTCTCTGCCACCAAGTCTCGAAACTCAAATTGAAGCTGGTCTTCCTGAATCCATTTTTTTTTGTTTTACACCCGTCGCCTCGGCACGCGGCCGGCTGGCTAGCTCAGCATGGTTGGAGGCATTGTTGACTTGTGGAATGTGTTGGTCTGGGGCAAAGATTCATTAGAGACTCGCTGAACAATTCTCACCGCCATGCAAATGGTTATTGATCTGTTCCACCCCCCCCCTCTGCACAGACAGGTGAGGGTTGCTCAGAGAAAAAAGGGAAGTGAGAAAAGATTACCATTAAAACAGTGATCCATGTGTGGGGAGAGAGAGAACAAGGTACAGAGAGAGAGAAAGAGAGGGGTAGTGGTGGTGGTGGTATAGCCAGGACCAATCCACAAGTGCTGAGTGGGCATTAACGCCTTCATGTGACCTATGGCCTGCCTCTGCACCTAAAGCCCAAATCCTGCTCACAATAGCTTCCTGTTCCACTTGGATCACTCCCGTTTTCAAACATCAGCAGGCGCTCCGGCTCGCCTCTGGGGACGTTGCTGACACAAGAGAGACAAGCGAGAGCTACATATTGGTAAAAGTGAGAGGTGGGATATAGAAGGGGGGGGGGGGGGGTAAAACAGGAGAACGAGGTGGCGGTGAGGGAGGCAGACTGAAAGAGAAGTGGGAGGAGAGAAGTGAAACTGTTTTAGTGTGTCAGCTTATAGGTGCACCCCTGCTCCCGGGACACACAGTCCAGAGCGTGATGATCACCCTACAAGACAAGGCGCGCACAGCGGCACCTTACACCACGGACTTTCTGCCAAGGAGAAAAAACTCTTCTCGTCTCTGCTGCCGCTTTTGTCCAACTCCTTAATCTACCTCCTCAACATTTTTTTCCTGGAAAGAGAACCAGACCACCTTCAAACTGCAGTAAAAAAAAAAAAAAAGGGGGGGAGCTGTATTCCTCCCCCTGATCCTCCTGGTTTCTCCCAGTTGTCTGGAGGACAGCGGGGGTCACCCGGGTGAGTCGACTATGGTATGGACTGCAAAACTTCTGTTATGTTCAGGGGCGGGGGGACCGGCTGCTCAGCCTTACATGGCAACCAAAGGAAAGCCTCGAGTGTTGAGCTGCATTTACACTCAAAGTCACCTTACGGTGCAGACTACCATACTTGGGAGAGAGAGAGAATGTTGCTGCTGGTAACTTCCTGACCTTGGCGAAAGGTGAGACATTTTCATACCTAAGATTACCTCCTTGGTGTACATACTTCTTTATGTACCCATATGAACATATGACAGCTATGGAATGTAAAGAAGTATGTATTCTTGGTGAGGTGCTTGTCCTCGTTCTGGGAAAATGATGCAGGACAGCAGTGTCTGAGGATGTGTTTGTGCTTTGCAGATTGTTAATAGGACTGTGATCATGGTGTGAGAGGAAAAAAGAAAATGTATAGAGAAAGAGAGAGGGGGGGCAGAGAGAGAGAGAGGGGGGAGAAGAGAGAGAATGAATGTGAGTGGGAAGGCTCATACATTAGCTATACTGTCTCTGGGCAGTCTCACTGCAGCAACATTCACTGTAGGGAACTTACTGCTTTCTAAAACTGGCTGACTTGGCCAATAAAAACCTCTCATCCAAGATCTGCCATCAACTCATTGGACAATTACGTTAGTTAGCACAATGTGATAGCGGTCGTGTTTTGAGATTGCTCTGTCAGCAGAGTGCGTTTAAGGCGCTACTTGCCACTCACACCTACTATGGGCAAACAGCGGCCTTGTGACATCGTCACACGAACAGGGCCTCCTTTCATTATCGGACCGATTTTACTGCATTACAGCCCTTGAAATTCTGCCAGCTGCAACTTAGAGCCAACTTCAGCAGGCCGTGAGAGGTATGTCAGAGCTGCTCCTGACCAGTAATACCATAATCTTTCCCAGTGCTCCCACATGGCTCAAAGGTGAATTGGACCAAAACTCTGCCACAGTTGCTGGCCTTTTTTTTGTTTAAAACATGCAACTGAAAGAGCAGGAAATAGTTGCTGAGGAGGCAGAATGGGGGACTGAGGGAGCGAGGTTGCTGCTGCCACAAACTGGCTCTATACTATGTATCATATGGCTTTTCCGTGTTAACAATATTTGTGTGTTTAACTGCGACGGCCCTCCCTTTATGCCGCTGCCCTTATCCGCACCCCCCCTCCCCTCTGATTCCTGCTCTCATTGTTCACGTTTGCTACGCTTGCCAAATGCTTTGCCGGGCTGCATGGCAGTCAGATTAGACCATCAAAAAGTGACAATGCAGGATCAGAGTCGACTGTGGCCCGTCAGCTGATTCCAATTGTTGACCGCTTCAAACAAATAAAAGGCAACAGAATATGGACAGAGGCGCGGGGAGAAATGAGGCGAGAGGGGGGGTGGGGGGGGGGTGGAGAGCTATTCATATATATTTCACCTATTCTGACCCCCTCGCTGGCCTGTGATCACAGACGATCCCGGTACCAGTTTTAGCCCAGGTTTACTTCTCTTTAAACCCCGTTAATGGAGACACACTGCTCTACTAGAGGTCATTTGTTCCACTTTGGCTCTAGCTTGAGCACCTAAATTAAAGAAATAATAAATAGAAAAAAACATGTAACAAATAAGATTCTTATTATCCGCAACTATTCGAGGTATACCTGCGTACATAAATTGCTTCTTCATAAAAACTAGATTTATTTTCCTCAATTACAATGTTGTTTGGATGCAGAAGGCTGGAATATTTTTCTCCCGCAGTGGAGCAATGAAAAGGTGTGCGTATGCCCCTCTAGTACGACAGCTTTATTCTAATGAAATACAAGACACTTCATTCTGAACTAATTGATATGCCGAGTGTAAGGCTCACTTACTCCATTCCCCTTCAATGGAAGAAATCTCTAAGCGGGGGTGACACGACCGGTCCCAACTCAATCTGCATTCCTTTCACCTGAGTTTAACGACGATGGTTAAAAACATACTTAAGTCATAATGACAAAATAGTTTCAAGTCTATAAATCCCTTTCTGGTGTTCTTTTCTTTTTCCTCTGACGAAGTTGGATCAAATTTCTGATTTATTTATAATTTAGGAGAGCGTCATAAGGAAGCTGTATTTTTTTGGACCCCTCTGCATGATGTTCTGTTTAGACCTCTTCTCTGTCAAGAAGCAGGAGTCCATGGCTCGCATTGCATGTTGCTCCCTCAATAGCACCGAGCTGCTGTCTGAGTGACAAACACAGCAGATGCTGACATTATCAAATGCTGAGTGCCTGTCGTCCCCCCGGCTTTTGCCCTGTTATGGCCCTTAGACGAGGTGAGCGGCCTGGCCACCTGACTCTGAGCGTGTGTGCAAGTGAGCGAGCATGAATGTGCATGTGTATGTTACAAATAGACCTGCCTCTGGTGTGCCGTATCAAGCTGGCCCTACACTGACCTCCATCCTGTCTACAAGCAGGGCCGTATATCCCTCAGCTGTCATTGGCCACTCGGAGAACCGTCTCCGTGCCTTGGCAGAAAAGTCAATAATTATAACAGCTGACCTATGCTTCATATTCCGCTTGCAAAATAGTGTCAAAGGAACATTTATACCAGTAATGATAATGAAAGTATGTGAAATGTTTGATGGTTTATTGAGCTTATGATCGACGACAACTAACCGTGTGCTTTAGGCACACAAAAACATAATCAAAGATCTTTATGTGGGTGCCACTGCGATTGTTTCCTGCATTAGCACTGGGATAGATTTTTAGCGGAAAAATGTTGCATTACTGTACTTCTGTTGAGCCCTGAAAGAGAAATGAAATAATCTGCCCTCAGTCACTGTTCAAACAGCACCCTCCACACTACAAATCAGTCTCTAGGACTTAAATGACTGCTTTAAATTAATGTTGTGACTCGACACCCCAGAGTGCTGCTGTAGGAGCGAGAGCGAGCGAGCTTGTGTGTGTGTGCTCATGCCTCTGCATTTGTCTGTCGGGCCGTCTCGGTGACCGCAGAGGCGGCGTGTTTGCAGCAGGGCCCATCTGTCAGACCCTGTAATTGCTTCACGACTCCGGGACATTTGACTCAAGTGCACTGCCACAGATTATTATTATCCTTTTCTCAGGGAACAATTTCTCTCGCTCACTGGGAGGGGGGGCAAACATAAAACTTTAAAAAAAAGATAGCAAGGAGGATAAATAGACTGCCCGGGAGGCAGCAGAAGAGAAAGTTAGGTAAGGTTGATCAACTGTACCTGTGTGTTATTGTAGTGTGCTAAATGTAATGTGTGTCACACAGGGTGGGTGAAGGTGAACGGGCGGGATTAAAAAAGCAGAGAGAGACATCGTCCGTTTCAACCAGTGGGTGGACACATGGTGTGATGGGCCACATCTCGGCTTTTTAATAACACGTTGAAATGCAACATGGCCCTTCTCTGCTCTGTGTGTCTCTGGCTCTTTTCGGATTAAACTGTACTGCAGCAGAGCCTCTGTGACAGTTCACTTCACAGCAAGTCCCGTCTCTGAAACAGTGATTCCACAATGCTTTGCTAAAGCTGGTAAAATGGAACCAAATCACCTCTTGAATGGATTTGGTCCCCTTCAACCAGCTGTAGCTATGCTTTGATGACTACAGGAGCTCCTTCGACACAATCACTGTCACGGCAGCGGGCCACTTCCTAATGACGACCTCGACCAACAACATCTGCACTGTTCAAAACTGTACTGTTCAATGTGTCATTTCTGACTAATAAATAAAACCAATCCCAGCTTCCAAACTTTTGGTATGGTCCACTTTCCTGACTCTCTGCCTCCAACCGGATTGATATTCGGACCACACCATCAATGGCTGTTTCAAAAATAGCAGGGGGGGGGGGGGGGGGGGGGGGGTGGTGGATGTGCAGCGTGCGCTATTTCAGAACCACAGCGCTCGCATGTCTGCACGGCTGTCCTGCTAAGACACCTCCTAAACTGACTGTCACTGGATGCTAACAGTCAATTGCAAAATATAGTTGTTAAGAGACTGCACATTGCACAGATTCAAACTCCTCGGCCTCCAGCCCCTGGTACCTCCTGCACTGGTGTCGGACAGGCCGGGGTAGACGAGGGCCAGATGCTCTAGAGGACAGGAGCTCAACAAATCACAGGGGCCGGCTGCTCTCAAACACTCGCTGTTCCTGCAGATCAAACCAAACTCCCTTCACGCTGCGTCTCCTGACCACCCTCCTTCCCAATTTGGTGCTCAACACCACAGAACCACAAAAAACACGAATTATTTGCTTGACAATCGTTCTAAACTCTGTAATTTATCCAATTGGTCTCATTATACAAACTGATTTGAGGTTGTGGATATAGCATAACCAAAAATATGTATTGAATTAATGGGAAAAAGAGCGCAGTATTCTCCATTTCTTATGAATTTAAAGTGTTTTCCATTGAACCAATAACCATGAAATATATTTGGCGTACCGTAAGAGGCACTAGCTTACTCAATTACAGTATAGTCTGACTTGATTAGCCTAGTCTGAAATGAGCAAGAGAGAGGGCGAGAAACTCCTGATTCAATCATTGGCAGCCATGAAGCGCATGTGAATAAAGCAGCAAGTCTCTAGAAGTGCAAACATTTGTCCCATTCCACAACACGTTTTCTATCTAATTGAGATGTCCGTTACAATACTGCCGCCTATTAGCACCGACATTATGTTGGGAACACTGCATTTTGGAGCGCGGTGTGATTAATGGCAGAGCCCTTGATTACCATGTGGGTTTTGCCTGTATGATGCCATATTAAAAAAAAGAAGCTGAGCACCATATGAGAGAGGGAGGAGGGCAAATATTACAAGGAGGTGACACGTAAAAGGGCACAGACCGCCGCTGCAGGGCTTGTTTGGAGCCCGTTTATGAGTCATGGGCTATTAATCGTATTGTTTACAGTATTGTAGCAGCTACTGGCTCCCAGCAGCCCGAGGGGGAAGACACAGATACGAGCCAGGCTCCCCTCGCAGGCTCGGGCTGCGGTAAACACAACGGGGGGAAAACATAATGTGGATGTCCGAGAAAATCCTTTCCTCAACGCGTTACTACCAGTTATACCAGCACTTTCAATTTAGTAGCAACTGTAAAACTTAACAACTAGGTCTAATTTATGACGAAATGCCTTCACACTCTGTAGTGGTATGTGTGTGTGTGTGTGTGTGTGTGAGTAATGAACGAGGTGAAATATAGTAAAACTCCCCGGTTCCTGCCGCACCCCTGTTGGTCGGCTTGATTTCTCTCTGTATTTGGGAGTCCAAGTTGAAAGATTCATCCGTCACCCACAGGGTTCTTCCTATACATCTTCCTCAATCTTCTTTCCACCGCTGGAAGACAAACCCGCGATCTTAAAATACCCAGGCACACAAACGCACACACACACACACACACACACACACACACACACACACACACACAGGGGCCTCTGACGCACTCTCTGAAGCCAGCATTTGATGTAGATAACATATAGAACACAAGTTGGAAGCAATTTTTCCCCCCCGTTTTACATGAGTTGTATTAGTTTTGATGAAAAACGATAGATTAGACTTGTTTAAGACGCGTGTGCCAGGACATTCTTTGCCGGTGCTCAATCTAAACACGAGGCGGGAGCGCGGACCTACTATCAGGGAGCATTAATAGCATCGATCGTAAACTGGAGGGGGCTTCATATAACACCCTTCGTCCAAGGGGCTTCCGATCAACTCCCAACTCCAAGCACTTTCTCATGACAGTTGTCAAAGGCACTTTTTTTGAAATATGATTCGGTGGTAGGAATTCCTCCAAGCACTCAATCGAAACAACTGCCTCTCCACTAAAAACACAGCAGACAAGGTACTTTCATTTCAACCTAGGGAGAGCTTTCCGAGGGCTTTAGGACTTGTGGACTGTCTTCCCGATATTGCAGGTGCTCGAGCGTGAAATAAAAGTAAATGGGCAGACTGGAGAAGGCGACATACATCTTCGTTTCTCTGAAGGCGAGGGGACAGAGCGTGGACGGAAGAAAAGGAACGCGCACACACAACACAACAGCAGCCCTGATACAGAGAATACTGCTACTCCAGCACTTTTTTTTCGCCGCTAAATCAATGCGTGCTGCAGCGGACCGGCTTTCTGCTGCTTTACACCGAATGCTGGTTTACATGTACACATTACACGCCCATTGCATTTTAATATTTATAATGCAAGCAAGTGTGTTTACACTCTGCCAGTCTGTGACCTTTCCTAAATGAGTTTACTATCATTCATTAAAGTTTAAAAGCTGTAATAAAAGACAACACAGTGGTCTTGTAACATCGTTTCACACACGGACTACAAAGTCGGGATGGGATTTCGGACCACATGGCCAATTTTGTGTGTCGTGTGTGTGATTCTTTTGTCAATTAGTGGGTATGATTAAAAAATAAAATGAACATGTGGATGAATCAGACTCTAATCTATATAATTACATTTAATTAATTAAATAATTTCAAGGATCATCAGCTCTGGACCGACCTGCTGTAGGAGATCGGTCGGGCAAGCTAGTTCTGCATCTTTCATAAAATAAATCAAAAATAAAATAAGTAAAGAAATATAAAAAACATTTATTATTTTAAGTATTTATATTTACTGTATTTTTATACTTTTGTTGCTGTTCATACTTTGTCTTTATGTCTGTCTGGTTGGAACCGTTTCTGTCTGTGATCCCCGTCTTTCCCCTAAAAGTGTTATTTAATTTGTTCCAAATTATTGTTATTACAACCATCATTTTAATCATTTGCTTGTCAGAGAAAATAAGTCCTTTCCTCACAATCCGTATGTTAATTAAATGTATTTGCCAATAAATGTCACTGGAGATTAACACCACTGACAGCGGATTTTCCTTGATAGGCAATGCTTTGTGTTTTCATATCGTTACTCTTCATGTCGAATCAGTTGGTCAGTGTACCACACAGGAACCAGGCCCCGGCTTTAGTGTGCCAGAGGTGGAAGGCTGGGTCTGGCCAGGCTTGTGGCACAGCCCTCTGACCTCAATCCTACTTGTCCTCATGCCAAAACGAATGAATGCCAGTGAAGGGGAATGACATTTAGCCCGGGATAACCAAGCTCATGCGCAACCATACACGTACACACGGAAAAGCGCTCAGCGTGTGAAGCAGACGTGAAGGCCGCTCCGTTCTATAACGCCGACCCTGTAACGTCAATGTCCATCAGTTTAAGAGACCCCGGATGAACAACCTGATACAGGCAGCCGTCTCACTGAACCATCTTTAATACGCTCATTGAGAGACAAGAATGAAGTAGCCAAAGAGTGGAGCGGTAACGTCCTCCAGCCAGAAATAGCTACGGCCAAGGACAAGGCGAACGGCTGCCGCTTCAGGCCGGCCTCTGCTCACAACACACGGAGACGGACCGGCACAACAGCAAAAAAGAAACAACAAATGAACTTCAAGGGCTATTAACTACACTAATAAAAAACAATTCAATGAAAGACAGATGCTTTCAAGGAATCTGTGGAAGAACTTTAAACATTTATTTATATCCAAATATCCATTTGATTTATTTTAGATTTACTACTAACGTTGAAGACTTTTGGAGAATTTTAAGGGGAAGCATCACACAAGACTGCAGTAGTGTATTACAAAACATGTTTGGAAAATACTGGAACTTTGATCTATAGGTTTTGCATATTTTCCTTGGAACACATTCAATAGTGCAATAATAATCCAGGACTGAAAATGTATCTTAAAATTTGTGAAATCAATGAGATTCTGAAGTGCTATGCTTTTACACACTTTTGATGATGAAGTTTTCTACTCGTTTATGTCAATGACCCGACCGAGTCTGTCTCCTAGTTTAGACCTGTAGGTGGTGAGCCCACGTCTTTCATTCCGGGTAACGGGTTAGTAGTAACAGATTAGTGATTCTGCCACGGCCTCAAAACAGGAAGTGTAGTGGTTGTAGTTTTGACTAATATTTGAAAATGCTCTAAAATGTATTTTTTCTTGAGCTAAAGTTGTTTCAGTTGGGCTGAATATTGAGAACAATTATCTATCAGTTGAGTTATTATTCAATAATCAAGTCTAAATAATTACAATTTTAGCACTGAAGATATTTGTGTTATGACTGTCACGCATACAATCAAACACTGGTCTGGTGCTAATTCACTATTAGGGCAAAAACGTCTCAAGGTGCCAACAATCTGATTTCTCAATTGATATTTTTTAAACGCACTGTGAAATCTCTTTTCCAGTTCTGGAGTCTTGTGCTTCAATGCTGAATCAGTCCAGAAAGAATCAGTGTGTGGACATTTAGAAATATGTAAGGTGTTTAAGGTGAGACTATTGCGATCCTGAGGATCCCGTCTCCACAGATTCCACCCAAACATGCCCTGGTCCCTCGTAGACCCCAAACAGGTGCGACAGCAAGCGGGAGAGCAGGACAGTGTCTCATACCTGGGGTTTCCTCGAAGGGCCGCGTGATGCAAGGCATTGAAGCCATTATTGTTGGTGATGGTGACATCAGCACCAGCCTCCAGCAGCACAGACAGCATGTCATCTCTCTTCTTGCTTATGGCATCGTGCAGCGGCGTGTCCCCCTCGGAATCCTAAAAAGGGGAAACCTCGTGTAACTTTCTCCTCTCGTACTCATCTGTGATTCACACCCTGCCGTAAACGACCTCTCTACTCTCACAGAGCATTTATTTTTTTTACACGTAAATAATTCGCAGTGATAGATACCTGAAGGCTGGGGTGGCAGCCAAAGTCCAGCAGGGTTTTGACCACCTGCAGGTGTCCCTTGTTGACCGCTATGTGTAAAGGAGTCTGCCTTCGCTTGTTCCTGGCATTCAAGTCAGCACCGCCCCTCTGCAGTACCTCAATGACAGAGCCCTCATCGCCAAAGGATGCGTGGTGCACTGCCCGGTCTCCATCTTTGTCCTGAATGACACACCAGCATAATGACTCAGTGAAAAGCACTTACTTAGCCTAAGATGTATTTTGTGATAATGAAATGGATGCGAGACGAGGAATGCGTTTAACTATACGAACCTCAGCTTCCAGGTCCACGCTGTGTTTCAGCAGCAGCTTTAGGACGTCCACGTGACCATTCTGACTGGCTGCCTGCATAGCAGTGTGTCCAGCACACTGGCCGTTCACCTGTCAACACATCGAGAGTGAGAATATGGGTGTGTGTCGATGTCATGTGTCATGTTTCGATACGCATCTGCTGCATTAGCCGTTCACCTGAGGGGCTAAGAGCTCGGTGAGGGCGTGTTTAAGGGTTAGTGTCAGCGGCTGCGCATGCACGGCTGTGTGTGTGTGCATGTTTCATCAGCAACTGCAGCACTGCAAAAACTCAAGACCATAAATATTAATGTGGACTCCTTTGGGAGTCTCGAGACGTCTCTTGTCCTGGCAGGCGGATCACTTGGCCGAGCTCAGTGTGCTCAGCTTTAAGCAAATAATTCCACTGAAAGGCAGTAGGGCATCTGGCCAGCCTTTACAACTGACACACACACACACACACACACACACACACACACACACACACACACACACACACACACATTCACTCGCTCTTGCTCTCTGAGTGAGGACAGTGTTGCAGACTTGACGTAACCAGTTCTCATAACCTACACCGGGCACGGGCTTCTGTCCTGTGGCAAAAAGGATGTTTTCCCTGGCCTGTAGCCTGTAGCAGGGTTTGTAGATCTCAGCTCGATTTAAAGAGGGAATCGTGTCTGTGCTGCAGTGCACACCAATGCTCCTCGGTGCCTCCTCTGGGCCCAGCCTTAATGCTTTTCAGATTGAGAGAGGTGCAGGAGTGGGAGGATCTCAGAGCCCTTCCCGAGGAGAGACTCAGCCTCCTCGATATACTGAGAGCAGAGCAGAGCTTAGCTAGGGATATTCCAGCTACAATCATCAATGGACTCAGATCTCTTGTAGATATTCAACGGCAAAATGACTATCTAATATCTAGAAGTCCAGCAGCAGCTCATACCAAAATACCGTGTGTTGAGCACTTACATCCACATCAGGTCTCTTCAGGATGTCCTCCACTTTGGCCAGGTCACCATTGGCTGCTGCCTTGACCAGCTCCTCATTGATGTCTCCGGACTCTTGTGTCTCAAACAGTTTCTTCAGCAGCTGAGACAGACGCTCTGGCCAAACGGAGGGAAAAGAGCAGAAAGTGACTGCGTGTTAAGGTGTCAGAGAACAGGCGGCAGTGAGGACAAAGAACCACAATGACACTCTCTCCACGCCAGGAGTGCTTGTTCACACATACCTCCAGAGGCGTTGGTGACAGCGGAGCCAGAGGGGGCAATCTTGGTGACAGCGGCGGGATTGTACGTCCAGGAAGTTCCACAAACCTCGACCTTCAGGTCGCTGTCAGAGTAGATCTGCTGCACACGGCCCACCTTGCCGAGGGTCTGTTGGTAAATGTTGCGACAAAACTCATTAGTACGTGGAGGGCTGTTGTCTATGGGCTATGTTCTGTGTAGGAGCCTGTAAGATTGGTAGGACGAGTGCGGGGAAGAACAAAGGAAAAAAAAAAATAAATGCCAGCTCAACAAAGCAATTGTCCCACTCGGAGCAGTAACAAAAATAAAAACCTGACAGAAAAAAACGAAATATTACAGATTTAAGATGTGTTCTCATTATTCAGAGGACATTTACTTGCACAAGAAACAAGATGGATATAAAAGAACGAGACCCCGCTACTGGCTAGACTATTATTCATCTATACAGCCGATACAAAGAGGACGGAGCAAAATGCTTTCCAATTTTGAATCATATCGTCTGGATCTCGGCTGTATGAGAAAGAGGCACTTTGAGTGTGTCGAGGCGGGTCTGGGGCCGTCCTGGAGGATGCCATCAATAACGGGGGGAGCTGCTGCTGCGACAGAAGCAGCAGCGGGCGACAAACCGCCGTGGCTACTGATCAAAGCTACAACCCGTCTCTGGGTTTTAAGGCTCATTAGATGCTGAAGGGGGGGGGGGGGGACAGTTCGGCAGGGACAAGTGGCATATTGAAGTAGACTGGCGATACATAACCTCAGGCGTGCTGGGCAGCGATGAACAAACTTCATAATAAGGGAAGAATAGAGTTGTGTCGAGACCAAAAAGGATCAAAACAAACAAATTGGCAGCAACACAGACGCGGAGTGATTTGCAGGGGAAACAGCAGAAATATTACACAGAGCTAGATTGATTCAGCCTAATTTATAGAAGCTGTTTGCATATAAATTGTGTGCTCGTAATGAATTAATGCAATGATTTAAACAATCACAAAAATGTCTGGTGCAAATATCAAACATAACACATATTTTCTGTTTTAATGACACTATCCACTGAAGTGTACTTTAGATTTGAAGATCTTCCGTCACTCACACAACTTCACAGTCCGGTGGATAGTATCATGCTACACTCTACATAAACTCGTTAGCACTCTTACAGGTAGCATTGCCTCGGCCCACTCTCCGTGGCCTCTTTGGAGCAGTTTGATGCGGTCGATGTCGTAGCAGATCTGGACCAGGTCTCCCACTACGAACTGGGAGGTGCCTCCCTCGGCCCCGGCTGCTGCGTCGCCGCTGCGCACTGCGTTGGCCTTTGTCAGCACGGCGGGGTTAAACGTCCACCTGAGGATACGGAAATGAAGGCATTAAACAACTTATTTACTCACAACTCATAAAATATGATACCTGAACAAGAGTAGATTCGGAGCAGTCGCATGGAATATTTGGGGTTTCGCCAGCTACGATTAAGTAATGAGAAAATGTCAAATAAATAGAAAACCTTTGTTTAAATGATCAATGACTGACTGAGTTATGAGTTTTCATGAATACTTGAAGCGGACTGAAGTTGACATTTAAGGTGATAAGAAGATCCACTTTTTAATTATATTTTACAACAAATTGACCACTAACTTTTAGAGAGGCTCTTCTCTCAAGTGTTACAAACCATAATTTAATCTTGTAATGAAGATGTACTTCAGCGTTTGGTGGCATTTGCCTGAGATGAGGTGAAAGAGGTTATATAAAACTGAATTTATGAGACGCTGTGGTGATGAGACGCGGTTTCATCCGATAAATCTGAGCTGGTCCATCTCTAGGGACTCACCTGTTCCCACTGGGGTACTGGACGACGATGTCGTGATCCTCATCGATGCCACACACTGTGCCGGTGGTGGTGAGCGTCTCAAACATGCCGTCGGTCCACCCACCGTGGCCGTGTTGGAGGGACTGAACAATCTCGAGGTCTAAGTCAATGTTGACCAGGTCTCCGATCTGGAGGCCGCCAGGATTTCTGTTGCCATTCTGCTCACCTGGGAGATTAAGGTAACGTTAGCTCTATCGATATCGTAAATTTTTAACCACATATGTGGCAGCAAATTGGTAACAACAAAACAGAGGCAAGGCATTACTACAAGTACTCAGTGTGGCTATTTGTGGATAATAATACTATCAAACCTCTCACTGCATGACCTGAGCCTGTACGTGGCTTTGGCAGCCAGGTGACTGTGCAGCGCTGCCATCTAGTGGCCAAACAGCGCAAACTACAAGTGAAACCTCCCCTAATGCCCTTGAATTCACTGCACCAGAACGATAGGTGAGAGAGAATTGGTGCAATAATGACGGCGGACACGGATCAGAGGCTCACTTACCTAAAACGGGACAGTGGTCTCTGTAAAAAGAGCCTCCTTTGGCATCCTGGACACATTTCAGATCCGACTGAGAGAGAAAAGGGAAGGGATTAGATAATTACCTGAGGTAATTACATTAGAGGAGGGGCAGGAGGACCGTGAATGATGGCACAGAGAATTTACTCACTTCATGCTGTAGTGTGAGTGTAGTTGCCTAGAATACCAACAATATCAGTGCCCTGAGGGTAAGGCAGGACGACGAAACACTACATTGCTACAGAGAGAAGGCATCGCATCATTTGTGATGACTCAGATGCGCAGCCACTGTGGCAGAGTTAGAGGGCAGAGATGATTGTGAGGCAGAGCAAACATTCCTCTGAGCGGAATGAACACTAAAGTCCTGAGTAGAACAAGTCCAGACAAATGAATAACTCCAGTCTATCCTACTGCATCCAGCCAGCGAGACACTTTGGATCTCACGATGCTCTGAGCACAAACCAGACATTCATTAACAGGGAGAGGTACTTCACATAAGCAAATGTGCCGGAACTTTGTAGTATTTTTTAGCAGGATTTGATCATTTCCCATAAAAAAAACTAAGCGAAAATAAAACAGTCAAGATGGGGGGGTCGAGTCCATTTACTTAATCCAGAGGCAGATGCCACCTACTTCCCTATCAGCCTATTAAAATGACAAAGGACAAATCTGTTATGCAACTGAGACACCCGATTGGCCTCTTTCGTAAAAAGGAAAGGGCAGTCTCCACCAATGAGGAAGAGGCTTCTCATTTGAGACGCGTGTGTAGCTGCGCCTGCAGCAACCCCCCCCCCACCCTCCTTCTAAAGTTGACCTCCATGTTCACTCTCTCCCCCTAAAAAGCAGAGAGAACAGCTTGCCTTTATCATGTAGATACCTTCCCCTTCCAGCTGCCTGTACAATTGTGCCTTACTCATGCCGGCTGCGTGGCTCTCACAAAGGCCTGGCAGCAAAAGAAAGAGCCCCCCGGCCCAGCGGTCAAACACAAAAGCCACCTGACAGCTGATCTTTTGTGAGGCTCTGTGTGTGTGTGTGTGTGTGTGTGGGTGTGTGAGTGACTGAGCGATAGGGTCAGGCTGGAAGTTTGCTCACCATTCCCTCAAAGCCCACTCTGTACAGGTTCTTGGCCCCATTGTCCCACAGTACGTAGGCAGCGCTGTGAGGGCTGGCTGCACTCCAGTCCTGGATCTCTGTCACCTGTGGAGGAGGAAGATGAGGAAGAGGAGGAGGAGGGGTTAAGATGAGAAAGACAAATAAGGGCTCATTGAGTTTTACTCCTAATTTTGGGATAAATTATTGGCTGGGGTGTAATTGGAAAATAAAGTGTCGGCATACTGTGTGTAAAAATACAATATCGACCAGAAGGGGATCATTTTCTTAATGGGAGCTTTCAAGCAGGTGTTTTTCATCTTGAAACCTCATCATGATGGTGAATATGACACTTTATTGATCCCTGAAGGGAAATCATCTTTTCAAACTAAAGGGCAGAGTGAAGGTTGAACTACAGAACAGCAACCCAGGAGACAATATGTCTGCTCACACAAGTCGAACTCTAGTTGAAGGGTCCAGCGTCTTCTGGCCATGCACTGGGTACCGATTTGCCGTGTCGCTCCGGGTGCGAACACATCACAGAGTTTGAATTAAGTTGTACCACTGCTTTCCCAACATGGTTACAGAGGACACTAAGAGTTGTCGGATGCTGGTGCAGTAAATCTATACACACACAGCCACAGAGCTTCAAATTCAAGGGAAGGTTAATTCCCTAAATACTCAGAAATACTAGGAGTGGGATACATCAAGAACACATTCGATTAGGCTTTGATTCTTGGGGTCGCAATTAGATTTAATTTTATTTCAACTGCATTGCAATCTTACAAGAAATACTAAACTTTTGTCTTATTTTTTTCATCAGTTGGGAAGACTTGTCTACCCTATTTAAAGGGAATTAAATGCAGTTGCTATTTCCTCTAAGAGTCTAGGTATCCCAATAAGGTTAGCTGCATCATCTTTGATGAATTCAAGAAGGTCCTAAACATCACGATCCATGAACAGTATGTTTCCATCCATATGCATTCAAGGGCTGGATCCACACTGTGGTCGTAGTATGCTGAGGTCAGCACGAAAAGCATTTTCTCTTCATCATCATGCCAACGTAGATATTTGAAATATACCGACAGTCAGTAAGCATTCTTATTGCCATAGAAATTTTCGGCTTGGAAACAAAAAAGTGAAATAAAAGTGAAAAAACTTTCAGGAGATACTTAACAAAAGGCTTCTATCATCACAGAAAACCTAAAAGTTATGAAATGACGTCATTAAACCTCTTCTATTCACGGTGGGTTGGACCATTAATGAGTTAACAAACACATGGTTCTCCCTCAAGCTGTGCATGCATTTTGAAAATAAATGAAGACCCTGAATAAAGACTCAACATGCACATCCGTCACTACATTGTCACCAGGCTCTTCTTGAGTTAGTACTTGTTGTATTACATTATGACTAATGCTGTACCCGACTTATGTATTCAGGACCGGCTCGCGGCTTTTGGCTACAAAAAATAATAAGGCTCAGTAAGCAAAAGAAAATGACATGTTATTGGCATAAATAAGCAATGAGCTATGAATGGGGGACAGAAAAATCTATTCAAATTTGGAAGAGAGGGTTGGGGATTTTCACACGAGACAACTTTCATCATATCGAAAAAGTGTCAAGAGAAGAGCTGCACTGGAGTAAATTAATTATTTGATCAGAAGCTGTGCCTTTAAGGAAACACAGAAACCAAATAGTTAAATTACTTTCAGGGTAATTGATGAACTGGCCTGGAGAAGTAATATTCATCATCTAAGCTGCAGGACATGCAGTAGCAGTTTTCTGGAGAGCATATTGCTTACAGCATCATAAAACAGTAATGAGATATGCCATTAAATAACACAGCAAAATTAAGTCTTAAATCGCCTGCAGGGGCTCTTAAATGGAATACTCCGGGGCCTGGACCAGAGTCAAAAGACAAGCACTTTACAGTATAAATCTAAATAGACTGGGCTGGACATCAGACATAGTATTGCTTTGTAATAATGGGTCTGAGTCTGGACTAACCTGCAGGAAGGAGGTCTGTTTATAGCCTCAGGAAACATAAAGAGCAATCCGCAGAATTAAACAAAGGCGTAAATGTTTTCGATGGCGCATTCTACTCGTTCCCATCATCATTTCTATGCAAATGTACTCTTACATTATGATATTTTTCCAACACATTGTGCACAAGTCAACTTCTTGTCGACATGAGTTTCTGGATAAATCTGGATTTTTGGCTGTAGCTGCTAAAGTTGAACTAACTTAAGTGTTCACTTAAGGAAGAAGCAGAATTGTTACTTTTCCCCTATAAAGAAACAGGACGTCTTAAAAATCTACATTTAAGTATATATTTTACCTGCCAAATCAAAATGTTTACAGGATATTCAACCTTTATAATGCATTTAATACTTTTTTTTTTTTTACAGGGCTTGAACAAAGGAATTAAAGTAGCCCATGAATATGAGATATGAGTTTACAGATTATTACAATCCCTCCTCTGTATTGTGGAGGTTAGTTTATGGCTTCTTGCCGCTTACACCCACAGTCTATGGGTCACACTTGTTGTCTTTTTGATTCTTCACACTTCATTTTGTTTGTACGCCCTCTGCCGGTTTTTGGAAAATAATGTAACAAACAGCGTATTGTGTGTATACACCTCCGTGTAAACACCTCCGTGCATGCTCGGGAGCTCGGGAGCTCGCGCGCAATCTGCGGAGGCTCGCGCTACGCTGCCAAGCGCGAGTATGAACAACGCTTAACGAGACACCAGAGCACTGGGCTGTGTTCTCGCCTGGCTGCAACATGTTCATGCTACAAAACACGTCGAGTCAGGCAGAGCCCTTCCTGTTTTGGTTGAGGCTCCCGCACATTTCAAATCGAATCACATCCTGAGATGCAAGCTTGTTTTTTCCTTTCTACGGTCGTTTAAGGCAAAGGATCCTTCTATGCCGCCCTTAATTGGCGTTCATGCTCCGCTCGGTGGCACACATGTGGTCGTCATGGCCTCTGTCAGACGTACTAAGTCTGCTTTACCACCTGGGATTTATTATCCACTTAACTGTGCAGCTTTGAATTAAAAACAAAAAGCCGAGTTTGCCTACGTTTTTTGAAACTGAATCATTTAGTAGTCATGTTCATTCAGCAAGGAATAGAAAGATGTATGAACTTTTATACCTCACTTGTGAAAAAGGGATTTATAGAAGACAATTCTCACTCTCGGCCTTATTTTTATTTTTGTGCCTTGTCCACTGAAAACTGTCAGCGTCTGGAGCCCAGAGAAGCTCTCAGGTGATGTAAAAACAAGTGGCAGAGTGATAAAGATCACATGCCTTTCACTATATGAGGAATAGTAAAGCCAGAAACATCTTTCCAGCACTGGCCCCAGTTTATAACTGACTGCCAGACTTACAGGAGTACTTGTCTTATTGGCCTCAGTGCTCACTGATCTCAGCTCTGTATTGTATTTACAGGTCACTGGCTTGTGGAGAAAGAAAATGGGCAAATTTGGAGTTACAGGCTCTACTTTCTTGGCTGGAACCGAACCTATTTGAATTATTTTAGACCCAAGTGCAGCTTTTGACACAGTAGACAATTTTATTCAACCGTCTTAAAAGATGCTGCACTTAGTTCGTTTTATTTTTATTTTTTTGAGTTGTCCAGTCCTGCTTCCTTCAAATTAGAACGGTCTCACAGATTCAAACCAATCCACTCACACGCTGACCTGGAACAAGCCATTCATGCTTTTATCTTCTCAAGACTTACTAGTCCAGAATGCAGAAGCTCGACTTCTCACCGGTTTAAACAGACAACATCACATCCCCCCCCCGGTCCTGGCTTCTATCCATTCTCCCTGTCACTGTTTGTTTTACAATTCTTTTTACGATTTTACTGATAACTTTTAAAGCACGTCTGGCAGAAATGTGGAGCCTTGCAGCTTTAGATCCTCGGGTGGGGCCCTTCTGGCTGCTCCAAAGTCGAGACTCAAAACTAAAGGTGACCGTGCTTTTGCCATCAGGGCCCATCGGCTCTGGAACGAGCTGGCGGAGGAGATAAGGCTCGCAGAATCGCTAATCTCTCTTAAATCACTTCTTAAAACCCATTTTTACTGACTGGCTTTGATGTGATTCTGTCTTTTTACTGCTTTATCGCTGTCTTTTATTTTTGTTATTATTATTTTATTCCTTAGTTTGTTCTTATCGTATCGATTGGTTTTACTGTTTCATCCACTGTACTGTTGTATCAGGGTTTAACGTTTACTTTAGTTTCTCTCGCTTTGTTGGGCCTCACTGTTGAGCTTTCTGTTGTTTTAATGCCTTGCTTTGTCTGTCAAAGCACTTTATAAACTCTGTTTTTAAGGATACAATATAAATAAAGTTCATTATCATTATCATTACCTTTCCTCTCCTTCCGTTGCCTCCATCTTGGTCTTCCCACTGCCAGTCCACTCCTCTCACGACCCGGCCACCGGTGAAGATCCCTCTGGCTGTGATTTTCTTTGACTTTCGACGTGACTCCAAAAGAACTCTACTCAAAAACAAAGACAAAGATTTCCATTTGGGTTCAGCACTCTCAACACTGTCAGAATACTCTACAGCAGGTGTTTACAGAGGCTCTGTTTCCATGGATCAATTGACAGGTATTTTTCCGAATTACTAGCAAATATGCATCGCAGTGGCGATGCCTCCCGTCTGATACCTCGTGTCCTTAACTGCCCTTCTCTGTGTGCCTACTGCTCCGGAGTCATGGTGTGAATTACTTTCAGCAAATGGGACATGGCTACAGATCAAGATCTTACAGTGAGTGGCCTTAACAGCATCTAATCTGCTGAACCAACCATGCAGTCCACTGAGCAACGGATGTTTGACGATAGCAAAACAAATCAAACCAGAAATATTTGTCAAGAGTTGCAAGCAACACATCAGCACTGATCTTTTCAAGTCTTTGAAACATCAGACACAAATTGTTTTATTGTGGCGAGCTCTTTTCTATTGCCTTTAGGTATACTTTCGATTCAGGGAACACGCTGCGCGAGTGGCAGGGGTCGTGTTGTAACTTGTAACATTACGAATAACAATAATCTTTGTAATGACACGGCATTTACACATCACTGACAATTCTTTCCGTTCTCAGCCAAACCCAACAATCATGGCAGTGCAAATGCAAATGAAAAGCCAGCGTTAAAAAAAGTCTAAACGAGCCCGAACCAATGAAGAGGTAATAACGATTAATAGCTGAGCGCAAAGCATCAAACAAGTGTGAGCCGTGGTGGTAGCTGGAGAGCTGGACGGTGTGGGTCTAACCAGTGCAGACCGCTCGTGGCCTCTAACCACTCCCTCTCCGGCAGTTAGTGACAGAATCTAATGCGGTGTAACTAAACACCCCCACTACGCTGGGGAGACCTCCAGCACCCATTGTGCTTTATGCAACGTCTGTCTCGGGGGAAATGAAGTCGTGCTCGGTTGAAAAGGCTGCCAGCTGTTGGGCCATGTGTTCATTTAGTCAATGATGGTATTTGGCTGAAATAGGCCTGAAATGGATGAAGCGTCATCACAGTACTGAGTAGTCTTTGCAATAACACAATCAAATGCAAGTTGTGGAATTTAATGAGTGTGCTTACGCACAATCAGGTCCAAATAATACATTTAAAGTCTTTAAACCACATCACTTTGAACTGATTTGATTGTTTGTGTGTGGAGCAACTTTAAAGGAAAGGAACGCTGCCTTCTTGTCTGCACATGCATTCATTCAAAGTTTGCCCAAATTGTAACAGCTTCTGCGCCAACTTCCATTGTCCTGACTAAGATCTAAAACTAATTTAACATCATTTTTTAGGTCAACTTTTAGTTAGTCAATAGCAACAATGTTATCTAATGTCTTGCTGACAATGTCAACACTTCCTGGGGAGGCTTGACAGTAAACCCACCACTGTCTTCACAGCACAACAACTTCTCACTAAAATGCATTTATTGTCATACAAAGTGCGGAGTTCATATAAATGATAGTTTTACACATGAACACTGAGACAGAGCAATAGGGCTCCCACTGTGGCGACACCATTTTGAGTGACAATAGTGATAAATAAAACAATATTAAGCACAAGGGACGTCTGTAGCACCCTGCTGGGACTGGCCTGTACACGTCTAGTGTTACTCTTTATATTATTATATGATTGGTAACTTATGAGACAGTTATTACATACTTTTAAGTCCTTCGTACTTAACAGGAAGCCGTCTTACATGATGTAGTGAAGAGTTTTCATTATCTCTGTTCATTATATGCAATTACAAAGCTCGAAAGTCAGCTGCGAAAACAGACTTTTTCAATAAATCTGTACTATATTTCATGAGCATGCAGCCTTCTGAAGACATAAACACAAGAGAAAAAAAAAATCTGGGAAATCTACTCAAATAAATTCTATGTTGCATTAATGTGATTCTTTTACAAAAAGGTATGACTGGATCTTAAAACAAGGCTGAGTTGTTGCCTGGCAACTGAAGGCTGGGAGCATAGAGATAGATCCTGTCTGCACAAAAGACCTCTCAAATGTCACACACACACACACTTAATGCAACACAAGGCCAGACGAATAGGGGCGGGGCCACCAATCCACAATGAAGTGGCGTGGATTACCTGGCTAACCGCGTGTCCATCGTATACAACGGGTGGGTCTAAAGTGAGAGCACAACACCGGCTAATGTTTGGGCTAAGCTCACCTCTCGCTGCCCGGGGTGGTGATCCGATAGAAGCGGTGTCTCAGGTGATGCTTGTCTCCATGGTAACAGGTTGTGCAAAGGTCGTAATTGGTGCACTCAGCACATTTCCAGCGAATGCCGATGATGGGCTGTTGACGGCAGGTGTCACACATGGTTCCGTCATGCTTGATGCCTGAGGAGGGGCAGAATTAATCAACATTTGAAACAAAAAAAATGGGGTTTAATTGTGTAGGACATTGCATGTGATTAAAAATACAACTGGAATAACATCTATTTATACTAACCGTGCAAAAATAAGTATTCCATATGCAATCTGAACTCTATGATTTGACATAACTGTGCACACAGTGAAACTTATTCCACATATTCCTAGTCCACATTACCTTTCAGGAGGGCTATATCGCACACCTGTTAACGTGGGAACAGCTTGACTAATTTTGGAGTTAAGAGTTTAAATCACATCTTTTTCAAGATGTGGTTGATCTTTAAGGATCCTGTTAAGAACCACCAAAAACCTCTTCTGCTCCTTATCACGTGACTGCATCATCAGGTGGTGATATATATGGAGCCAGTCAATGGGATACATGCGGAAAATTGTAACTACGTTGGCATTTAATACTATGACAAGTACGGAGACATAAAGCCAAAAACATGGTGAAGTTGTATCTAAAGTGGCAATATCAAGATTTTCATGTACATAAATGTCAACATCGCCAAAGGAGGAAACACAATGGTGATCGAGCCTGTGGCCCACTGATGAAAGTATTGCAATATTTATATATTTGCAGTATTACAAACTGGATGTCGGTATTACAGTTTTCTCTCGAAAACAGAAATTCTAAAAAGTCAACCACGACTAAAATAGTATTTTTATGTCTACATCCTACTGATATACTTTTATATAATGTTGGAAATGTTTTCATCTAAAAGGTGTAATAAAAAATCTAATATTCTTGACTCTGAACGTGCATATCCTGTGTATATATATATATATATATATATATATATATATCTTAGCTTATTTGCATATCTTGACTGGTGCTATCTGTGACATAGCCACATCTGTTCAGACAGGATGTATTTAAATACTTATTTTTAAATATATATCTATATATATCTATATATATAGATATAAATAGATCGGGGAAGTCAAGCAGACATTGTCTGCCTTCAACACAGAGAAAAATGCTTCCGAGAATTGTTTACACTAAAAGTTTCTTCAACAACCCAAAGAGCTTAGCCTTACTACCGTGAAGTAATACATTAATTACAGCAACAGCTTGTTATCGATCTCATTCCTGCACCCACCGAAGCCTCAAAATACAGACCATGAAGCTATGATCTATATCTATAAAGTCTATTTTATGTGGAGCATAACTCTGAGGCATCGAGAGACACTTGTCGTACATCAGTCTGAAAGTGCTGTAAAGTTACCTGTTGGAGCACTGTCTAATATCCTCACGTCGTACGCTCCAGAACAGCGGTAGTTAGCAGCCGTCCCGTTATCCCAGACAACCACCACCTCCTCTGGACTTTCAAAACTCCTCACGGTGCCAACATGTCCCTCTCCACCATCCTGCTTCCCCCACTTCCAGTCGGGTCCGCGGACCACTCTGGCTCCGACTCCTTCCATCATCGCTCGGTTATTCCTGCCGGTAGTCATTTTTTTGTGTGCAATATTACAAGTTTGAAAGCCGGTGGACAGTTTCCAAAATCCCAAGTGCGAGCAAGTCCGAACAGGAAAGGAGACGAACAATCCACAAAGCTAGCCTGCTAGCTCCCTAAAGGAGGCTGTTGGAGCCTCCTAGAAAACTATCCTCCACAAGCTAACGGTAACTGTAAGCCAGTGCCTCATCGGCGTTGACTTGGAGAATGAGAAACTAATAAACGTTTAGCCCAACAGCCTATTAAGTAGCCACATTGCTAGCTTAGCCAGATCTGAGTACCCAGCAAGCTCTCTCTCCTCCACTCCATACACAATAATGCCACCTCTTCAACTTAGCAAGCTAGCGAGCCGAGTTGCTAGCTGTAGCAATGCTAGCAGGATAAACCTCTCCTGGCTAGCAAGTTCTTTTCCGTTGAGGTAAATGTTAGTCCTTATTCTTATTGTTTTATGTCCGTCGAGCTGAAAATCCACCCGAGACGTTCCCTTTGTCAACCAGAGAACGTTCCCCTGGAGTCAACTCAGAATAAACGCGTCGCCATTATTGTCAATCATCGTTCAGACCTCAGACGAGCAACAACTAGCTACGGAGGTGAACGACAAAGCCCGAAGACGCGACGCTTGGGAAAACAAGCACGAGTCCGTGTCCACGGCGCGCATGCGCATCTGCAACATGCAAGCCCAGACAGATAGATACAGACAGATATTTGTAAAGTGTCTAATAAACGTTTTTTTTTTCAATTCTAACAATAATTTTAACTAACGTACCTGTCCTAATTTAGTGTACACAGACAAGTAGCCAAAACACACACAAATATCAATGTTTTAGTTGATTTTGTGGAACAAAATATCTGAATATTCTCTTGCATAAATAATGCATCCACTCATACATTGTTTACTACACTTTGGATTTATGGTGGTAACATTACAGCTCTTTGAGCTGATGACAGCTGACATTAATTCAAATACTCATGATTAAATGAGATCCAGCCCACAGAGAAGCAACAGCAGCAGCATGAGTGTGTCAAAGGCCACCAGCTGGTATCAGTGAATGGATTTTTTTTTTCTTCACTTTAAGGCAATGCATTTTTTTTCATTGAGTATAGCTATTAATTGTTATTAATATATTAATTAGCATATTGAAAGATCATCGTACTTTACTTCTCCAGAGTCCAGAAGGTGAGGTAGACAAGGCCACTTGTATGTTCATCTATAACCAGTATCAACCTAAATTGTGCAAAATGTTATTGTTAATTCCATAAAAATAAAAAAAATGTCAAGTCATATCATACTCACCAGATACAATACATACTTTAATCTGATAATAGCAAAACATGTTTATGGTATGGACTATACTTTTGAAATCAGACTAACCTATAGTGGGCCTTCAATATAGCCCACATGACCCAGTTTTTTTTCCACTCTCTGTGCATTGTACAAGTTTTATGCAGCAATTGACCTGGTAAAACACAATATATAACAAGGCTTTAAACATATAGACTTTAACTCAGGGTCCTTCTCGACTAGATAAGGCCCCAAGATTAGATAATAATACAGGTGTTGCTTTAAGGTGCCTATCATTTCAGTTTATAATGGTGAACACATCAACAAACACATTCTCAGTTAATTAAATTACCACTAACTAATTGCCACATGGTGAACCTTGAGTGGCTGGGCCCTTTGTGGGCCTTTAGCCCCTGGGGCAGATGCTTTGCCTGGCTGTTAATTCTGTTTTACTGGAGACTACTACGTCCGGAAATCCCCTGATCATTTTTTCAGAAGCTTAAGTTGTTCAATGACCAGGCTTTCTTTGCAAATATCGATTTAATTGTCTATTGACTGATTTATACCCCACTAGAGGCACCGAAGGGAAGATTTCAAGTCTCATGCAGAAACTGCAAGCGTCGCATGGTGCACTTCCCCTCCGTCGAAGGTAGGGGGAGACAAAACCATCTGACTGATAGCCGGCCAAAGAGCGCCACCGCTCGCTGATACACATAATTATATATGTAACCACCCCAGGTCTCCTTCCCAACTGCGGTCAAATCAGCAGACACTCGGATCTCTGTGGTGAACCCAGCAGACACTTACATTTTAGTGCGCCTATATGCTGAAATTCACGGTAAACGCATTCAAATGGCACAGATCGGGAGCGAGCGAAGGACTTTGCAAAGTTAGCGGAAAGATTAACGTGAGACAACATCCGGTTTTCAAAATAAGATGTCAAATAATCGGGAAAGATTACCGTCAAACAACATCCAGTTTCCAAAATAGGAAGTCAACTAAGCGTATAAATTTCATTATGTGGAAATAACATTAAATTAATTATATTTACATTAAGTACAAAACATACCTAAATCTCGTGAGTTAAAGGGAAAATACAACTAAATTGTGGATGAAGTGTCTTTATTCCTTGATTTGAGGGTTGCTGGAAAGATAATTAAATGACTAATATCTGACTGACTGATATGTATGTGTTCAGGACATTTCTGACCACCTCCAAACAAAAATCAAACATGTTAAATGTACCAATTAAAAAACGGTGAACTGAAATTGTAAATTCAAATAGCTAATTTCTGACATTTTTAAATGTGCTATAAAAGTATTCTTGTCAATATTTCCATACAATGACTGATGTATTCAATATTTCGTTAACTCCACCCATACTGAAAATCAGACATTTTTACTGCACCAATTAAGAGATATTTCAAAGTAAAAGTCATACATTTGGACTGAGAAAACATCTAATTAAATATTTCAGGTGCTATAAAAAGTATTTTCTCAATAATTCCAAACAATGACTGATGGATATGTGTTCAGGACATCTCTGACTCTACCCATACAAAAAATCTAACAATTGTACTGTACCAATTAGGAGATATTTCAAAGTAAAATCATACATTTGTACCGAGAAACAGAAATTATTTTGTAACTATGCAGCATTTCATCTAAAATCGAATCTGAAATTAGACAAATTGTCTCATGAATGTGATTTGAAGTTATCTCACGAATGAGATTTTGAAGGGCTTTCATTTTGAAACGCTACATCAGAATGTGCTGGTTCCTGTCTGAGTGGCACCTTGAGGTGGTCTGCTATTAACCTGTGGTGAAATCATTTTGTAACTATGCACCTTTTCCTCTAAAATCTCATCTGAAATTAGACAAATTGTCTCATCATATGATTCAGTTATAGTCTGGAATTATAGAGAAAATAGTATTTATAAAACTTTCAGTTATTAGATGTTTTCTTGTTACAAAAGTATGACTTTTACTTTGAAATATCTCTTAATTGGTACAGTAAAAATGTCAGATTTTCTGTATGGGTGGAGTCAGAGATGTGTTGAACATATATACATCAGTCACTGTCTGGAATTATTGAGAAAATACTTTTTATAGGACCTCAAATACTCAGATATTAGATATTTTCTCGGTACAGATGTATGAAATTTACTTTGAAATAATTCTTAATTGGTAAAGTAAAAATGTCTTGAATGGAAATACTGACAAGAATATTTTCATAGCACCTAAACATTTCAGAAATTAACTATTTGAAGGTGCAATTTCAGTTCACAGTTTTTACTTCATAAAACATCTTAATTCGTACAGTTAACATGTCTGATTTTTGTTTAGATGTGGTCAGAAATGTCCTGAACACACACAGTAAGTCAGATATTAATAATTGCATTATCTTTCCAGCAACCCTCAAATCAAAGAATATAGACACAATGCAGTTGTATTTTCCCTTTAACTCACGGAATGCAGGTAACATGTTTTATAGTTAATGTTAATATAATTCATTTAATCTTATTTCCACAAATGCAATTTGTATACGCTTAGTTGACATCTTATTTTGAAAGCCGGATGTTGTCTCACGTTAATCCCTCCGCTAACTTTGCAAAGTCCTTCGCTCGCTCCCGATCTGTTCCGTTTGAATACGTTTACCGTGAATTTCAGCATATAGGCGCACTACAATTCAAGTATCTGCTGAGTTGACCACGGAGATCCGAGTGTCTGCTGAGCTAACTGCGGTCCTTCACAGTGGTGCTCGCAGGCAGACACAGCTGACTTTCAACCCTGAGCCGGCCGCTGTCCTTGCAGTACGGGGATAAAAAGAAAACAGGGAACCCTTGCAATGATCTCGCTGGACTTCAATTTCAACATTTTGACAAGGGACCTGTCACATTATCTGGAAAACCAAGTGAAAGTCGGGCTGTTTGGATCGGGAGTGGGACTGTCTCTGGTGCTGGGCTTTAGCGCAGCGTACACCTGCTACTATTTGTTCTCAGTAGCGAAGGTAAGTATCCTTAATTAACTCGCGGTTAATAACACCCTGACCGGCTGCTTATAGCCTTATAGCCTTGTGTGTGTGTGTGTGTGTGTGTGTGTGTGTGTGTGTGTGTGTGTGTGCGTGGGCATTTAAAACCCGCCGCGTGTGTCCTTCGCGGTGCAGCGTCACCATCACTGCCAGCCGAGTGATGATGACACTCGACCGGTGCATTTGCTGATGGATCGATAAGGTTGCATCTGTCCACCGGTACATGCCTGCACGTGTTTGGCGGCTCTCTAGCCGATTTTTTTTTAATCAGCATATATAACAATACCCGGAATCTGTGTTATCCACGTGCAGCACTTATGTAACTGCATACAAGATCAACCCATAGACGCGACGGTCACAGTTAGATGTCGGCACTGACCAAGCTAACCATGAACGGGTACTGTATGTGAGATGGGAATGCCGGGTTGAAGGGTTTTCTGTAAGCTGCCATCATTCATTTGATAGCGGGCAGTAACTCACAGTCACTATTAATAAATACAAATTGAATACGTTTATTATGCATGAGTTTAAGATTAGAATGTGAATAGGGGAAAAAAATGTAATTGTCAGTAGACCCAACAGTTTCCTTAAAACAAAAGTTAAGTTGCTAATAGACCAAATTATGCAACAAATTAAAGTTAAATTAACAAATGCATGTAATGCATGCCTAACGTTTATTGTCAGTATGTTGAAGTGTAATAGAGAGCTTAAATGCAGGTTCATGCGGATCATATGTGTTAGTAAGTTAGTAATAACCTTTATTTCAATTGGATGCCGACATTTTAAATCCTGTACTCAATTACTTTTCTATCTTAATGTCATTTTGTTTGAATGTTTTGCAACTGATCCACATCAGAAGATTTGATGTTGAGTTTAGAGACAATAATGCAACAAGTTGGATATGATGTAACACAACATGGCTCAGCTAAAAGATGCTTTGTTACAGCGATTGATGTGCTGTCATGTTAGATAACCTCACTTTACTGAATAAAGATAAAGAAGCCACTTTCTTGAACCTGTGTCGCACTTTGATCCCCTGTCTTCCACAGAAGCCACAGCTCATCTCTGGGGGTAAGAAGTTCTACCACTTTCTGAAGGAGCAATGTCCCGTAGTGTCAGAGACCTACTACCCCACCTTCTGGTGCTGGGAGAGCCGCATCCAGACTCTGCTGAGACCCTTCGTCACTGCCAAACCGGGGGTCGTCTACAGAAAGTTAGTCCTCACTCTTCAGACATGCTTCACCGCGGTTCATATGTGCATTTGAACTCATAAAACAGCTCCAGTAAAAGAGGTCAGAGAGATAAGTGTGAAGAACGTAAGGTAGACATGTTACCATGTCACCTTCTACATGCTGCAGCACATGCACATTTATAATGTCAGCTTACTTCTTCTGGTATTCTGGAGTAATTAAACGCCACTGCAGACATTTCTTTCCATGCCCACAGTGAAAATCTCCAAGAATTAGCTTGGTCACTGAGAGTCTGTCATTGTGCCTTTCTCGAATCTTTCTCAACCGGTTTAACAACTGGAAACAAATGGCAGTCCTGTTCTTTAGCCCAGATTGAAGGGCTCAGAGGAGAAAGACATCGTTTGTGTCACGATGGAGGCTTGGGCCGCCCTGCCTGCTCCTTGATAATGTACATTCTGTTGAAGATTAATTGCCACTGCATTCCTTGCCCCCTGTGCACACAAAGGAGATTAAAATGAATTAAGAGAGACTTATTTGCCATTATTACTGTTTATTACTGATTTGTTCATATTTCATTCTTACATAATGTACAATTACATAATGTATTCAGATATTCCCTAATTTGCACAACCATGCTTTTTGGCCAAATGTATGTGTGTGTGTGTGTGTGTGTGTGTGTATATATACAGTATAGGTTGTGCATGTATTCTGCAATATGATCTTTGTCAGCAGGTACTCGGGGTTGGAAAAAGAAAAACAAATAATTCCTAAAATTGTGCTTTTGCTTTGTTCGCCCTAACCTATACATCAAAATTTAAACTTTTTTAAAACCTAAACAAAAAATAACCGTATTACTGGTGCTGTTTCTCACCAATATCAGCTATAGCTGGAATAAATCTGTTATTATCTGTGTTTCAAATTGAGACACTTGATCATTCAGAAGTTGACACACGTGATCACGATTATTGACGTCGTTGTAGTTAAATCTTTATTAGTCTCATCGTTTGTCCCAATAACATTCACACTGCCTCGGCTTTTACGCCCCTTCTCAGTCAAGGAGACAGATATTCCCATAATGCATCCCAGTCCAACTGTTTGTTATCAAACGGGGTAACATTCACTCAAGTTATTATCACATTTCCTCTGGGGACAACAGGATGCCCCCCCCCCCCCCCCCCCCCCCCCCTGATAATGAAGTCACCCAAGGTTGACCCAAGGACGGACACCGTGAAAACTGTCCAATTTGTCACCGGCTGCCGCGGTGAAATTCCACTCATGTCATTGTCCGAGCGGAGGATCGGCACCAGGTCCCCTCTCGCTTTGTGGATCGGCCCTCACTGACTTTAAAGTCTGGCTCAAGATGCATATTTCATGGCTCTGTAATTTCATGCGGATGTCTTTACAGCCAGCCGGCCAAGTTGGCTCACTGCCTGCTGTGTGTGTGTGTGTGTGTGTGTGTGTGTGTGTGTGTGTGTGTGTGCAGTGCAGGTTTTAAAATGCACTAGCACCGGGGCTTGAATGACCTCATCTGCCTGGCCGGGCTTGTATAACCCAGGAATTGATTGAACATAAGAACCCACTGGTGCAGTGCCCTCCTGCTTATCTTAACGCGCTGTGCCACCGGCAGCTGTAAGTGAGCGCTTCTACCCGCATATCCAATTCCCCTTGGGGGGTGCTTGTGATGGACGCAATGAAGTATAGTCACTTTACCTGGAAACTGAACAGAAATCATTAATTGCGTGAAGAATGGAACCAGAGAATTTGAATGACCATTCTGTGAGCCGATGTTATCAATGCGTGTTTGAACGAGACAAATGAATGGATGCACGGAGATACAGACACTAGACACTAGATCATTTTTAGCGAGATTGTCGTTGCTGAGTTGTGTCTCGCTCGTCTCTGCAGTGAGCTCATTAAGGCGGCGGACGGAGGACAGATCTCTCTGGACTGGTTCGACAACGACGACAGCCTCTCTCATCCCGACCCTGCCGCCAGGCCCACGATCCTCCTCCTCCCCGGTCTGACCGGCACCAGCCGAGAGTCCTACATCCTGCACATGGTCCAACAGAGCCGGGATCTGGGCTACAGGTGGGTGGTCTTGGCTGGACACCCTGGCTGAGGGCCAGCACTGAGCACACATTAAGGGCCGCTAAATCACACCACTGACACTCTCTGTGCCCTACGCTCTAATTTGCCACGCAGACATTTGGTCCAATCAAAATCAGAATACCTCGGCAGTCATACCAATATTGATGAAAGTGGAAAAACCTGACACCTGGCTTTGCGATGACTTCGTAACTTTCTTTATGTAACGCTTGCATGCGTCACAAGGGCTCGGGGTCATTTCAGGTGAAGTGCACAAATAAAGCGGGCAGCTGAGCTCTGCGTCAAGAGTCGCTTTTTGCAAATCGCCAAACGTAGCACAAGCTCGAAGAGTTGCAGAGGGAGGCATTTTCTCCCCCCTCTCCCCCCCCCCCTCCAATAGACCCTTTTGCCTGCGCTCATTCTTTCACCCAGATTCAGGAAGGCATGGCAAACTCAGCATCTTCCACCCCTCACCCCTGTCTGTGTAGCTTAATGAATTACAGTTTATCCCGGTACAAGCTTTGCAGCTTAGCCCAGGCCAGCTTCCGAGTTTATGCTGCAGTGTGTGTGTGTTTAAGAGCACACCCCACACACACACACACAAACACACACCTCCGAGTCCTCTTGCCCAACTCTCCATCCAGCCCCACCCTGCCTCTGGGCCACACCGACCGAAACGGCGGGTGTGACTCCAGATTATGGATGAGGGGAGGGATGCTGATGCCTTTGCTGCACAGTACAGACAGAATGCTCTTCACACAGCTGGGCCTCCCTGCACAGCTCAGCATATTCCCACTTCAGTTGGGTTTCATTTAAAGTAAGGAACATTTGTTCAAAGGAATTTGGGCCACCGTGCTCCTTTGAACTTGCAGTGACAAAAAAAAAAAAGCAAGCGTAAACTTACGAGAGCATGTACGTGTTTTTCTTCTTTAGAAAATTTGTGATCATTGATTAACCAGCCAATTATATAATTGATCAACTGGTTAATCTTTTTGTCTATAGTGACATAAAAATTGTGAAAAATGGCCATCGCAGTTTCCCAGAGCCCCGAGGTGACGTATTTAAATTACTTGTTTTGTGCAACCAAGAGTCAAAAACACAAAGATGTTCAGTTCACAACTGCATAACAACAGTAAAACAGAACATACTTTTTAATTAATTTTCTGTCGATCGACAAATGCATTAATCATCTCAGCTCTATTTAAACTTCTTTCAGTGACAGGCAATAAATAGATGAAACGATTAAAGGAATCATTCAGTAGACTGAGATTATGTTTTGTGTGTTTCAGATGCGTGGTATTCAACAACAGAGGAGTTTCTGGTGAAACACTGCTGGTAGGAATCAGTTCATTTCTTCATTTGCCTCGTCCATATAGTCAGACAGACATGTGTACAGGATTAAAAAAAAAAAAGGACTGTTGATGACAGTTGGTTTTCCCGTTTGTCAGTATGACAGCTTCCCTGTAGAGTTGTCCTTGTCATTGCTTCAGCCAGCACAGAGCGGATCTATTCCACATGTGTCACAAACATGTGTCACAGAGCCCGCATGGGAACCCTAAGCGGATGCTGCACAGACAGTGTTGTTGCACATACAGTACAGGGATTAAGTTGCAGGCAGATACTGTGTTTTAATACCAATCCACAGAAATATGACCTCGTCGAGCACGTGCTGCTCCGACACCTGACATAATCTGTCCTCTTACAGCCGGGGGAATATTTATCCAACAAAATGGGCCCGAGCTCTGATATCACAAAGCGTGCCTGTGTTTTATGTCCCCCCCCCCCCCCCTCATCTTTGGAACAGAGGCACATTCTTTACGGACGACTGTATCACCCTGATCTAATCATACCATCACTACCATACAGACATCTCAGTCATAGCACAAACGGTGTTTCATTACAGGGATTGCCTACAATCAATCTATTGTCCCTCGTAGTGTGTGTAAATCTCAATCAGTGGCTCGTCTGTGAGTCTCGGCTGTTGTCTTTGTCGTCTCAGCTGCAGCGAGACGAAAGGGTAAAAGTGACACTAAAGCAAATTGTCTGGCGTTAGTTTGATTTACGCATGCATTCAACAGTCATATCCAGAATTGAGTCGGCTCAGCTGTCCTCAGATTTAGAAAAACTCAAAGTTTAAACTCGATGACCTCGGCACTGTACCAAGTGGTGGTGGCAAGGCGGTGGTGGCAACACTGCATCAATAACGGAGGCCTCGCAATCGGCCTGTTCCGTACAGGCCTGTTGTGAACGGGCGCTGCACTAGCAGACATAATAATATAAATTACCAAATGCATAATTACTGTTTACATTTAAAGGTTGTACAGTGAATTGCGTTGGCTGCTTCCGGCTGCAACTAATGATTATTTTCGTCCCAAGATGACGCCTCCAAATATCTTGTTTAGTCTGTTAAAAAAACCCAAAGATATTCAGTTTATTTGTAAAACAGCTGACATGTCCAAGCACAGATTCCATCAATCAACCCCTCATGGTTATGATTCCCCAGCATGCTTTTGCATGCTGGGGAATCATGAAAGAGGTCAGTCCTGCCTGATGTTGTATTTGTGCCTATCCTACAGGCTAATGGCTTAGTCTCTAAAACATTAGACAAAAGTAAAAAAAAAAAAGAAATCCCTGTCAAGTTTCCCAAAGACTAAAGTGACATCTTTAAATATTTAGTTTTTTAACTGTCCAAAACCCAAAGATATTCAGCTTAATATTGCAAAAAGCAAAGACAAACAGCAAATATTCATATTTGAGAGGCCAGAGGCAGTGAACAGTCGGCGTTCGGCTTGGTTTTGGCTCGACTGTTTCTTCAACATGGCGTCTGGATCACCAACTTTCTAATTTGACGGATAAGCAGAATACTAAAATATGTTTCTGAACATATGAGGCGAGAAATAAGGCAATGCCGCAACAGCATCTTGAGTCATATTTGATCAGCGCTGCCTAGTTTCACTGTTTGATCGGTGTTCACGAGCAGTGACCGACGGCTCCGTCAGAGACTCCTCACCGCTGATTGGTTGTTTTACTTCGGGCTTAGTGGAATCTTGCAAATGCCATTAGGAGCACTAAGAGGAGGCGGAAGAACCTGCTTTCCCCCACAGATTATCTGTCTCGTCTACCGTCAGGATATAGAGACAGTTTCAGCAAACAAAAAGTGACTTTTTTACACAAGTTACTTTCTGAATCTTTAAGCGAATCATTGATTATATTAGTAAACTAATCCTTTCAGCTGTAGTTTGATCTGCCTTCTGCATCATATCGATTGACTTCTGCAGAGCATATTGCATTACTGTACAGCATCAGCTGATCTTCGCTATAGATAGACAATAACACAAGCTGACAGACGCTATAAGTCCACTTCCTGTGCTGCTCTCTCTCCCTGTAAATAACAATGGTCCTAATGTGACCCAGGGAGACTGTGTCTGCTCCATATGTTTTTATTTGTGCAATATTGAGTGCAGTCCTTCATTTTTCATTTGATGTTATCATTTCCCCCTCTGGGTAAACCCTGCATCCGCCCGGCCACTAGACAGAGGCCTGCACATCAGCCGTACATTATGAATATGTAGTTTATTTTATAATTCTTTTGTGTTTCTCATATTATCACTATCCGCATTATCGTCACCACAACCACTTCCATCGTCCCATTATCACCACCAGTAACACGCTCATAGCCTGTTAAATCAAATTTGGAAACAAGAAGAGGGAAGAGAGCAGCAAAGAGTGACTCTGTTGTCTTCCGGTCCCACCCAGACCCCGAGGACCTACTGTGCGGCCAACACAGAGGATCTGGAGACTGTTATTGAGCACATCCAGAGGACGAATGAAGCGGCTCCAATCATGGCTGCTGGAGTATCAATGGGCGGGTAAGGAAGCCACTCACCACCAGCTGACTGAACATCTCAGTACACCGCTAACAAATCCCAGAATGTGACTTAAAGCTGTGCGAGACGACTTCACACATTGACTGGTGACTCAGTGGAAACCAAAAAGATGTGCTGCTATAGTACACTACTTAGAAATACTCATTTACTAATTCTGCTAGTCTTTTGATTGGTTTGGACAAAAGAGGCAAAAGATGCCATGCTAGTAAATCTCCCGTCTCTCTTAAATACTGTCACTATTCTTCTGGGTTTATTGAAGTGAAAATACCTGATGTCTGAATTTTAAATATAAATCCAGCATCGCTTGGGCTATAGTCAGTCCTAATCCCACGACGTGAAGGATTGATCAGAAATGGAACATGTTCCAATCCCCGTTTTTACCAATCTGTCCCTCCCTCTCGCCCTCTCTCCTCCACGTTCAGGATGATGCTGGCCAACTACTTGGGGCGCAAGGGCCGAAAGACCTGTCTGAAAGGGGTCATAGTCTTCTCAGCGGGCTGGGATGTATTTGAGTGCACCGCTTCACTGGAAAAACCCCTGGACCGCTTCCTCTTCAACTCCTACCTCACCAGCTGCCTACAAGCCTCTGTGCACAGGTCAGCCGGGGTTCGGGGCGGGGTTAGCGCGGTTGCTAGCTCACCGCTAGGGGCAAGTGTTGCAGGAGCTTCAATAACTGGGTTTTACGTATTTATTTTTCGTGTGTTAGATTAATTGCCACTGTGTGCTGTGCTGTGTGTACCTGTGTGACAATAAAAGTTGATTTTACATTTTACATGTATATGTTAGCTGGTGAACGAAGCATATTTAAAAAAGCCTGGTAACATTTAGCAATTATAAAACCCACAATATCTTTAATCTGTGCATTAAAGGGACAGTTCACAGCCAAAATCAAAATAGATCTTGTTGTGAGCAGTTTCGTGCAAGAACTATTTTCTCTCTGTGGATTAAGGGGGGCAGATCTCTAAATTCCATATCTCCAAAACTAGGCAACTCACACCAAAACAGTCTAGATTCATAAATAGCACTATTAATAAAAAAAACAGCATTTTTGATTTTGGTGTGAACTGTCCCCATTCAGCATGATATAAATGCACAGTAATGCTTTTGTAGGACCACTTTGAAAGCTAAGCTGGATTCTTGTTTCATTATGCTGTTACGACCTTGTCAGCAATTTTTGAGGGACATTTTCAGCTGCAAATCATTTCAGCTGCAAATCAACAGAAGTTTGGTGACCGTTTTATTCTTAATCTCCCCTGCAGACACAGACCAGTGCTTGAAAAGTGTTACGACATCGATCACGTCATGAAGGTCGGGGTTATTTTTTGTGATATATTGGCCACAAATGCTTATCTAATTAAAGGAAGTAGCCCAAATGTAATTGATCTACTTGGTCCCTCCCTGCAGGCGAAGACCATTCGAGAGTTTGATGAGAGGTTCACCTCCATAATGTTTGGTTATCCTACCAATGATGACTACTACCATGATGCCAGTCCTGTCCACAAGCTGAAATCTGTGCAGGTGCCAATGCTGTGTCTGAATGCTGCTGATGATGTCTTTTCCCCGTCTCACGGTGAGTCCCAGCAACCTCCGATTTCTGTACACTCCGACGTTACTTAAACACTACCAACATGGTGACATGAAGACTGAGAATGTAGTCCACGGAGAAGAAAACAGGACCTGAGTCCCGTGTTTCCTTTTTCAGCCATTCCAGTGGAGGCAGTGAAGCAGAATCCCAACCTGGCCATGCTCATCACCTGTCACGGTGGCCATATTGGTTTTCTGGAGGGCATGTGGCCTCGACAGAGCACTTACATGGACCGAGTCTTCAAGCAGTTTACTAAGGCGGTCATCGAGCAAGGCAGCAGACTGCAAGACCTCTCCTGATAAGAGAACTTAACAAAGTGTTCCGCTAGTTTTACTTCCTCTCACGTATGCCTTTCTTCCTTCCTTCCTTCCTTCCTTCCTTCCTTCCTTCCTTTTCTTTCATTTTTTCCATCCATCTCTCCTTGCTGCCTTCCATCCTTTATTTCATCCATTTCTAATTCAATTCTTCCTTGTTTGTCTTTCTTCCTTCCTTCCTTCATCCATTCCTTTGACACGTTTCCCCTTTTCCAAACTTGCCTTTCATTCCTTCTTTCTGCATTCCATCCATCCTTTATTCCTTCCCTCTCCACCTAACCCTGTTCTACCTCTTTCCTTCCTTCCATTGACTTTCTTTTATCTTTGCCCTCCATCCTTCCGTCCCATTCTTCCTCCAGCCACAAGCAAAAAAACAACAACAACGTCTTTCTCATTTGAAGGGCACATCTTATAGAGTGCAGCATTTGTATTGCATTCAACATTAATTTATTAATTCCATATGGTTAACAAGTATTTATATGTATTCACGCTGGTATGCTTATTAAAAAAGCAAGCATAGCTGTTCATGTCGCTGTTGAAAAGATGAACCTGTGCCCATCAGGCGCATTAGCTAGCTAACAAACTCTGCGATTACCTTGTGCAATAATTTTCTCTTGAAGCTAACACACATGAAAATCCAATCATCTTTGTCCATGAGCCTTCAGTACATCCATCAGTAGGATTTTAGCCCTCGGGGATTTTCTTTATTCGCTCATGCGTCCTGTGTAGATTTATTTTGTCAATCATACTCCTTTAGTTTTTATTTTCGTGGTTTAAAGGTAGATGCTATTTACACATTTTATCCAAAAGTATGTTTTGGGGAAATACGCTTATTTGCTTTCTTCAGGAGAGTTAGATGAGAAGAGTGAAACCACTCTCATGTCTAAGCTAGCAGCCAATTAGATTAGCGTAGCATAAAGACTGGAAACAGGGGGAGTCAGCTGTCTTAACTCTGTCCAAAGGTAACAACATTGTTTGACCATTAGACAGAGCCAAGCTAGCTGTTTCCCACTGCTTGCAGTCTTAATGCTAAGCTAAAATAACCAGCTGCCTTATATTTAATATACTCTACAGACATGAGAGTGGTATCTATATTCCCATCACTTTGCAAGAAAGCGAATGAGCGTGTTTCACAAAATGTTGATTTTTTCCCCCTTCCTTTAACCTCCTGCGTGCACGTTTCTTTTCTCACATTCTACCTTTACGCACACCAAATAGTTCTACAAATGTGTATTATGGAGAATAAGTCATTAATGACAAGGAATGTGAAATTGCACTATTTTAGTTGATTTTGCCATGCCTCTAACTCCTTAATGCAAGGCACTTCATTTCGTACGATATATGAAAGTATATCCCAAAGGCCGAACACAGCAGTACATGAATTCCATGACGTTTTCTTTGAGAGAATCTTCTGTAAATAAGTCTGAGGGTGCGAGATACAGTGATGTAAATGAAGTAATGCACATAGGAGTGTACATATTTGAAGTGGCAGATGTACCTTTATAAGATGCACAGTATCGTTAATGGAATCGGGTTGTCAGTCGTTTCGCCAACAATGATCAAGGGGCTTGCTACCGTTTATGAGTTGGCTTCGATAAAAACGATGTGATTTGACTGGCGGCCAGACTTTCAGTAACGCGCTGCATGAGGGATTCTGACTTCCTGTTCCTGTGGAATTTTGGTGTCCGTTTGTTCTGCCAGGTCATCCATCGAGTAGCATGTGTCTCATCGGCGTCATCGTGTCCCGAACCTTAACATGACTTCTGTCGCACAAAGGACATGTTTGTTTGTTTCCATTGGATGCTGCATTTCATTTTGCACACTACATGAAAAGAAGAAGCAGAGAAAAAAACATTCTGTCTTTAACATCTGCAGCAATAAGATTTTAAATTTACAAAAAAAATTGTCTCTATAGTACAGTTATCAGTATGCACATTATCACTATGAGTGTAATATGCTGTATTTAATAAATTATTAAACAGAGTCGAGGTCCATTTGTCTGCTGTCTCAAATGATTCTGCTTGTAATGCATTTTCTCCACAGAGTATTGAATTGCTCGACTGGCTGTGTACTGCGGGTTAGAATAATTGACTGCAGTTGCCTTTTGTCAGCAGTTCTCTTTCTTTCATTTTCTTTCTCTCCCTTACTTTACTTTTATTCAGTCTTTCTTTCGTTCTTTCTCTGCCTATAACAATTGTTTTTTTTTACCTGTGGCTAAATACTGACAACATAAACACTTCAGGTGTTCACCCCTCGTGACAGACTCGTCCCCTGAAGTCGAGGCATTTGACGGTCTACTACTTGAGCTGGCTTACTGCATGGCCTGCGTGTCACTGCAGGGTCGCCCTCCCTCTCCTCACATCACAGTCCAGGGTTTTGCTCCATGGAATCGACTCACTCCACACTCCACACCCCCCCCCCCCCCCCCCACACCCAATAAGCCCAGACAGATGAGCTTTGGTTTTATCTAGATGCTTTATGGAAGCCTGAGAGTAATTAGAGTAGACTGCCAAAAGGGATGAGTGATTCACTGTTGGTTACCATCTACGAAAATTGATATTATGTGGCAGGAATCCCTCTATTATAAATGTTATGTCTGCTCATGTGAAAATGTACTCTGGATAAGTATATAGTCCGAGATCAATAAATGCTCTTAATGTCAAGATGGAATAAAAGGATGTTTCACGCTGACTTTTTATCACATCAGTGTCAGAAAGTAGTTCAATAATAATTACTGCATTGCCTGAGGACTCAATAATTATAAGAAATGTCAGAATCATCAAGAGACATTGTCTCTTTTTCTCCTCTGAGGATTTGTTCAAATATCAAGGAGACTGTGTACCGCATGTAAAGTAACAGCATCACCGAGAGAAGCCAAAGAATGCCAATCTTTACATATTTTATGGTTGAAGTCATAAAACATTCAATTACCCAATGACCTCTTTTTAAGCATGGGAATTCTCCAGTTTGTCACAAATGAATCACTTTGGGACATCTTAAATCTCTTGGGCTTCCTGCACATTTTTTTGCTCTTCTCAACAGAGAAATGATGAGGCGTAAGAATCAGCACGGCAGCAACTCTCTTTTGCCCTCTCTTCCTCTTCCTTATCCTGCCCGGACTGCAGCAGCTGGCTGAAAATAGCCTTGTGTTATATCACACAGGGGTTGTATAGGTTGACGGAGAGTGTGCTCTAATATTACTTTAGCAGGAGCTGAAATAGTGCCGTCCCTGGACCAACAACGCCCCTGTGCCCTTACAGTGAAGTGAAGTCATAGCATCCATTAAGAAGACATTTCTGCTCTTGATAACGAGAGGGCCACTGTGCAAAGTCACGGCGTGGCTACAGAGGTGTTGAGTTCAGGAGAGGCGGGGACTGGGATTTACTGGGATTTACTGGGATTGAAAGTATGCAGATAACAGAAATCATCAAAACAAATTCACCGACTTTAGTAGATGATAGTAACTTTCCTTGACTCTGTCAATGCAATCAAAGACATTCTAAACAACTTTGCTGTGGGAAACAGCGAGAGACCATTTTGTCTAATGTATTTTAGAACAATGTTTACTGAAATCATCAAAGGCCGAAAAACTAGGTTCAAACTAAGGGCCCCTCAACAGGATGGGGTCTCTAATGCAAGCGTTGCCTGAAGTCTTTATTCCTGCACATGAGTATTAAAAAACTTGCAATGACTTGTATTATCACAACCTACCACGGGTGAGCCTGGAGCCTTTGGGCCCCCAGAGGGTTTGGGACCCCAGGGCAGTTGTCAGATATACAGTCGGTAATCCAGCCTTGGATGAAATTAATTTTATTCTTTACAAACTATAGTTTGTAAAGAATAAAGCGCACTTATTTTAATCTTATATATATATATATATATATTTATATGTGTATAGATATGTATATATATGTGTGTATATATCTATATGTGTATATATACCAGGGTAGGAAATTTACATATTGTTTAGAGGGTAATTTTTGCCCCCACTCACTGAAATCCAGGGGCATTTAAAAAAAAAATTGGGGGCACTTTTTGAAACTTGTGAAATAACATTTAACCTTTGTTCAACAATAAATATACTTATTTAGGCTTATGAGCAATTGTCATCAAAAGGCAATAATAATACTATTAGGCAGTAGTCTACAGATTCAAAGTGTTTTCTTAGATTTTTGAACAAAAAACAAACATAAATCAGACAATCATATTCAATTTTATTCTTATTTATTTGTGGTTATTTATTGTTATTATAAAAAAAATGTAAACAACTATTAACAATTGTTAAGTCAACGATGCCTTGATTACATATACATCAGTCATTGTATGGAATTATTGAGAAAAATATTTTTGTAGCACCTCAAATATTGTGATATTACCCATTTTTGTCCTGAACATATGCATTAGTCATTGACCAGAGAAAACCACCGTCATTGGAGCGAACGTGCTGCGTGCTCTCATCAAAAAGAAGCCCACGGGACCTGCAGCCCAAAATATTCGTGGAGTCGCCCGAGGCCACACCGGAGGAGTCGCCCGAGGCCACACTACTTCCATATTGTGAATTTTGCGAAGGGCCATGTCGCTTTCCACCGATCATAGAGCGACAGAGCCCAGCGGAGCAGGATGTCACCTGTGGCTTAGTAGAGAGCAGGATCGGTGGTTTGATCCCCGGCTCCGCTAGCCGCATGTCGATGTGTCCTTGGGCAAGACACTTGACCCAAAAATTGCTCCCGTAGCTGTGCGTACGGTGTGTGAATGTTAGGTAACACACCTGCCTGTCTAGTTAAGGACAGCACATTTTGTGTTGCTTTCAACACAGTCAGTGTGTTAGCACATTTAACACATGCTGTGTGTTACATATTTCATAAAGATGTGTTAAAATAACATAAAGACGATATCAACAGGTTGTGGAAGCCCAAGTCAACATTATGACGTGCTGTATAAACATTCTGAGATAAGTAAAATATATATGTCATAATACATGCTATATTTCATAATTAAGTACCTTAAGTTTGACCAATTAAGTCAAAAGTTTGCCATATCTCATAATGTTGATTTGTGTCAGCATTTTAACATGTCACAAGTATTTTTTATCATGCAAAAACTATTGTTTCGTTTTTCCCATCTGTAATATGTACCACAACTTAAGGATGATAATAAAAAAATACATTTTATTAAATTCATAATTGTAAATCAAAGTTTTCCATTTTTAAATTGTAATGCATGTTCACTGTATTTCCCTCTTGGACCTTACAAAATGATCTCGATATAGTCAATACACTCATCTCTAGATATTAATACAGTGATCTACAGTATACAAAACCAGATAACGTAGCTTTATTTTATATGTTTATTGCATACAGTTTTGTGGTAGAACACATACTCATTTGGTGATAACAGTTTTTTAGGATTGAATGAATAGAGCAAAGAATAAAACAAAAGGCCAGTGCGTAGTGGGATGTTAAGATGGTGGAGGTGGATATAATTTCCTGTGGGTGTGTCAGTGTGAAGAGAGAGAGACAGAGAGAGAAAGAGACAGACAGACAGACAGACAGACAGACAGCGATAGAGACACAGACAGAGAGAGAGAGACAGCCCAAGGACACATCGACATGCAACTAGCAGAGCCGGAGATCAAACCACCGATCCTGCTCTCCACTAAGCCACAGTCGCTACAGGTGACCTCCCGTTCCGCTGGTCTTGGTCCCTCTATGGTCTTGGTCCCTCTATGATGAAGGACAGAGGACAGAGCAGGAGACTGCGTTCATTTTGAAGAAAAAAAACAAACTCCAAGCATTTTTTTTGCCCCTCAAGATGAATTAAAGAGATGTTTGTTGTTTTGATTTGGTGAACGAAGTTGATATTCACTAAATGTAGGGTAAACCTTACCTTCACCTATACACAGAAAAAAAAGGTTCTTAAATGGTTCTTTAAAAGGCAGTGTGGTTCCACGAAGAACCATCCCCTACTAAAGAACCATTTTATCTATTGGATGGTTCTACATGTTTGTCATATGGGTCTTTGGGATATTAAATGGTTCTTTGGGATGTTATATATATATATTTTGATTTGACTTTCTAATAAGACATAAAGTCTGCAGATATAAATCTTGTGATGACACCTCCACTTCATCAGGTGTCCCTGGTTCTTTGTCTTGCAGGATCTGGGTTGTCAGCCTCATGAGCCACCTCTAGAGATATGCAAAGGACACACACCACACACACACACCTACAGACAGATTCCTAAATAGTCATATGCTGCTACAGCGCAACCTAGTGGCCAAATGGAATGGTCACTCAGACATCATATTTATGTCCAACAAAACACTTTGATAGAATCTCATGTATTTTCTCTTTATATAAGCGTTTACAGAGAGCAAAATAGTCAAAACCTAAGATGTGTTTTTCTATGGCTGCCCTATTCCATCAGTTTGACTCCAGATGACTTGTGCATCTTTCTATACACATTTCTCCGAAATTGAAAAATCACAATTGGGATCATACTTGCTATCCGGAAACTTCAGGATGTCTACTAGAATTCAAAATACAGTTCTGTGAAATGTATATTTTTGTGCTCTGTGAACACATATTATATATGAAAACATAAACAACTCAAGCTCAAAAGAAAGCCCGAAAAAAATAAGCGAATGATTTTCGAAGTCATTTTATTACATTCATAAATTTTCAACAACAATAGCATGGCTCTAATACGTTCATACGTTCACAGCCTGCAACCACAACGGTAAACATGAGGTAGATCACCCGGACACCAAGGCCACCACTGGGCCGCACATGGTTATCAAACACATTTCAGTGACGATTGTGAGAGCAAGTTGCATATTAAGTGTTAAATTATTAACAAGAAAGACACTTTCTATGGACCATTGGCGTTTAAGTTAAAGTTTGGATCACAAGTCTTGTATTTGGACAAATTTTGGGGCTCATTTAATTATGGGAAATATTTGTTTTTCCTGCTGGTAACTTGTAGAGTGCACGTTCACATTTCCTACCCCCAGTGACATTCAGTAGATCTAAGAATCATTCGTCTGGGTCTTGTGCAAAGCCTTCATGGATGGTTTTGAAGAGAATACGCGCCCTCGTGCAATCAAATATTACGCCTCAATATGATTATCCGTCCAAAATGTTTGTCAAATAAATAAGAATCCCAAATGGACCTGATTTTCATTTTCAATAAAAACACAACACAAGAACAGGCAGGGAAACATACATGTGGTTAAGGACTCATCTAGGTAGATTCTTCTCGTCTTTGCAACATCACGTAAAATGAAGAAAGACATCATGACCAAAAGATACTGGCAAAAGTTACACAAGACTAAAAAAAACATCAGTAACCCTCAGTGGTTAAGGGGATGATATAATATATTATTAATGTAAACAAAGCTTTAAACAGTACAGTAGTCCAAAATCTAATTATTTCATTTTGCTTCACTCAGACACACAACATTTCTTCGCCTCACAGTTAAATGGTTTCTTCATTGTCATTGGTCCGGAAAAATTTAAAGACTTGAGCAGTGACTGTATGAAACGTCACTAAAAAGGCATATTCTTTGGACAACCCTGTGCAGAAACATATAAAAACATTCTACTTTCAAGTATATGAAATGATCTGATCAGCTGCTTTTGACCCTATGTTTTTTTGGGGGGGGACAAAATATGGCAGATTGTGAGTTAATGTGTGGATGGTAGCCAAGACCATTAATGTACAATCAGCCTCAGAACATTGTAACAGGAGGTTCAAATCACAGTAGTCAGCAGCAGGATATTTGGCAGTGAAGAGGGCTGGCTTATTAAATAGCATTGACTAGCATGATGCGATTATGCTTCAAATACCCAGTATTCAAGTCAGGTAACGCCTGAATACAAAACATTTAGAACTGAACTAGTTTTGCTTCCACGTCCGTCTGTTTGGCATTTAACATTTACAGACAACAGACCTGCTTCATAGTTGTATATTCAAGCCTTAATAGGACATTAACGTACTACATTCTTGAAGGGACACAACTTGTACTTTTCTTCAGTTGTGAAAAAGTCTTTGGATAGATTCACGCGTCAAGTCATTTTGATACTAAAACCACTCATTCAGCTCCCCGTCAGAAGGATTATCGATTCCACACATACATATCTTTAGAGGCACAAGACAGAAGTCCATTTGCAGTTTAAATGATTGAGAAATCCAATACAGGTCAACCTCCATGTTAATATCTATTTAATACAGTGAGCTGACTTGTATAGTCAATAGGCTGCGTGGAGTTTGAGAGGCAGAGCAGGTGAGGAGGGACGAGGAGAGCGAAGGGAAAAGGCTGAGGATGTCTTTGGTGCACAACACAAATCAAAAATACACGGTGAACGAAAAAAAAAAAAGCTTTACTCCTTTAAGCGACCTCCATTGGATCTCCCTTTAAAACCCTGAGATAAACACGTATGCCCAGAATGGGACATACTGTAGTCAAAGTACATTTGTATGTACAAATACAATCTTCAAATAGTAACATCGTTGATCCGAGAGCGTCCATGTTTTCCCCCACAGCAAAGTGGAGACAATCCCAGCTACAAGCAAGAGTTAAAACACGCACTGACCCTCTTCAGAGTCAGTCGTAGTGCACTGTGGTAGTACAGACGAAAGGAAAGCCATATCAGGTGGCCTTGTGTCCACTCGTGGGGCACTTTGGATCTAGTGCTCCAGCATATCCCCTCTGACCCTCCATTGGAATGGCGAGAATTGTGACCGCTGGCTGGTTTGGAATCAAATCTGTTTTTTAGGTTCAAACATGGCGGCCAGTCAGAAAGTAGAGGGGCCGGTCATCGCTGCAGTTAGCTGTCTGAAACTCGTCCCGCAGGCGGAACTGCCACTCGTCCTCCAGCTCCAGTCGGACGATGGTCTGGCGCAGGGAACTTCGGTCCTGGCAGATCACACAGAGAGTGGCGCCTGTGGACACAATCAGGGTAAAAAAAATAATAAATCAGAGCGGGTCGTCCTCTAAAAGCCCTGTTAGTGTCCCTCAGAGGCCGTTCTGCTTACTAAAGCTAGGCAGGCTATGATCTGTTCACATGCATTAAGTTCCTACCATTCATCGTTCATGATTATTGGTCAGAAAGACACAGGAATATATACACAGGCACGCCTCAATCGACACATACGTTAGTGTCGCATACCACCTAAGGTGTAAGCTATCATAAAGTAGATGATACAACAACAGAGACAACAACAACAGAAGCAGTTGCAATAACCACCTTTGAGGAAGCGGAATTTCTTGAGGAGTCCGGAGACGACAAAGGAGTCACAGAGGTAAAGCAGCAGGCCGCTGAACAACAGGCCCTGGTGGTTCAGGTTGGTGGAGTGTGGACGAGAGTTGATGTAGCACACAGAAATCTGTGACCAAAAATATGACGCATAAAACACATTTCGTTAATTCCACTCAAGCAAACTATAAGAAACAAAGTGCATATCTTTTGGGTCAAAATGAAGGAAACAACCACTAATAAATCCTGCGGGGAGCAATCGGAGGCGTCTTTACAAGCAGATGCATAGGTTGCATTGCGAGCATCATGATTTATTTCCATTACAGGAGAAAACACAAACACAAGAAATGTGTCCAGGCATGTAAATAATGAAGTTGTGCACAACAAATGTAGCCTACAGTGGAAATGTGCAATGTTAGCATTCAGTGTTTGCACATGTGCGTGCATGTAGGTCAAAATGTTCTCAGAAAAACAGCTGGCGAAATCGTGCAACACATTTCCCTGGTTAAAGAAAATTCTACAAATTTAAGGCTTATAAAACCGTTTGATACTAAGTCAGCAGGTTGTTCCTATTCTTGTCATAGTTTACACTTCAGCAACTCCCCCAAAACAGTAGTACAGTATGTACAAATATATGAAATCCAGCATGTCCGGGGATCAACTGCACTTGGCTTCTATCCCAAAGAGGTTTTTACGGCAGATTTAAGCTGAAGGAATGATGCTAACAGTCTCGTCTCATGCTTTCAACTGCAACCTCCCGGGAGCTCTCACCTCCGGGCTGATGTTGAGGTAGCTGTCAATGGACAGAACTGGGTTGCTTCTGTTCTGAACGGCCTTCGGAAACAGTCTGTGGCTGCAGCTTTGCAGGAACCTTTCCAGCAGGAACTGGGCCGGGGCGTCCAGGAGGGTCTGCTCGCTATCTGGGGCGCAGACATACTGTGGCGGGCTGATTGAGGTGGGGTTTCCCATATCCTGGGGAGGGAAGAAAGCAGTTTGTTTGATGGTGTTTCATAAAAATAAACTCACCAGAAGCCCCTCTTACAAATGGGCATTGTGTTTGTACGAACGCGACACATACCATGAGTTTAGGTTTGACCAGGAAGTCTTTGTTTCCCCCAACTGGAATGTGTTTCTTCATGAGGCTGAAGTAGTTGAAGCGACACAGCAGCAGCCCACTACTGTTCACCCTTAAATTAAAGTCCACCTCCTCACAGCTATACCTGCACATGGGACCAAAATAGCAAAAACAGGTGGATTAAGACGCTGCACAACTTGCTAAACGTGTGGACTGATTGACACAATCCTCGACTAACTTACCGATTAAGGTCATAATGAACATTCTGCGTCAGGTCCACATTAAGCATGACCAAGTCATGGAGGTGACACCGGCTGAAGGGATGGCTGGGAGACTTGTGAGCCAGGCTGCTGCTCCACCTGCGCGTGCCGCACATTGCGTACAGGGAGATCTTCGGTGTGTTTTCCATATGCTGCAGCACCATCTTTAGTGACACGTTGGTTCCGTCCGATGTCTCGCTGATAGAGAAAAAAGGAGGACAGAGCACACATGAGAATGTTTTTTTTGGGGGCAAACGCGGTTTAAAAATCACATACCTTTTCCGTATTTTTCTTTAGGGTCTTTAAATATCATAAAATACACATTTTAAACCTTGGTAATAGGGTAATAAATAGCTAAAAGTTGCTTAAGGTGAACAATTATAACTCTAATAACTCAGCAACTTTCTATGTACACTTTACAAATCCGAAATAATTACTACCTGCTGTCTGCTGGCTGGTGGGTGTTCCACAGCACGCATGAGTCGTCCATCATGACAATGAAAGGCCATACATCTTGCCTCTTGACACCTTGCTCCTCCAGTCTGTTTCTTTCCAGCTCCAGGTTATGATATGACAGCTCTTTGATCATGAAGCGGGCAGCACCTTGAACGGACAGAAGCATATGTGTCAATTTTTCTATTATATACTTTCTCAAAACTGTTACACCTACAGTGCCCTTCAACTTAAACACAGTGCTGCAGGAGGTAATAAGCAGTGCAAATTGAATTTGCATGGTGTGTGGATTACAAATTTACAAGTGAACTCTTACAGTTCAGAAAATGCATTTCTTTATTGAGCACAAAAGTTATTTTGTTTACAGTAAAGTTAGATAATGCCCAGAAATAAATTTGCTGATACATGGAATGAAAAAAATGTAAGTTTTGCACAACAGTGAAGACATCTCAGTTTAATTAAGTTGGCATGGTGCTCACCAACTCCCGTGTTGTTGAACACAGCCGGCAGGACGAGCAAGATGTGGTTGGGCCAGTACTTTCTGTAGAGGGGCATCTCAAACTGCTTGACCACCAGGATGTGCAGATGAGTGGCGCCCTCCATGGCATGGTAAATGTTGAGCAGGCCGTGCTCTTGGCGTCCTGTAGTCGGGGTGAAGATCGGACTCTTCAACCGATCCGGGTCCTAGAGACAGACAGAGAGACAGGAAAGTAGGGCGGAAACAAAATGGGTAAAGTTATGACCCAGAAAATATATTTCACAAGTTGATTTGTGATGCCTCAGTTTTGAGCTTTAGCAGGAAGAGATGAGCAAGTCCACCCTCTCCAGAAATATACAGCACATACCTACACACACACACACACACACACACACAAATACTCCCACATATGTAGAGTCAACTCACCTTGGTGGAGACCAGAGGCAGGCGCATGCTTTCCAAGTGGCTGCCCTGCTGACTGAAAACAAAGTGCTGCTCCTTGGCTTTGGGAATGACAAACTGGAGCTGGACCTCCTCCCCCAGCATGGACGAGCAGAAGGTGAACGCATGGAAGGTGCACTCCGACAGCTACAACCCACAAATGCACACACACATGCATTATTAACACAGAAGGATCACCATTAAGCATGACTGCAGACAGTAAAAAACAGATATACAAACCTGTCACAGTATTTTGACAGGTTTGGATATCTGCACGTGCATCTATAAATCAGCAATGATACTCAAGCCCAAACGAGTCTCTTGGATGTTTGATGTTGAGGAAGGCGAAGTGTGTGCACTCACCTGCGTGGCGGGGCCTGCTTCACAGTAGTGGTGACACTGTTCACAGTGATGAAAGGCATTGTGGGCAGCAAACCTGCTCAGACGTATGGACTTGGTCACTCGTTTGTCTGGTGTTTGGCTCTCGCCTTCTTGCTTAAAATCTGCAGATCGCAAAAATCAAACATGCTCACACGTATACTTTGAGAGAACATTTTTTGTTGATGTTATATTGAATTAAAACCAATGTTGTTTTTACAATGGCAGATTAAATGACTAATTCAGAGACTGCCTCTGCCGTGTGTTTGCATATATCTGCTGACCTTTTAAGCACTTTGACCTCTTGTCAGTGTAAACAGGGCTGGCCTTCCTGAACTTAGGGTCCCGGGGGTAGGGGTCAAAGGGCAGCTTCCGCACTTCCTCAATGTCAGGCAGCTGGGTTTTTACGAGAGTTGTAACCTCTGATGTTTCTGGAGATGAAAAGAACATGAAAAGACAACTTGACATTTAGTTCCTCATCATATCTATGGTGTGTTTAACACCATGTGAGGTCAGGATAAATGAGTCAGCAATGGTCTTCACCTTCTTCCTCCTCCTCTTCCTCATCATACACATCTACTTCCAACAGTCTGATGAGCATTCGAAACAGGATGCGAAGAAACTGCAGATAGGCACCAGTTTTTCCCACCTAATCAAGGACAAAGAAAAAAATCATCCATGTGATGTTACACTGACACTTAAATCCAGATGCATAAATAAATACATCTAATATACTTATTTGCACCTATAGGGGGAGCAGTACTTGTGTGCTGTTACCTGTGGGGGTCCACTGAGTAGCATGCGTCGTGGATGTGACACAGATGGAGCTTCGTAATCGGCGTGATGCTGCCTGGCGATGGTCCACTCGCGGTAGTACATGCTCCGCTCTTCCCCCTGCAGGTTGTGAGTGACGAGGGGCCTCAGCGGGCTGCTCCAGGCCACGTCTGCATGAGGCAGCAGGGAGAAGGAGCTCAGCTGACTCCCCGACTCCCCCGCCAGCAGGCTGTATGCCGCCCGCGACATGATTACCGTCCGCGGTGACACCCGAGTGGGCTTAGGCTCTCGAACGCACTGTGTGGACTGGCTGGGCCTCTGCGTGGAGGAGGACGACGGGGAGGAAGAGGAGGAACTGGAGTAAAGAGAGGGAGGGGCCTTGGAGGCTTTAGAGGGGTTGGAGGGGAGCTGGCTTTCTAGGGAATCGCACTCCTGCTTGAAGCCCTGCGTCCCTGTGGCCATGTCTGAGGTGATGGCACCTTCGGGTGGGCAGGTGGAGGTGGAGGGCCTCTGGAAAGAGTCGGCAATGTCCGATGAGCTGACACCGTTCTCTGCCAAAGAGCCTGAGTGACACAAAGAGAGTAAAAAGATAAATACTAATACCGTTAAAGATATTACTTAAAGCCAACATCTGGAGTAAACTCAGTATCTCACTGAGTTCGGGGACTCACCAGAGGTTCTGGTTGCAGCGCTGCCGTTGCTCTGAGGCCTCTCCAGCTCGTCTCCATCGTTCAAGCTGGTGGTGGCCTTCTCTCCGTCTGATTCCCGGGGGGCCATGGCCTTCTTGGGTTCGTGGACCACGCCCATGGACACGTGGGTGCAGGCCAGACCCACCTCCTGCTCCAGGGCCGTACGAGTCAGGTAGCTGGAGTCTATCAGACGCAGGTCGCTGTATTTCAGAGACCTAGAAGAGTAAAAGTGCGAAGGAGGATATTTGCTGAGACATGGTCCTATATTTGGTTTTTAATTTTCATTGAATGCGTTTCTATGTCAAAAAAAGTCAAGGCAATAGCACGCCAAGAGGAATTATAGATGAGCTAAAAGGGAACGTACTACACTTTCCACGACTGACTAGCACGTTTTAGGAGTGACAGGGTATTGTGTGTATGAGTTTACCTGGGGAAAGTTTCTCCAAGAGGGTCCTTCCCTGTAAGGATGACGATGCAGGGCAGCCCTTCCAGATCCTCATACGTGTGTGGCACCCAGTCTTCATTTTCACAGCCTCTCCACGCCTAAAGCAAAACACAACACGTTTACTGTTTGGTTATGAATGCATCATTTAGAACCAGACCAAGCATGCATGTTGGGTTGATACTGGATTTAGACACGTTCTTTTAACAAAATAAAACATTTTTTCTAAATGCCTCATTTTAATTAAGCAAGTAGTCCACAGGTCCCTTATGTAAAAGGTGAAGAAGCCACACTGTACAAAGGAGATAAGATTAGAAGTCTTAAAACATTCGCTGGCAGGGTTTCGGTGGTTTAAATGAGGTTTGAGATTAATCTCAATAATCTAAGGGAAAAGTCTGAGAAAACGAGATTAGTGAATACTGAGAATTAAGTCAATTCCCTGATAATTACTTCAGATCTCCTTGCAAAAACCCAGGTTCATTCAGATATCTATTCGAACACTGATGAACTTGAGTGTTTCACTCGTGGATCTGATTTCCTCAACACATCTTGCTTGAAAAATAACCACAGTAACTTTGTATAAATGTTATTCAAATGTTTAGTAGAAAGCATGATAAAAAAGAAATGACTGATAGTATTCTCACCTTGAGGCGGTTGGTAAAGTTCTTCTGTAGGTTGAGCTCGGTGGCCGGGCTTCCCAGCAGCACTGCGAAGCACAACTGGAGCCCCAGTTTGTCCCTCACGTCCTCTAGTCGCTCCCGGGCCAGCATCGCCAGCTGCAGCGAGGGGACCCGAACTAGCAGCATGTGGCCCCGGCCCTGGGAGCCCTCTCTGCTCGGGGCGTTGATCAGGTCCTCCACCATGGCCAGGGTCTCTGGAGTTATGTGGTCTCTCAGGGACGGGGAAGAGGTCAAGGCCATCATGGCCTCAGTGTACTGCTGAATCAGCAGGTAGCTCCGGATCACCATGCTGTGCAGATGCGGATGTCTGGGACACAAACACACAAGTTTGAGCTACATTGCTGATGATAACGTCTTTTATCAACACAGGCACCATTTAGACAGGTTTGTGTTTCTTCTTCTTCTTTGCGCCAATTCAAACCAATAGAAAACTCACATCTGTCAGACTTTATATTGGATGACAATATGTTAATCTATGTTGATGATTTCTCAGTGATGACACGGCACTGACCTTTCCAGCAACGTGTGGACCATCTTCTCAAACGCATCGTCACAACGCAGAATGGGGCTGGCCACACCCCACTGCAGGGAGCTGCTGTAGTCCCTCAGGCCAAAGTAGAGCAACTCGTTAGGAGGCTGCTCCCCCTGCTGGAGGACAATTATAGTAGAGTCAGAACATGTCATCCTCTCAATACATTTTTGTTCCACTTACACATTCACTAGAGGGAAAAGCAGAGCTGGTTTACTGAGCGGTTAATGAGTCTTCTCTCATTGCATGAAGCTTGATCTGAAAGCTAACTGAGTGCATTTACTTCCTTATTATTTGTCGTCTAAAATTAGTGGTATGGCCCCTTAAAAATGTGGCAATGTGCATTTGTGAACCATCATCAACAGTCGCATATGTCTATGGCTCATGAGTAAGTATTTGAGTAATCTTCTACAGGCATGAATAATATGCAGTAATTCACAAGAAAAAAGTTAGAGGAATGTCTGAAAAGTGAATCTAATTTTGTGCAACACATTGTAGTTTAATCGGTTTGAGAGCCAATGCTTTAAATAATGTTATTTAGACAAAACTTCAACATTATACAGTGTTTCTGTTAATTCAGCTCCATATAATGATAGACTAAGTACTGCAGCATTATCACCTCTGCTCTGAAACTTCAGAACAAATGAAAATATAAAAAATATGAATTCGATTTTTGTTGCAAATATTATTAGGACTGACCCAGACCACTTTCTACTACAGTCAATGTAAACAGAATTACAACCGAACAAACAATGACCTCAAACCAGACCAAATGTCAGTTTGAAGACTCAATAGCAGCTTACAGTTATGGTGTGAGCAGATGAATCATGAGCAGAAGAAAAGCCTTAAAAATTATATCTTGGAGAAGCCCAATGGAAGCACCGTCAATTTAAAGCAAACTGCAATTACTGCAAAAATGCCCCCCAAAAAGATATCTCATTAAATATCACATAAGTCAATCAGGGTCAAGTTACCTCTCGTAATGTAAGTTAGTGTAAGTTCACCTTATGTCCACCAGGTGGAGTAGCTAAACCACAGCATGCTGCCATAACGCTGCAATTTTTAATTTGCAAAATAAATGAAATAGCTCATATGTCAAAAATATCCACAAGATGCAATATTAGACAAAAGCTTGCATGACTTGCATGACTTGCATGACTTTTCTCATACCTTCAGAGCATTTGGGCTGTTAAATTAAGACTCACCAGACTTTCGCCGGAGGGCCAGTGAACTTCGTTATGGATGCTGATGCGGGACTGGTGGGTCTGCAGTGTGTACGGGAAGCAGCTGACCTGCAGGACCAGGAGGTTCATGGCATCGAGGACTTCCTGGCAGTTGACCACCCGGTCGGCCAAACCCTGCAGCTCGCCGTGGCACACGGAGCCTGACAGAGCACTGGAGAGGGAGTAGATCAAAGGGTTTGAAACCTGTGAGGGATATTCTAATTTCATAAAATTCAAGTTGGATACAAACGACAACCCGATTAGGAGCATGGCTCATGAAGGCTTTTACATTTGCTGCGCTAACTGCCCAGTGTGTTGAAGGTCATATCCCAGGAAAACCCCTCTGGAAAACAGGAAGGGATCTTTTTTAGCTTCTGGCAGTGACGGCAGTATACTTGGAATAAGATCTTGGCTGAACAGAATGGTGTCAAACTGGATCTAAATTAACAAAATCCAGCAAACAATGGGGATCAAATATCATTTGAACCCAATATATTAACAATAAAAAAAACTTTATTTATACAGCACTTTCAAAATAAAGTATACAAATAATTTTTGTAATAGTTTAAAAATGATACAACATTGAGCAAATATGCAGCATATTAAAAAATGATGATACATAAATAAAACTCTAAAAAATAACTAAACTCATCATTAAAATCTAAATATATCTAAAATAAAAAAGGAAACCTTAAAATGATTGGCCAGCTTTTGACCAAAATGGAAGGTTAAAGATACTAGTGCTGTATTTGTTGTCACTTTCTCCTCCTCTCCACTTGAAACAGTGCATACAAAGGACAAGGCTATATTTGCAGCCATAACAACTCGTCTTTTTTACACATCTTTAGACTATCAACAGAGTAAAATAGTGTCCGCCGAGTCGTCTTACCTTGTGAGGTCCACGTGTGAGTTGTCGTGAATGAGGACAAACAGGGTGTAGGGGTTCTGCTTGACTTTCCTCATGAAGGCTTCCATCTTGGCGTGAACCTCGCCGTCCAGACGCACCACGTATTTGTCTGATTTCTGGTGGGCTGAGCAGACGTCTTCGATTCCCAAGTCGACAAGCACTCCTGAGCACAACCAACAAGACATTAATGTTCAACCCTCCTTCTGTGCTCCAGTTGCATTTTGACCGATTCACAGGTTTTCGCTCTGAAAAAAACATAGTTCATTTTATCTGGTTGTTGTAAAGTTCCATGACTCTGTCCACTCGGGGCATCTAAACACATACACGTGGAGAAGTCATCCTTGAATCTTTATCACGTTGAACACAAACCTGATTGCCGGATGCGCTGTGCCGTCTGGTGTACCAGAATGTGAGATGGAGGCACCAGAACGAGAAAGTCCACTTTACAAAAACGCCCCAAGTCGAGGTTCTGAGTTCCCGAGTCAGCGATGGAGCAGACTTGAGAGAGCAGGCTCCGAGCCACGCTCAGCTGGGTGGGATAGATCTGGAAGAGCTTGCTTAAAAGCTCTGCTACAGGAAAACAAAGAGGTGTATGTATCAGTGTCGCTGTCAACTTAATGTGGAACAAAAAAAAGAACAACAAGTAAAACAGACATTTTAAATGTAGAGAATATTGCTACCAATGACAAATATTGCCAAAAATATATATACATTTGTTCACAGATATAAAATGGCCATTTGCTGCAGATTAAACATAAGGATTACAGTCTATGTAGAGTGCCATAATGATTGTTTTTAGCTTGGGAAAGAACTTCAGCGAGTGCGATAGAGGGCAGTCCAACCTCTCTCCGAGGGTGGTGACATGCTGGCGGCTTCCTGGGAGTGGATGTGGTCAGTGACATCGCCCTGGAAGGGCTGGATGACCTGTCCCTTCCATCTGCGCTGGTATCGCACCAGCTGCTTGTCCAGATTGTCTCCTAAAAACAACCAGTCCCATAGTCACACAAAGACTCACAGCCAGGCGTTCAAGCTGCTACAATATGCTCTTTGAAAGGCAGCACAGTCAATGTAAAACACTCAGATACAGATTTATCATACGAATCCCATTGGACTGATATGTGTTACGGTGTTCTATTGTTGTCTTTGATATTCATTCTGCATCCTCGTGTTAAACTTGTCTTGTGATCACTTTAGTTAGTGGATCATAGCCTAAAAAACACTTGCCACAGTCAGAGCATTGGCTTTAAGTGTAATATTTTGCTCCAGAAAAATGTAATGATGAAACGCTTTAGGAAACATTCAGTTGATCTGAATGTTTTTTACAATCTCTTGGAACGCCTCCCTCATCGCAGCACTCACCCAGTGACGTGGTTTTGAAGTGAGACGCTAAGATGCTGACTTTCCCCGTGATGAGTTCGTAGCTGATCTCCTTGAGAAACTCATTGGTTGTCAGCATGCCTTCAGCTAAGGCCCGCGCTTGGTATTTTCCTGTGTCCAACGCACAAGTTAAAATCAGATCAATACGATTACAACTTTAACATACAAACTGTGCACGGACCAACCAAGTTAAATGATGTCAAAAAGCACAAATGGAGCAACCAGGTGAAGACACTCACCCAAAACCAGCACACAGAACTCGTTACCGCTCATTTTAGAGGCACATATAATGACTACATAGGTGGGCAGGCACTTCTGGTGGTGAGGGCCCTCGCTCAGAGATCGAAGTGACTCCGAGATGCCCTCTCCCAAAGAGTTGTGGGTTACGACGACCTGGACGCTGCCCCCTGAGACGCTGGCTTCCAGCCGAGCCAACCAGGGCAGCTGAGACGGGGAGATGGCAGGACCCCTGGGGCAGCACAGCATAGCCTTCAAAACAATCTGCTCCAGCTCCTCCCTCAGAGGAATCTGCACCAAGCCTGCAAGAACGATTCACACGTGAAAAGACCGAGCTACTGATATAGAAGCGTGCATGTTACAAAGTTAGATTTGAATTTTGCCAGCGATGTTTCTGTGTAAATGAGACACTAAGCACCTCCCGGTCATCCACCCCACAACCACACCCCCTCCCCCCTCCCCTCCACGTTGTGTTCGACAGCAGCCAAAACGCAACATCTCAGTAAAAATACCAGCGACTGCAAGGCTTCTTAGCGTGTGTGTGTGTGTGTGCGTTTGTGTTTTGCTGCTTACCTAAACGTGCGAGATACTGTAAAGTGAGCAGAATCATCGTCTCCACACAGAGAAGCTGGCTGCTGTTGAGGCCCAACGTCTCCAGGGTCTTCTCCGTCAGCTGGCTGCTCTTGTAGCAGCTGACCAGGAGGGGGCTCACCACTATGTCCCCAACATTCCCATAGAAATAAGGTAAAGTGCCATGCCCTGAAAGGACAAGTTATCATGAGACAAAACGGAAACCTATAGAACACATAGAAACAGAGAAATACTGGACAACGACAAATAACAACTAGTCATTGTAAGCTTGTATAGACACTTAATATTTAAATACAAGGAAATGGCAAACTAATAAAAAAATGGGGACCAAATTTATAAATTGCAGTGCAATATACAGTATATTAAAAATATATGCAACAAAGGGGTGGGTAGGGTGGGTAAAGCTACCTGAGCTCACTTTAAACATCTTTTCACTTGATTTGCGTTCAACCAACTTTTACAGTTGAAACATTAAAATAAGTTGTAACACACATTGTTATGATGAGGGACATCTAGCGTTTGAAAAAGTGAACTCATAGTTCATTTCTGAAAAGTCTTTATTGGCGCTTCACTTCCTGATAATCACTACGCCGATAATTGAACATTTTACTTCGTACTTAGTGGCTCTGATTCAGTTTTTCTGACATTGCTACACATTGCTTTGATGTGCCTTGCAGGATATTTAATTGAAGTATTAGGAAAAAGCAGATTTCTGAAATAAAGCTCGTACCGATGAGGATGACAGGGCGAACTCCTGAGGAGTTGAGCAGATTGTCGGGGACGATGACCGTCTCTCCAGCGGTGACAGGTTGGGGCTGAATGACTCCTGCTACCGGTGGCTGAGGAGAGGACATTCCTAATACAGCACCTTGAGGGAAATAATGGAATAACACGTCCATACTAGGATCAACCACTTAGAGCTAAATAGCGGCGTAGGTTGAGTTTTAACATATTAGTCTTTTAAATTATCCAGAAGGAAACACAGCGGTAATATTTGTGGCTGTTGTGCTGTCACAGAAATGTTTTCAATGAAAGAAATAAAATCAGGACAGACAATTTAGCTGAAATGATGCTTGTAAAAATAACCCCAATTACATGATGTAGCAGAAATCTTCCTCAATCATTTTAACCATTTCTGCAACAAACTCTCCATCTCCATCTCCATGGAGATACTGGATGAATCATCCCTAACAACCAGAGAACGTAGAGGATGAGGCATACTCATCCCCAAACCAGAGGTAGAGGAAGGGGGGTGGGGGTTATAAACAACACATCTTATGCTCCAACAGGAACAGAAAAACACACGTACACACACATGCATGCACAGTGAATCGAGCGAAAAAAAGACACATGAGGGTCACTTTATCTGACCGACTCTGACTCATCCCATTACAGCTCAAAGAGCCGTCCACATTGGGTTCAAAAACTGACCCGGAGAGCAAACTATCGGCCGGATGGCCGGAACGGGGACGGCCGTCGGTGGGACGGGTACCAGCGAGTTGGGATGCCAGCTCCGGTGGCGCTTCTTCGGAGGACCCGAGTTCATGGCAGAGGATGCTGAACATCCAAAACAGACAGAGAACAACGTAAAAACAGAGAATAAAACGAAAACAGAATAAATGATGAGAAATTTGGTTAGGAAAAAAAGGACTTACCAGGACTGTCTCCTAAGTCAGGAGTGCGATACGCTGGACCTTGAGGCCCTAAGGAGACCTGGGAGGGGCTCAGTAAGGGAGGACGCCCGTCACCCAGGCAATTCATCGGCCCGTTCACCCTCAGAGCTGTGGGGACTAGAGAAGGCACGCATTCACATAGAAATTCACAGTCAAACACTAGAGACAGTTGAGACTTTACATTTCAATATATTTGGTGTTTAATGATTATGGAAACAAATCTTAGTAACATTTGCTAATGAGGACAAAACACAAAGTAGAGTACAGGCTGATGCAAATTTAATTAGTTTTGCATATTTTGTCAAAAAACAAAGGAGACATTTCAATTTTGATTGCGTTAAATGAAAAGTCATTAGATCAACAACGTAATTGGGATTCATCCTCTGGGCACCATGAATGTCTGTAAAAATCTATCTAATCTATCTAATAGTTGTTGAGATATAAACATAAATAATATTTATCGCAATACATAAAAATGAGTCAGGACTAACGGTGACTTATTGATTTCCTTTACATGAACACATTGCCAACGACCGGATTGGACATTTTACAATCTCATATTCACTGTGTTTGCAATACACTAAAACATTGATCGGTGTGTGTGTAGCCTTTGCTTGTCAATAGCACAGCCTTGTAAGCGCTAATGGATAGCAAAGCCTTAAAAAGTCATTGCAGCATTACTCCCCTCAGTATTGATTGGTGTGCATACACATGCATCTGTTTGTGTGTGTACATGTCACATTTGTGTGTGTGTATTTGTCCAAACAGGCCAAAGCAGAGGTTGATCTTGGCTCCATGGTCAGCCACTGCTCCGTCTGCCTTATGCTGAACCACGTAGCTAAGCAACCCTTTTCAGCACAAGTACAATAAGGCCATTTAAGTGTCGCACACACATAAAGGCAAAGCCTTGTCAACATCTGAATCCTTGCAAATGCCTCTGTCAAAGCCTGGATGCAATTAGGACTAGTGTGTGAAAATGTGTAAAATGAGTGTATCTCTTGTATCATCTGTCTGGGAAGATTAATAATACAGCAAAAAGTAAAGCATAATGCAGAGGGGAAATACATTGGCATGACATGTACTTGAAAAGAGCCTCACCTATTGGTAGAGTCTTGGTTCCAGATGTGGAGGACAGAGGTTTGAGGAAACTGCAGTCTCTGCCGAGGTCCTGACTCCCGAAAAAGACAGAGGACACTTGTGTCGTTCTGGTGGGTGGAGAATCTGGAAGTAAAAACAAAATGGACTTTAAAATACATATAACACTCACCATCTCCCTGCAGCCTTCACACCCACCTTTCCCCTGTTTGGTCATTTGGTTGCCTTTGGCCTTCATGCTTCTACTCACACAGACTCTTCTGTGTCCGCATCCAACGTCCACTGCACAATACAAGCACACCATAGCTCTCCATTTTCATCAATCATTCCAGGATGAACAGTCATTGGGAGCGGAGGAGGAGAATGTTACTGCGTTTAAGCTCTTGGCTTGCTAAGTGTCGCAGGTCACAGTCAGGGGATTTCAGGCAACGCCAACGACGAGCCCCCACAGCTTCAGCTGTCTGACACATTAATGCGTGAGATCTCTGCTGACAGGGTCTAATCAATACCATAAGCCCAGGAGCTGTTGGGGTTTTCTTTCAATTAAAGAGGGAACAGGCGCTCCTGTTGTGAGAGGTCAGAGAGAAAAACAAACACCTCCTTGTAGAGAAGCAGAATCTGTCTCGCCGTCATGTGACATGAAGCTGCTGGTTTACCTGAAATCATTTAAACCTTTATTTAATTACACTGTTTAATTTAAAAACATTACGCCGTGACGTCGGCAACTGATATCAGACACTGCAACGACCACTGCTAATAGCAACAGCAACAAGAAAATGTAGTGAAAATGTTATTTACTGTTGATGAAATACCAGTATGCTCCCAGAATATCCAGCAGAGCAACAAAATGAGATGAAACAACAACCAACTGGAGCCTCTTTGTCACCAACTCTCCCGCAAATGGCAGAGTGGAGTGTAGTGGTTCAAGAGTCGGACTACGCTCACCTAACACATGTCAGGGTTTAGCCATCCCCATCTGTTTCTATGGCAACAACATCATCAGCATAAACAAAGCAACGCAATAACTCTCTTTGGTGAGATATATACATTTCGGACTGTCATTTTAGGGAGGAAAGGAGGCAGTAAAATCTACGTAACTTTAGTCAGTTTTTTTATATGATGCTATTATAATCATATTGCACAGACGTGAATCCATGTACGCCTGAAGGGGGTTTGTTGAATTTTACGATTCATTGTGCTGCGTAGAGTCTCACCAGAGAAGGAGAAGGTCGAGGAGCTGAGTCCACTGGCGCCTCCGTTTTCTTTGCTGCTGAGAGAGGAGGACGAGCTGGGTTTGGACGTCAACGCGCTGCTGGAGATCTGGCGGCTTTTACAGTCTGAGGAGGAACAGAGAGGAACGACCGAAACTGTGACGATCAAAACGTACCAGCACATCATCAGAGAATGAAATGAAGTGATAAAATGCAGAATTGAAAAGCTGGTTGTTGTTTTTGTTTTTTTACCTTTCCAACAGATGAGGGGTCCTTTGCACAGAGCACCCTGAGAATTCTTCACCAGGTAGTATTTTAAGTGCTTCTGCTTCTTGGGCTGGGTGGATAACTTCAGGTTGATGTGGTTCGAAAACTCAGTGAAGTATCTAAAGCCCTTTTCCCCACATCCCACACAGTTTCCTGAAAAACCTGCAAGTAAAAAGGGTGACAAGGTTATTTATTTTCCTTGAACAACACGGTTGTGCAACAAGATGCAGTTTGTAATCCAATCTTGCTGAATAAGGAAAACACAAAAAATGTTTTTATTATATTATATGTTGCGGGTGGAGGATGAATTAAGGAGTCTCGCAGCCTTATTTACAAATATTTCAGTCCAGTCCGCTCTTCGGTCAGTAAACAATAAAGCATATTCATTCTAACAAGAACCTAAAATGGTGCTGATAGCCAGCTGTCTCCTTCACTCTGATCTCAGACCAGGGGGGGGGGGGCGACTGACCTAAAAGTGCATTTTTCCCATTCTCGTCGGGCAAAAAGCGGCGGTCCACGGCACACACCAGGATGTGCTCGGGGACGCTGGGGGACTTGGCACCGACCAGCTCGAAGCCCACTGGGACTTCGATGGGCTCTGTTGCTATGGATACCAGGCGGAGGTCCTTGCCGGCCTGACAGAAGCCTGAAGAGGAGAGATGTTGACAGTGAAACAGATGTGACATTTGATGGAATAAAGTCTGACTTTAGGGTAGATTGGATTGAGCGATGTAGAAATCCCATCTTCTATGATTCTATCATCTTTATCGACAAGCTTGATTTTTGTATTTGATTCTCAGTAAAGGGTTTTTGTGATTTAACATACACGTGTTGTGTGTTTTTTACAATCCAAATCAAGGCCTTTTTGGGGTTACCGTCCAGTGTGCAGCAGCCGTCGGGTGCAGGGGCCTGTAGGTAGGGAAGTGGAGGGCTGCTGCTGTCTGAGTCATCGTCCTCTTCCAGCTCTTCCGGATCGTTGGAAGAGTGGCCGTTCATGAGCTCGTTGCCTGGCGGCTCCCCGCCGTGGAGGTCGGCTTTCGGCTTTATGTCTGATGGACATTTGAAATTGGGTTATTTTCACTAGAGCTGGATTAGAATTATGAGTAAGACTGTATTTCACAGGCAAATTCCACATAATTGTCGACTAAAAACTACTGATAAAGCGAATCATTTAACAATAACCTAGAGAGTCTTTTAATCAACAAGGTTAAAATCTAACAAGATATGCATACAGTTTAACATGAATGAAAACTTAAGTACTAACAATACAGACTTTATGCTACTTAAATTGGGCTCTTTCTTTCTGGAAAGTCTTATTTCCCTTATAATTAATTCCAAATAACAGTTCTTTTTAGTAAACTTCCTTAGAAATGATTAGGAAACGGACCCAACATAATGACAAACAAAACATACGACCACAGCTTTGACTCAGTACGAGTACAGCCCTTACACAGGTATGCATTTTCAAATGTAGACCAGAGGTGCACAACAAGAAAATCTTAAGTGAAGTCAACATGGCAGACCTGTGTGTTTCCTACCTTCCACGTTACCTGGATACGGCTCCGGCTCAAGATAGAGCTGCGTGAAGATAGGCTGCGGATCTCCACTGCTGGAGCGCAGCGACGCCTCAATAGAGTTGTGGAGAGCCTCTTCAAATCGAGCAGATTTCAGTTGCCCGGCATATGAATTCCCCATTATCTGCGAGAGCAATGAGGAGCAGGATGATGAGAAAAATGCAGAGTTATGGGGGCCGTGTTCATCTCTATTCATCGGTTAGTTCCTTACATAAGGAGAGCGAGCTCGGCAGAGATGACGAACCAGCAGCAGGAGTCTAACACAAATGTTTTCAAATGAAACACAGCTGTATCCTTCAGAAGGTCAGGTCAGTGTACGTCAGTTGGCTTTCTAATTTAAATCATATATAAACCAGTTTTTCAGCCGCATTTGAAAGATGTCACATTGGGCTCTGGGTTATTGTGAGGGGAATTTTGCACTATGACATTTTGTGGACCAAACTATTTATCGATCAATAAAAAAAAATGATCTTTAGTTGCAGCCCTATATGTAAGTGTACTGTACGATGTTATGTCCTGGGATGAATGTGTCTGGTTCACCAGAGGCTCCTGCAAATAATAGGAGACGTTACGATGGATAATAACGCACACATGCACTCAACATATGTATACGTGCAATCACACACAGTTTCCCTATGTCAGCCCAAACATAATGGCCAAGGCCAATGGCTTTTTCTTCTCTTTTTTTTTGGCTCTTTCTCCTTCTGTCCGGTGTGTCACTCTGCCTGCTCTGCCCCCCCACCACCCCAGTGTCCACTCTGGGACATCTGCCGGGGTCGGCTGTGTGGGCCTGAGGTTGGCTGGCTCTCTGGTGGCAGGCGGCAGCTGGACAGAGGGCCAAGCACGAGGTCTCAAAAGAAGAGAGCGCAAGAAAAGGGACGGGGACGGGGGGAGGTGAAGACAGAAAGAGGTGAAAAAGCAGCACTGACCAATGGCCATGCAACATCGCGGTGTCCATTCATCACACAATGAAGCTTCCCACTCAGACTCCCACTTCACAGTTCGTCATAACATTTCACTCGATCTGCTTTTCATACCAAGCCAGTAATCAGGAGTGAAAATAGAGGGAGTTTTGGCTGCTTTCCTGACACTGAGTTTGGCCTGATGTGCCTCCCGTGTTTGTCCTTGGACTACATTTGACTGGTGCAGACCAGTGTTGTGGTTCATCAGGAGGCCCAGCTCGAAGACTTCAGCTGTTTGGGAAAAGCTGTTGAAGCACTTGCATGATACGGTTATGTGTTGTAGCCTTACTTTTGACGAAAGTCAGGTGTTACCTAAACTTAAGGTCAGAGTTTAGTAATATTTTAACACGTTTTTTGCCTTGGATTGTAGATGTTTATTTGAATGTGTTACTATAAAACAGCCTGCAAAAACAGTATTAATTTCCAAAAGGTGCACGAATTAGAAACTTTTTTGCTGAGTAAAAACATGATAGAAACACTTTACAAAACTGAAATAATATAAGGTATATTTTGCACTTGCAGCTGTTTTTTTTTACTAAAAAAATCAGTCATTTATTTGATTTGTAACTTAATTAATGACAAATACTTTTTAAAATCCGTTAGGGCTGCAACTAACAATTCCTTTCATTATCGATGAATGTAATTATTTTCTCAGATAATCGACTGAGTGGTGTTCTCTATAAAAATGTCAGAAAGACCCCAAGGTGAGGTCCAACAGTCCAAAACCCAAAGATATTCAATTTTCTTTAGTTAGTCTGTTTGTTCGTCTGCAGCACACACTGAATATGTCAGTGAATCAATATCTAGGTACACAGTGTCTTTTGGTCTCACAGGAACCCTGAACCTTTGTGTTTTGTCAATAATGGGCAGGGTGGGAATCAAGTTGGAGCTGGCTCTCTCCTCCCAGGTCTCACTTTGCCCACACCTGGACAGGTTCCAGAGCCCATATTTACCTAACGACCTTCCTGGGGAGGAATCTGGCCAACCCCAGACAAAAGACTAGATTCACAGTGCCTGACTGTGCTGTCAAAAGAGATAAGCAGCTTAAGAGAATGAAGCTACAGTATTACTTGCTTAACTGATGTGGCTGCACAGAGGGATAAAGACAGAGGGGGTGAAAAAAAATAAAAATGAGAAAAGAAACCTGCCTGAGGGTGTTTTTAAGCAGCCACTGCTTGTTCGATTGTGAAGTCAAAAGAGGCTCCGGAGGCCTCATTGGCTGGCTGACCCTCAAGCCACGGCGAACAGATTTATCATTAACCTCGCGTATAGGCCGGAGGTGAACACAGAGAATTACCTTACCTAACATAAAATACAGCGTGACTGTGGCAGAGGTCACTTAACGGGTGTTTCTGGGGTGTGACTCAGGTGGTTGCTGAGGTCAGCTGTAGTGGCAGGGGGGTATTTCAGGTGAGTCAGTGGCGGCTTGATGGATGGTCAAACATAATGAGGGGACTCAACCGGGGAGAAGCAGTTTATTGTTCAAAGACTAGTGGCTTAAAAAAGAGGCGACTTCCAAAAGTGCCTCTCAGCCGGTCAGATGGTCAGTCAAGGCCATTCGTCAGCTCCTGGGTGGCATCAACAGATTGCATGAATGTAACCCCGGGTCAAATCTTCACTCAGTGGATTTGGGAGGGACCAAGTCAGAGAAAATATGACAACGCAGACCGCCTGAAATTCATCTCTAACAGATGAGCGGCGCATTAAAAAGAAGGGGACTTACGTTGTCGGATTGCTCTTAGGCGTGAAGGGACTTGTTCACCTCTGCTACATGCTGGATCACAACCACTCAGAGGAAACTTTTAGTGAGGCATTTCACTCAGTGCTTGGAGACCTGGGGGGGGGGGGTGGGGGCAGGGAGATATCGAATTAGTTTACAAAGTATCACTGTCAATGATACAATGAATCACAAACATATTATACATGCTGAACGATGCACTGTAGCATACCGGGGTTGTGTTTTCTCTAAGTAGCCAGGATTATGATTGTGTTAATCTCAATGTATCCAAAACTCAAACAAACAACGGACCAGGAAACAATTTCGAACAACAAATTTAAGGCAAAAAACATCCAAACAACACTAATTTTCAACAAGTAACTCAGTGTCTGATTCTGTTTTCAAGACTCTTCAAAAGGACAAAAAAAAAACAGAAGCATAACCGTCCTACTGCATTTTTACATTACAGGACTTTTCAGGAAATCAGCCTCACAACATGATGTAAAACGTCAGATGAAAGCAGATTGCTGCAGCATGTCTCAAGAAATGTACAATTTATTCAGGAAAATTACTGAAAGGATACTTTTTAGCTGAAATAAAAATACAATTTCAGGTGATTTTAATACATTTATTTAAAAAAAAAAGTAATTTGCCATGGAATGAAAAGCCAAATACATACACTGTTTTCTGAAACATATGCTGCAGAAAGTCTGGTACTAAAGGTCACCACTGTCCAAAGAAAACAAAATGAATGGGTGCACTCATGGCCACTCATGACGCTCAAACCATGACACATGTACACTCTATTACGAGGCTAAAAAGGTGTTGTGTGACACCGCGGCCCCGGTGCGATCTTCATAAAACACAACTGGGTATTTTAGTTTGGAGCTGCACTCAATACACACAGTCACTCTACTCTGAATGGATTTGCCAGTTACTTTGAAGCCTTTGAAACAATATTGTTTGGCAACTCAGTCTCTGATATTACACAAGCAAAGCTGCCTTCAAAACACTGACAAAAAACTGACAAAATCTACCCTGTCATCACTTCTGACCGTGTGGCGCTATTCTCTAAGAGGGATGTTGGTCGGGGGTCAAAGTCCTTCAACAGGCAAGTGTACATAAGCTGGTTCAACTTGCATTTACTGACCAGAACGTAGCTTATTTTGTGAATGATTAGCCAGCTTGATACAGCTAATCAAGATAAAGGGTTAAAAATGTCAATATGTCTGACAAAAACCTGTACTCTTTGCCTTCTGGGCGACTGAATCGCTTACTGAAAATGTTGTTTTAAGTGACCTAAACTTGAGCTGAGGGTTTAGTTATGATTTAACTAAGCTGGCCTTTCAGAATTGTTTTTTTTTCCAACCCAACATTAGCCTTGGATTGTAGATGTGTTTTTCCATGCGTTACTATGAAGCAGCTTTTAAAAACAGTATCAATTTCGTTTGGGGCAAAGTTACTCAAATTATAAAATCAAACCACAACAATTTTGCTGAATGAAAATATGATAAAAAACACTTAACAAATCCAAAATAATTAAGATATTTTGAAGTTAAGATAGTTTATAGCCTAAGAAAATCATTCTCACTGAAACTTTTGTTTGAATTACGAGACAATTATACCAGAATTCAATGTGGCATTAATCATATAAAATGTACCACAACACAAGTCCAGGCTTTACCCTCCCACAGGTCTCACACTCTGCTAATTACCCAGGATGCAATATTTTGATTGTTATCTAGTCGTGAAAGGTAGACGACACAGAAGGAGACGCAGATGGCTGCCGAGAAGAAGATGAAGGAGCCGTAAATCTAGACTCCGACACCAGCCCGGCCCGAGGTGCTTAATCAGGTTCTGTGCTTCCAGTAATAACATTTGAGGGAATGTTTAGGCTGCCGCGCTGGTTAAGTGTCTCACTCAGAGCAAGACTCAAGGTAAAACACACGCTTTTCTAACATGCACTTTGTAATGCAGGTCCGACTGCTTCTACATACAGTACAAACCCAGCATATGTACATCATACGGTCACATGGCCATGGGTGATATACACATTGAACAAATGTGTGTAGAAAGTAGACCATTCTGCTGAGATTGTGACAGTTAAAAAATATCTAATTTGAGTATTTAAAAAAAAATTGTTTTATTAACTTTGTTAAAACACTTTAAAAAAATAAAATACAGATTCAACTTTGAAATGCAATAAACAGTCAACCTCCATCTGTGCTATACGTGTGAATGCATTATTGGTTATTGCTTTATGATTCACATTGCAGGCAAATCAAAAGTGTAATGAAAAGTGATGTGAGCCGAATGTTTTTAATTAAAGAATTGTGGGAAGAAAAAAATGATGCATTGTTGTGAATGCTGCTGGTAAGAATAGATTCTGATCAACGCTAATGTTAAATAATTAAAAATGTAAATAAAAACATTGACAATAGCACACACAGAATAAAATACAACTTAATGAATCCAGCATGAATGTTCATATTCTTTACACTTTCTGTAATTGGCATGCTTTGTTAAGTGCAAATGGTCCCAATTTTGTCTCGGGTAAAGCAATCCTTAATTAAATCACTTGTTGTAAATTAAACCTCATTACAGACATTTGTTGGAAACAGTTTTTTTTTTTAGATCTTACTTTTAACCCTGCCCTTTCTTTCTCTCAGTCCTTCTTTTGTTTCTCCCTCAACTGCTTAATTACATTACAGTGTTCACAATAGAAGGAGAGAGGCAGGATTAAACCTACTTCCCCTGTTGAACTGGTCATCACATGCTGACTCAGCAGATCCTTCCAGTCAAAGCCAACACATTCCTAAATACATTTGAAGAAATCCTTCTACCCTTTTTCCCACTTAAATATGTGAGAAATAGAGGAAGAAAGATGTTCAAAGTGTCTATACAGTTACACTTGGCACATTGTTTAACATTTTTAAACTACTACTGTAAAGTAAAAATGTGTTTATTTACTTCAATCATAACTACCCATTGACTACATTTTCTTTTTCGCCTCAGTCATAAAAATAACTGCAAGTAAAATGTTAATGAAAATTTTGATAAATATCCAAATCGTTTACACCTCATTGTCGTGCATTAACACTTACAGCCCATACCAATAGCTGAAATGCGGGAAAGATCTCAGCACAGTGTTAACATTAGAAAAGCTGAGGTGGAAAGACACTAACCCATCAGACAGGAGAGAAAGGGGGGGATGGGGTAAGAAATGAGGCAGGAAAAAAAAAAGACAAACATCTCTTCATGCTCTCTAAATGAGGTGCTAAAAGCCCATCTCATTAATGCTACATCAGAGCCACATGTGACACACAGCACGCAAAGCTTCTCCTGTACCTTTCATGACTACTCGACCAGCAGAAGAACCCTTCAAATCCAAATCAAATGCAGTAAATCCCAAATGTGAAGGCAGTTTTTTTTTTTTCAGATATAGTCCATTTTAGATAATAAATCCTCCGGGGAAAGAATTTGTTAATATCCAGGCTGCATGTGGAGTTTCACTCCTTTCCAGTATGTCTCAAGTCACCTTTGTCATGATACTAGAAATGGGAATCCCACTCTTTCCCTCAGAACAGCAGAAACCCTCCCTCTCTCTCTCGCTCTCTCACTCTCTCTCTCTCTCTCTCTCTCACACTTGCATGCATGCAAACAAACACACACACACACACACCCCTCCCCCGAGTCCCCTATGCCCTCCTCTGTCCTGTGCCATTTGCCAAGGAGGGAGGGAATCCACCGGGGCTCATTCATCTTGGCCCTGTTGACCCCCTGTGGTGACAGATGCTCTTGGAGGCCTGCAGAGCTGTGTGTGTGGGTGGGGGTGGGGGAGAAACAAAGAGGAAGGTCCCGCATTTCCACCCTGCCACACAGCCATGGCGCCCTGCCACGCGTGACCCCCCCTGCACGCCAAGACACCGACACTGTGTCAGGTGGTTTTCAAGAGAGAGGGGTAGGGTGGATCTTTAAATCAAACTCTCGCTCCGACGCTCAGTTCAGGCTCTTTCTGGCTGACTGACACACCCGACTTTTTTATTTTTATTGGGGGGCCAATTCAGGGGAAGGGGGAATCTGTCCCCAGCAAAATGGGGACAAGAATGTCAGGTCAGCCTGAGCATTTTGTCTTCTTAGCCTTGCCAAGGATTGACCCCACTCTGGGCTTTTACTCCCGCTATAAATACCAGGGGCTCATCTGGCCAAAATAAATAAACGGAAATGCACCGCAAATCAACAGCCACTGGCAGATGTTAAGGATTCTATGTCATTAAAGCCTAATGATCAGGGTTAGCACCTTCTCATGGTATCGCGAAATGGAAAGGGTGCTCATTTCCAGGTGAGGGTATGGTGTTCGGGTATGTAAGTGAAGAAGTGTGACATTAATGTTCAAACATGTACGTCTGCAACATCAGAGGAGAATGTCAAACCACTTCCAACTATGAGACTAATTAAATCACTCTTCCCTCGAGTCCTCGTAGTGCGTATTAAGCAGCATGTTGAAACTATATTGAGGATTAACAATCTGTTATCAACTGTTACATTTCATGGTTCAATCTTTTTCCATTCAAGGGAATGGAAAACACACTTAACTTAATCGTTTACTGTGGCCTTGCGCATGTAAAGTTACTAATTTAGACTCCTGCGTCTGTTTTTCTTCCGACTAATTAATGCCAAGTCAGCAAGAATTTGTCGGGTAAATAGTAGGTTTGAGCAAACTCGCATCTACTTGATGGCAAGGAGGATGCACTCACCATTCAACAGCATATTTTTAGTCTCTAATACCAATGTTTTCCCTCAGAAGAATTGGTTAAAACTTGCTTTTATTGAGGGGAGAGAAAGAAGAATGCAAATGTATCACTGTCTAGAAATTGGGTTTTTGCGTGAACTTTAACAGAAAACACCTACTTATTAATAGAGATGA